>NC_041389.1:623696300-623712825 GCF_002162155.2 Triticum dicoccoides
ATCGATACAACTTAACAACATGAATTCGAGATGAATCTCTTTCCTAATGTTGAAATGGTAGTCAGACCGAGAAAGAGACAGGTACCACTAGTCCACTACTAGTACGATACAACAACAACATGAAATTATCCCACAAAACAACATGAAACATGAAATCGTTTCCTAAATTGGCTTGCAATCGATACCATTTGATAGGCGCGGAGGAAATGTTCACAAATTTCATTAAAATGTGAAGCAATTTAACAAAAATGTTCGTGTAATTCCAAAAATATATTTGTAAGCATTCAAAGAAATGTATGTTACATTTACAACTATGTTCACGTGTTTCAAAAATATGTTTGTGACATTATAGAAAACTTACAATATGTAAAAAATGCTTGCATAGTTAAAAAAATGTTTTGTGTCATTTCCAAAAAATAATTGAATGAGTATTCAAAAAATATTTAACACGTAGGCCAAATATGTTCAAGAACATGTTAATCATGTAGAAAATGTTAAATGTGTGTAAGAACTTGTTTTAGATGTATAGAAAAAAAATATACAAATGAGTATGAGAAAAACTAGACAGCAAAACATATAATTGAAAGAAATCATGTATTTGTGAAATTTTAAACATGAAAAAACTTATGTAGTGGATACGCCATTCTTTGCTACGATTGTATAAACGAAGGGCGCCTCACCTACCAGTGTAACTACAATGTCGATCTAGAATCAGCGACTTACAATACAAGTGATAAATGCAATGCTTGTATTGAAGTTGTACAATAAGTATTCAATTTAGGTGCCGCCATGGTTTGAAATCATATAAGAGAAACATGCACAGATTGCTTCGTGTTTGGTAGTCCGTCTACCGGACCCTCATACACGATGATGGCGAGATTGCTCTGCAGCTCAGTCAGTGCGGCTGGTGCAAAAACAATGAGCTCCCAACCCCAGTCACCGCGTCGTACCCACCCACCGGGCCCTCGTACACGACGATGGCGAGATGATGCTCGTTACCCTTTTCCACCTCCGTGACCGCGAAGTTCTCCATCGGGATCGTGCCGGAAAAGACCGTGACGGCCTCCATTGCGATCGGGTCGGTGAACAATGTGAGGTCGACGTTCTGGTTGAAGTTGTGGGCGATCGGCGCGGACGGCATGCCGAAATGCAACTCGAGGTCGAGGCCCCCTGTATCCGTCCCTGCGGATACAAACCCCTCAACCATCCTCGACACAAAATTGCCCTACCTAAACCAGCGCCGTTAATTACTCAAAGAGAAGTTAAGTGTTGTGGGCTACTTGAGTGAAAAATGACTTGGGAAAATGGTTTTGGGAGGGGAACAAGAATACGGTCCGTATATACATATGACACGGCAGGCAGGGACGGTTGAGAGGCGCCGTATTTAGCCCTGCAATAAGTCTTTATATCTTGTATCTTAGGTTTTCGCGATGCGGCTACATGCAAACGAAAAGCAAGCCCACGCGGATTAGGCACCCATCGTACAGCTCATGGCCCATGCGGCGATACCCGCTACAGATGAAGCAGTTTCCGCCACGCCAGTGATCCGGACCCACAACCCCGCGAGCCAGTTACGTCGCTCCTCTCCTATCCCACGGATCGCCCCCTGAATCCTATCCCTCCATATCCAATC
The DNA here is from genome assembly GCF_002162155.2 of Triticum dicoccoides. Lineage (NCBI taxonomy): Eukaryota > Viridiplantae > Streptophyta > Magnoliopsida > Poales > Poaceae > Triticum > Triticum dicoccoides. The sequence continues at coordinate 623,697,934 of NC_041389.1, forward strand.
GCGCAAACACTGACCCAACGAATGTGTCCGCTCAATTTTTAGAAAATGTGTGTACCATTCAAAAAAATGCGTATGCCATTTAGAAAATGTTCACGAAATTCAAAAAATGTAAGTAACACTTTTTTAGAAAGTTATACAATGTAACATCCCCGCAAGCCAGTCATGTCGCTCTCCCATCCCGTGGATCACCCCTTCCTTCGAGAAACGACGCTAGGTTAGGTCGGGCAGTTTCGTGTAGACAATCTAAGCTAGGTGATCACTAGGATACAACAACTTAACCTAAGACCAAGCCACCTCTAGGATAGCTCACTACGATACAACAACAACAATAACACACACCTTGCACAAGAAAAAACAGTAACAACAACAAGAGTACCATCTGCCAGTCACAGTTGACATGCAATATGAGATCCCAACAAGAGGATGAAAGGCTACACACTCTACATGTTTCGGGCGGGGCAGACGTCGTTATTCTTGGCGATCAGAAGACACAGACGGATCTCAAGTGGCCTTCGAAAATCCCACACTTCGACGCCATTGCCCGCCTCCAGGCGGCAGTCTACCATGAAGCGCATGTACCCCTTACCATTGATGCCGGTGGAGTTGCAGCGATGGAATTTGTTCAGTTTCAGGCGGTGAGACTGGCCACTAGCACAAACATTGCTCGCGTAGACGGACAAGGACACGCCCGGGTAAGTTGTCGGCGGCGTACAGGAAGGTGCGATGGCGGACGCGTTCATGTCCGACTGGCTCAGCACCTTCTCCCCGATGTAGCTCAGCGGTAGGTCCCTGGGTAGGTGGTTTTTCTTCTGGAGCTCGTTGCGCCCCCATACCCGCACCATGTCGGCCCTGCTCCTCCTTGACTGGCGTGTGCTGCTATCTGCCCAGGGGAGCAATGGGATCCCCACGTTGGCAGCACCTGCTGCAGGGGAGGTGGCACAGCGCCTGCACGGTGGAGTCGGCGATGCCGACCGGGACGATCTTCCCGGCCTCAACGTGCTCGTTGTCCAGCGTGGACAAAACCCCGGCCTCAGTGACCGCGGCATCCCCACCAGCCGGGACGATCTGCCGGCCTAGACGTGTTGTTCGTCCAGCGTGGCCAAAACCCCAACCTCGGTGACCGCATCGTCCCTGCCCACCAGGCCCTTCTGGATGACTATGCCCCCCATCTCCACGTCCACGGCCGTAACGCTCTCGGTCACACCGGGCGGCACTGGCACGCCGTCCCCACCCACCGCCACCGGGCCCTCGTACAATACGAGGGCGAGATTCTCCGCCGGGATTGGGTCGGCGAAGAGCATAAGGTCGACGTTGAGGTCGAGATCGAACGCGGTGTGCGAGGATGGTAGGCCGAGGTGCAGCTCGAGGTCTAGCCTTCGTCTGCCGTCCTCGATCGACACGAAACTACCCTAGCGCCGTTACCCAAGGTTGAAGCTAGATAGTAAGCGCCGTCACATCGGGAAAATTCTTTTGGGTGGAAATGACCTGGCAATACGGTTGTATATATACTGCCTCCGGTCCATTTGAGTCTGCATATAAGTTATCTTCGAAGTTAAAGTATCTCTACTTTGATGAAACTTATAGACAAAAGTTTCAATATTGACAATGCCAAATCAATATTGTTCGATTTGTTATAAAATGTAGTTTCATAGTTCGTATATTTTGTATCGTAGGTGTTGATATTTTTAAAAATAAATTTGGTCAAATTTTGCAAAGTTTGACTTGACCCAAATCCAGTATGCAGAGTATATACATACGGCACGGTGCAGGACGGGCAGTGGAGGACAATGTATCTAGGGTTTCGGTTTTCACTACGGAGTGGGGCACACACAGCTAGGCTACCTTCCGATGAACACGCGGATCAGGCCAGACTATGTTCATGTGTTTCAAAAAAAAATGTTTGTGTAATTCTAAACAAAACTTAGCATTCAAACAAAATTTACGTTATATTTAAAACTATGTTCATGTGTTTCAAAAATATGTCTGTGACATTTTATAAAAAATATTTATACAACATAAAAAAATGTTCACATAATTTAAAAATGTTTTGTATCATTTCAAAAGTTAATTCATTGTGTATTCAGAAAATATTTAACACGTAGTCCAAAAAAGGTTCATAACATGTTAATCATCAGAAAAATGAACAAAAATGAATGTATCTAGAGCTAATACATCCATTTCTCTGACAAGTATTTATGGACAGAGGAAGTATTTGACAAATGTTAATCATGTTAAAAAATGTTCTAGATATATACAAAACATATACAAATGTGTATGAAAAAAGTAGGCAGCAAAAATATATTTAAAAAACATGTATTTGAAAAATGTTAAACATGTATGATTATGCACACCAATCCTTGCTACGATTGTAAAAATGAAGGGTGTCTCAGCTACCAGTGTAAGTACAATGTTATAGAAAAGATTGCATTCATAATCAGAATTGTACTTGCAACATAATTAAGGAGAGCTAGCTGATCACTAAGATACAACAGCTTCACCAAAGACCAAGAGACCGCTAGGCCATAGCTCACTACGACCGGAGAGTACCATCGGCCGGACACAGTTGACATGCAATATGAGATCCCAACGAGCGGATCGAACTACACACTCTACGGGTTTTGGGCAGGGCGGACGCCGTCCTTCTGCCAAAAAGGGTTCCTCGCTTTGTATACAAAGCAACCAACCGAACCATACAGGAATAGGTGCTGGAGCGGAAGCAGCATAGTCACGCCCAAAAAAACGACAGAGAAAGAGCAAAAGAAACAAATGCCGACAACGGCGGATCAACAAAAACGAAGAAGCCTCGCGATCGCTGCGCCCACCGGGATCTTCCACAAGGCTCCAAGACTCCGAAGCGCCGGCACCTATCAACACCTCCAAGAAGGATCGCGACGATGACGATGCTGCTGCCAAGGGTTTCCCCCGGTACACGACCACGCCGGTGTTGGCCTTGCCGACAGGGGTTTCCCCCGATCCCAACCCGTACCTCGGGCGCTCCGGATCCAGCCACCAAACCAACCACCACCCTGCGCCAACGCGGCCATGAGGCCCCCACCCCGTCTCACCACGGCACCGCGAAGTGAGGACAACGCGGCGAAGAATCAAAGTAGGCACTAGGGCATCAACACCGTCGGCACGCGGGAGGGCCCCACCTCCACCGTCCGCGACGGTAGCCGTCCGGACGCAATAGCAGGAGCACACCAGGCCTGTGGGCCCACATGCCTGGCCGAGCCCTCATGGGCCCGTATAGCTCCCGCCCTCGCGCTGCTGCCGGCACACCGTCGATGCCGATGCCCCAAATCCGAGCCGCTCCTCCTCCTCACCACGCTGCGGACAACGAGGCCACGCCGGGGGGCCGGCCCGCTAGGACCCAGATGGGGCCGGCCCGCTAGGACCTAGATGGGGCCGGCCAGGCCCAGATCTGGGCCGGGGCCGTGACGACAGCCACCCGACACCACCACAATGCCTCGCCGCCAAGGAGCAACGCCGACACCACGCCTGCCGCCGGCCGCCGCCGCAGGGCAGCCGAACCGCAGCCAGGCCGAGCTGCACCGCCGCCGCCTCCCTGCCCCTGGAAGGGAGCACGAGCGCACGGGGACGAGAAGGCCCGCCGCCGCCGGTACCACCCGGGCCAGCGCCGGTGGAGACGGGGGACGAGGGGGCCCGCTGGAGAGGAGCTCGAGCTCCGCCCCGGCCACCTCCCGGGAAGGCGGCGCGAGGCGGATCTCGACGGGGGGAGGGGGAGGGAGGAAGGGAACGAGGACGGGGCACGAGGCCAGCGGTCGGCGGCGGCGGGAGGGGAAGGGGCGGAACCCTAGCTACCTAGTCGCGGGAGCGGGCGAGGTAGTTCTTTTTCTGAAGAGCTAGATTTCTGACGCCGTCCTTCTTGGCGATGAGAAGGCATGAACGGATCCAGGCGGCCAACGGAACACCCACTCCTCAACGCCGTCGCGGGCCTCCAGGCCGCAGTCAACCATGAAGCTCCTGTACCCCTTACCGTTGATGGCAGTGGTATCGTTCTGATGGAATTTATTCAGCTTCCTGTGGTCAGACTTGCGGCCACGACCCCAGCCGTTGCTGATGTAGACGGACAAGGACACACCTAGGTATGTCGTCGGCCTGGCTCTCACCCAGGAGACCTAATTGGCTTTCACCCCGGTTGAAGCCGCACGCGGTGATCTCGGCGGGGTAGAGGAAGACGGGGAGGCGGGCGCGTGCGCGTGCCGGGAGGAGGAAGCGAGCTTGCTGTGGGTTCACGTCCGACTTGCTCAGGACCTTCTTCCCGATGTAGCTCAGCTGCAGGTGCCTGGGGAGGCCGTGTTTCTTTTGGAGCTGGCCACTCACCCACGCCCGCACCATGTCGGCCCTCCGGCTCGACTGGCTCACGGGGTCCCGACGCCGGGCGGCAGCTGCTGCAGGGGGAGGTGGCACAGCTCCTGCGCCAGTGGGGTCGGCGCTGCCGGCCGAGACGATCTGCCCAGCCTCGCCCTGCGGCTCGTCGTCCAGCGTGGCCAAAACCCCGACCTCGGTCACCTCGCCATCCCCGGCCGCAGAGCCCTTTTGAGGACGAGGGCCCCCATCTCCACATTCGTGACCACAGTACTCTCGGTCACCGTAGGGGGCACCGGCACATCGTCACCGCCCGCTGGGCCCTCGTACATGACGAGGGACCTCATCTCCACGTCCTCAACATCAATTCTCCCGGTCACCGCAGATGGCACTGGTGCCGGCACGTCGTCCCCAGCCACCGCCACCTGGCTCTCGTAGACGACGAGGGTGAGATTCTCCACCGGAATCAGGCCAGCGAAGAGCGAGAGGTCGACGTTGAGGTCGAGGTCGAACGCGATCCGCGTGGACAACTGACCAAGGTGCAGCTCGAGGTCGAGCCCCTCGGCGGCCATCCCACGGATCCACGACACCCCTCAGCCATCCTCATCCTCGATCGACATGACCGAAGATACCCTAGCTCCGTTATTACTTGAGGTCGAAGCTAGATGGTGAGCGCCGCGGCACAGGGGGAATTGTTTCGGGTAGAAATGTTTTTGGGCTGGAAATGACCTGGCAATACGCCGGCGTAGGACAAACGATGGAGGTTGCGCCGTAGGATGTATCTAGGGCTTCGGCTTCATAACGGAGCGGCGCGCACGCGGCTAGGTTACCTTCTGACGAGCTGAGCGAGCACAACCCCCGCGAGCCAGTCACATCGGTCCTCTCCCATCTCGCGGAGCCCCATCCGCTCAACTTTTAGAAAATATCAGTACCATTCAAAAAATGCATGCTACATTTAGATAATGTTCACAAACTTTAAAAAATGTATGTGACACTTTTTTGGGAATTAGTAATTCTTTATTACTCAAAATAATTAGGGATTGCAATCTCGAAAGACGATATCTAAGACATCATTTGGACCCGAACCAAGCCAAACCATGGTACGACGCTGGCCTCTACCAAAATTTGCCATAACATGACTACACTATTGCTTGTATGACGAATATGAGTAATAGAAGAGTCATGTTCCCTCGTACTATGTTTTATCTCTCTGATCAAGAAAGAGTATTTAGATAAATTGTTTCCACTTTTCAACACCGTGAAACGGCCTCCAAGCAGTCGGACTCAACATCAATGGGTAGAGTACTCAATTGCACTGCCAAGCTAAACCCTTCTCGAATAGCAAGAAATTAAGATTCCAGCACATCATCATAGTCGCCAAGATATCCGCAAGCACTAAATATTATGCTTCCCAGATGGTTCTGGAGCACCATGCCAACTCCCGCCTTTCCAATCAGGATTGAGCCATCCGTGTTTAGCTTAACTCGTCCTTGACAAGGAGGCAGCCAAGGGGTGCGTGAAATTGCGTTACTATCACATGTGGCATGCATCATTGGAAAACTGTGGTTAACCCGCATCTTACCCTTGACAAAGTCCACATTAGGATCAAACTTAAGACGAGCAAGCGAGTCAAAGTAACTAGCCAGGAACGTGGTTGGCACGTTAATTGAAGGGGATGTCTTTGCGTGCATCAGTTAATTCTGTACGTGCCACACCCTCCAGAGAAGCATAAGCACACGAAACCCGACCTATCTGTTCACATCACACATTAGCTGAATAAACCAATCATCATGGCGCGTTTGATGCTAGTTAAGTCCGGCAGTTCCTAGATCTTTGACATGGCCTTCCATAAACGCCGGGCGTTGTCACGGACATATAACACATGAAAGAAGTCTTCATCCTCTCTTTCGCAAATAGGGCAAGTGCCATACACCTCCAGCGATCTGCGCTCTTTATTCAGCCAAGTTGCAAACGAACCTGTAGCTGCTCGCCAGACAAAGGATATGACTTTCCGTGGTACTGGACATGACCGAATCAGATTCTAAACATCCCTGTGTCCATCCGGTGACCTGCTCGTGGAAGGGAATAGAGAGCAACTAACCTCATCAGCAGCCAAACCAGCCCCTTCTTCAGGAGCTCTAGCACGTGACAAATGCCGTGCCACGATTGAGACGGCTTTCCCGAAAACACTGTGTCCTCTAAGCGTCCACTTGGGTAATGCTTGGCTTTGAGCAGTCTTGCATATTAGCTGTCCGGAAAAATCAAGAGACGCCAGGCTTGTCTCGTCAACAAAACTTGATTGAAGATTCGAAAATCCCTAAACCCGAGGCCCCCTTGTGACTTCGGCCAGGTCATCTTATGCCAAGCTTACTAGTGAGTTTTCCTTTACCTTTGTCCGTTCCCCAATAATAGTTCCGAACCATACGTGTTCAGGTCATCACAAACACCAAATGGGAACTTGAACACACTCATAATAAACGTAGGGATTGACTCAGCAACTGACTTAATCAAAGCTTCTTTGCCAGCCTGCATAGGATGCCCATCAAAAGAAAACAATCACTTACTCAACTTAACTTGCAAATCTTTAAGCTTGCCCTTAGTCAATAGACCATCAGGTGTTCGCAGACCCAGGTATATCTCCTCGAAGTCAGAAGATGTGACACCCAATACATTTTTTATCACTTCTATTGTATCCTCCGGGCAGGATCCCCAAAATAGAATGGATGATTTGAAGGGTTCGATAGCTGAAATGTGGACATAGATTGTACGTGACACTTTTTAAAAATGTTATACAATGTAACAAAAATGTTCGTGTAATTCAAAATAAAGAATTCGTAGCATTCAAAGAAAATGCACATTACATTTAAAACCATGCTCAAGCGCTTCAAAAATATGTTTGTGACATTTTAGAAAAAATAATTATACAATGTAAAAAAAATATTCGCATTATTTAAATATTTTGTATAATTTCAAAAAATAATTCCATTTGTATTCGAAAACTATGTAACACGTAGTCCAACTATGTTCAAAAACAGGTCAATCCTGTAGACAAATGTTAAAAGTGTCGAGCGCCTCGGGCCGCCGTCCCCGCGGATCCACGATGCCCCTCGGCCATTCTCCTCCTCGGACCACACTGCCCTAGCGCCAACTGTTACTACTCGAGGTGGAAGCTAGGTAGGTGGTGAGCGCCGCGGCACGGGGAGAATTGTTTCGGGGTGGAATGACCTGGCAATACGCCATATGGCGCGCGCGGCGCAGGACGGACGGTGGCTAGGGCTTCGCGATGGAGCAGCGCGCGGCGCACACGGCTACCTCCGCACGAAGCGAATGTACGCAGATCAGCCAAGGAGGAGAGAACCGACGGAGAAGCTTCCACCACGCCAGCGCCAGCTATCCAGACCCACGGCGCCGCGAGCCAATCAGTCGCTCGTTTCACCGTCCCACGGATCGACACCCCTGAACCGGATGCCGAGATCCAGCCGTCCATCCCCGACCGGATGCTCGAGCCCACGCCTCCATCCCCGCCTCATTTGTTACCCGTACCCGCTCGCTCACCCACCTAACGGATTGAATGATTAGACTTTGTCGTTTCTGCAATATACGTAGTACACTTTGTTATATCTGAATAAGTGTGTTGCTGAACATCCGTTGACGTGATTCCTAGCTGTGATATGATATCACCGGTTTGAAGACTGCAACCAGAATTGATCTTGCGTTCTGACTCAAATTTTGGTCCTTTTCTTGGGCCAACTCCAACCGTCGACACCAAACGGACGTTCGTTTTGACCGGATTAATTCCTTGGGCCAACTCCAACCGTCGAACCCAAACAAACCTTCTCTTGGGCCGGCGAAGAGGGAGAGGTCGACATTGAGGTCGAGGTCGAACGCAATCCGCGCGGACGGCAGGCTGAGGTGCATCTCCAGGTTGAGCCCCTCGGCGGCCGTCCCAGGAGCGGATCCACGACGCCCCTCGGCCATCCTCCTCCTCGATCGACACGAATGAAACTACTCGAGGTTGAAGTAGCTGGTGAGCGCCGTGGCACGGGTGGCGCGCACACAGCTAGGCTACCTTCAGACGAACTAAGCGAGCATGATCCCCGCGAGCGAGTCACATCGCTCCTCTCCCATCCCACGGAGCCCTCATATCCAATCGAACGAAAGCAAACCCAACGGATGTGTCCGCTCAACATTTAGAAACTTCTAGTACCATTCAAAAAATGCATGTGACATTTAGAAAATGTTTATGATTTTTTTAAATGTACGTGACACTTTTTTGCGAAATAACTATCTATTACTCAGAATTAGGGATCACAATCTCGTAGGGCAATATCTAAGACCTCATTTTGGCCCGAACCAAGCCGAACCATGTTACAACCCTGGCTTCTACCAAAGTTTGCCATAGCATGACTAGCACCATTGCCAATACGAGGATATGAGTAATACTCCCTCCGTTCCACAATGTAGTGCGCCCGTGCTTTCCGAGATCCAAATTCGACCGTAAAGTTAACCAACGAGACCGACTGCGGCGGGAGCAAAAATTATATCACCGAATTCGTATTTTCGATATGAATTCTGTGATATAATTTTTGCTCCATCCGCAGTCGGTCTCGTTGGTTAAATTTATGGCCAAACTAGGATTTCGGAAAACGCGGGTGCACTACATTATGGAATGAAGGGAGTACAAGAGTCATGTCCCCCCATACTATGTTTTATCTCTCTGATCAAGAAAGAGTATTTAGATAAATTGCTTCCACCTTTCAATACCATGGAAACCGCCTCCAAGCAGTCGGACTCAACCTCAATGGGTAGAGTATTCCATTGCAATGCCAAGCTAAACCCTTCTCGAATAGCAAGAAATTCATATTCCAGCACATCACACTAGTGCAGAACCGGGCTTTAGTGCCGGTTCGTGACGGTCTTTAGTGCCGGTTGGCGAACCGGCACTAAAGAGTGGGGACTAAAGCCCCCCCTTTAGTACCGGTTCGTCACGAACCGGCGCTAAAGTGCAAACATGTGGCACGAGCCAGGCCCGTGTGCGTGTAGGACATTAGTACCGGTTGGTAACACCAACCGATACTAAATGTTTGGGTGTTTTTTTAATTTTTGCTTTAATTTTGTGTTTTTAATTTGGCTTTATTTTCCATTTAATTCTTTTTTGTTTGCTGGTATTTCACGATACTACAAATTGTACACGTTATGCATATATATTAAATAGATTTTCTCGTACGTAGAACCGTATATATATATATATATATATATATATATATATATATATATATATATATATATAATATCATCGAATGTCTCACAGCCAACACCATTAACTATTCACACATACACATGTATATACATATACAATTTCTTCTACATGTTGCCTTGGTTCCTTCGGAGCACGATGACAAGTGGTTCATGGGGCGGTAGCAGGTAATAGTATTCTCCTTTCGGATCTATGACCTGGTCGAGCAAAAATCCGGCTATTTCCTCTTGAAGTGCTTGTATGCGGTCCGATGGTAGGAGCTTATCCCGCACCGATCTGAACTGTTAAGAAGGAGATCAATATGCATGTGTGTTAGTTGTGTGACTAGATATCGATAATCGTGTGAATAGTGTTCTGACAAAAACGTACCCAGTCCTGTCTATCAGATCTGCTCCTTTCACACGTCATCATGCAAATGTTCTCGCAAACGTAGTATGCACACAGATTATTCCCTTTCGCCTGCCTCAGGGCCTTTACGAGAATGGAATTGAATCAGATAATGATTAATCAAGCATAATAATTAATTAATGATATTGAAACAAGAATTAAAGAGATGGTAGCTAGCTAGTACTACTTAATTACTTACCTTGGGTCGATGCCAAAACAACTTTTTTGGCCACGTGCCTGGAGTCACCTTGATGAACTTTGCCCATGCCCTGCCCGCCGGCAAAGAAAATTAATAAATGGATTATTAAATAGTTCATATCAGGAACTAATAGTTAATAATGATTGAAATTACCTGTTGACTATCCCCTTCACGATGGTGTAGTCTTTATCTTCTTTAGTTAGTGAGTCCAGTAATTCAATTTTTCCTTTCTCAACTTTAATGTCTAACAAGACCCAGTGTCAACTGCATACGCACACGTTTGCATGTCTTAATTAAGCGGGCATGTGCATAAAATTAATCAACTATCGTAAACCATATACACTTAATTATTAACATCTAGCTAGCTAGTAAGCAAAAACAGAATTTGTAGTACAAGACAGTGTGACTCACGGGAAGTTGTAAGGAAGTAGTATATCTTCATTGGTATTGAGGCACTTCATGAACTCTAGCATGCTTTCCTCTACAGCAGCTTGACAATGTTCAATCTCCCATATGTCCTGATTAATGATATTTGGGTCAATGAACCCAACGCCATAGCGTCCAGCTTTTTTCATTTCATACATCTTCATCCTGCATACAATACCACTGAAAAAGAATATAGTGAGGATAATTACATGTAATGATTGATCAAAATTATCACTACATAACTAGCTTGAGACTTAAATTACAGAAAGAAATCACTTACAGACAATAGCAACTGATGATAGAATTGTCGAGTGCTTCTTGATTAAATAACTGAAATAGTTCTGGATACTCAATGGTCAGAGCTTTCTCATGGTAATAATGCTCATGTTTGACATTCACCATGAGGGACTCTCGATTGGAAATCTTGGTAATGTTCATGTACCATTGATGTAATTGATACATTCTCGTTGGGAGGTCCTTGACCTTGTCTGGATGGACCAAAGGTTTGCCCCGGACATATTGCCATGCTATTTCCGATTCTTTAAGCGTAGGCATGGGCTCGATTTCGAGGAGTTGTCCAACAGAGATATTGAGCATTTGAGCCTGCATTATATGATCCTCTGTTATTACCACATCGCCATGCTGGGGAACACTAACGGTTTGCCCACAATAATATTTGACGCGCGTACTACTCCTCTCATGTGTTGTTGGCACAACAAGCAGGGGGATCGCTTGCGCCGCCTGTTCTCCCAACTGGGGAACGGTTTTCCTGCATTTTTTGCCAGCTGCTTGTTGGCTCGATCTTGAGCTCGCTTCCTTCTGTAGTCGTGCTCGATGTGCCTTCCTGATTTGGCGCTCATAGTCCGAGACAACAGGCTTGGGAGCACTAGCCATACGAATGAAGTGGTCAATTACTTTCTCACGCACTTTCTCCTTTGGCGGCGGTGCCGGTTTCGGTCCAAAATGGGCGTCCACTTGGGCTTGCACTATGGCTGTGTTTTGCTCCTTAGTCATGTCGTAAGGCCTCTGAGGAAGAGGAGCAAGGCTTGGACCATATTTATATCGCTTGACTTCGCCTGTACTTCTTGAACTATCTCGACTCGTATCGCTACGCACCAAAGCTGCGGGATGTCTCTTCTGCGATTGCTGAGACGGCGGAGACGGCTGACGTGGAGTTGGACCAGGAGAAGTGGCATGATGATGTGCCGGACTTGAAGCAGGAGGTGTGGCCTAACACGGTGCCGGACTTGCAACCGGAGAAGTGGCATGACGTTGTGCCGGGCTTGAAACTGGAGGAGTCAGCTCACGCGTTCGGGGACTTGGAGGAGGTGGCGGACTTCGAGGAGGAGTCGTCTCACGCGTTCGTGGACTTGGAGGAGCGGGAGTCTGCTGACTCGGTGGCGGACTTCGAGGAGTCAGCAGACGACGCGGTGTCGGTGGACTTCGAAAGATGATGCAATCCTTTCTCCATAGGATGATACGATGTATTGCCTCTCCCAGTGTGCGCTCGTCTTCACCTCCAGGAATATCAAGCGTTAGCCCCGAATATGGGTCCACCACTTCATCAACCATGACACAAGCATAGCCCTCTGGAATCAGGATGCAATGGTAGGTTGCTTCAGGGGTAACTGGAAAAGCAACGCCGTCCGCCACCTTCATGGATATGTTCTTCATTTTGGAGTGTAGCTCGTAGTTAGTGTTCTCTATGATGTCATTCACATGGTATTTATCCAGCAGTGTGTCGCCCGGGGCAGAACCAACGCTGCTTCTCGGCATGGATGGGACGGTGCTATCCAATGCTAGACGATCATCCGCTTGCTGCTGCCGCTGCTGAGACCCCCTTTCCTAGCTAAGTGAGTCGATCTGCTGTTGCTGCTGCTGGAATTTGAGTGCCAGGTCCGCGTGCCTTGCTTCTAGGCCTTGAAGGCGTTCTGCGTCCTGCTTCCTCTGCTCCTCCTCCAGCTTCCTTTTCTTCTCCTCCTCCATCTTCCTTCTTGCACGGCTCCTGTAGTCCTCGTTCCATTCTGAAAAGCCCTCATACCAGGGAATAACGCCCATGCCTCGTGTTCTTACCGGGTGTTCAGGATTTTCCAGGGCGCGCGTAAGCTCGTCGTTCTCTCTATTGGGCGTGAACACCCCCCTTCGAGCTTCATCTATTGCGTCAATTATCTTTTGTTCGACTCCTTTTAGACTTTCCTTCCGCGAAACTCCGCCTGTCTTCGGGTCCAACGCTCCCCCATGCGCATAGAACCAAGTTCTGCACCTGGGGGGCCAGTGCTGGGTAACCGGAGTGACCCCTGCATCCTCCATCTCCTGCTCAGACTTATCCCACTTAGGCAATCCCACCGCGTAGCCACCTGGACCCAGCCTATGGAACTGCGTCTTTCTTGCGGCATTTGCCTTGTTTTTCATCGACCGTTCCTTAGATATTTCTGAATCCTTGAAGGTCACGAAATCGTCCCAGTTCTCTCTTTGCTTCTGTAGTGTTCCCGTGAATTCTAGAGTCTTCCTTTCATTAGCGAGGTAGTTGGCCCATACCGTTTTCCTGTGGGTGTTGAATGCAATTTCCATCTTCTTAAGAGCAGCGGCCTTGACTTTCTCCACATCTGCTTCAGTGAAATGATCTGGTAGGGTGAAATGTTCCATCAGAGATTTCACAAGGTCTTTTTTGGCTCTATTGTCGACCCAAGTAACACCTGGACGTTTAGTCTTTGGCTCTTTCCATTCTTGAATGGAGATCGGGAGTTTGTCCTTCACAAGAACTCCGCACTGACGAGTCCACTTGTTCGCAATGTTCTTAGGCGTGAGGGGTTCGCCACTAGGTTTGATGGATTCGATGTGGTACTTTACACCATCCTTCAACAATTTGCCCGGGCCTCGCTTTGTCTTGCTGTCTGTAGAAGCAGATTTGCTCGATCCGGAGGGCTGAAAGAAGAAAGATCGATTCGTTAATATATCTTCAATAAAAAAACATGTGATGATCACCATATGATGCATGCTTATATAAATATACCTCGCCGGTAGTGTTTGTTATTTGAAGATCAGCATTGTCTGTGTCATCACAAACATTGTCTGTGTCATAATCATAATGATAGTTCATGACTTCATCAGCCCGGTCGTCGAGATCGAATATCTTTTCATCACCCTCTCCGGTATTGTTAAGATATTGGGAGCCGTCATCTGCTTCATTCAGATCATCTAGCCCGTGAGGGCTGCGTATGATGTCGAATAATTCCTCTTCTCTCTCTCTGCCGGTATTGTCTGCCATAGCTTTTACTTTACTAATAATACAGAAGAAATATAAAACAATTTAGTATTCAAATTACAATGCATGGATGCAATTAATCAATAAGGAAAATCTGAATCTCGAATACATCCTCTCGAATATATAATCTCGAATACATCATCGTCTTAATATATATAATCTCGAATACATCGTCTCGAATATAATATATCGAATACATCACTGGCTAGGTACGTAATAAAGATCGAGTACTACAAAAGAATCTAGGGCGCCACTCGCGGTTCCTGGGGCGCGGGCGGTGCACATCCAAAGAGAAGGAACCATCACAGGATCATATCTCCAGTCATCTGCCCAAAGAACCCGCCAAGTAGTGGAGAACCTGACGTCGTCCATAGCAACCATGTAGCAATGGACGTGCTCATCTTCCTCCCTGACACAACGACGCACCACCTCCGGCGGGGCCGGCTGCCTCTGCACCGAATGTGGCCCACGCGAACGCCACCAAAGAAGATCAGGGTCGACGACGGGACCCGAGGTCGGGTTCCTCACCAAGCGGCGCGCCCCTCCAGGTAGCACCTCCTAGTGCCAGCCCGGCGGAGCCAAGTCCCGGACATGGGTCCCCTGAAGCATGACGTCGTCGCGAACAGGTCGACGGCGAGGATGCGGGCCGGGCATATCGTCGAGAACAAATACTATATGCCCGCAAAAAGTAACATTTTTTAAATGATTGGATTGTGATAACTAAAGTTCTATATATATGCAAATTCTAACAATTTGACATTAATCTAATTCATCTAACTAAAACTAATTCTAAAATTTCCTGATTATATAACTAACATTTTCATAACAGTTCTAATATTTATATAACTAAAAAACAGAAAAATTGCTAATATTTCTATAAATATTTCTATAACTAAAAAACAGAAAACATTTATAACATTTCTATAAAACTAACGTTTCTAATATTTATATAACTAAAAAACAGAATAATTTCTAACATTTCTATAACTAAAAAATAGAAAAATTTATAACAAACAAACTAATGTGTGT
>NC_041389.1:623713251-623741624 GCF_002162155.2 Triticum dicoccoides
GGGCGGGGCGCGGCGACGGGGACGATGGGGACGACGGGGACGGGGACGGCCGGGGCGGCGACGTTGACGGGGGCGGCGACGAGGGGCGGGGGCGGCGACGATCGGGGCAGGGCGGCGCGACGGAGGGAGGAAACAGAGGGGAGAACAGAGGGAAACTGATTTTTTTTCAAGTGTTGTATATATAGGATGGACCTTTAGTACCGGTTGGAGCCACCAACCGGTAGTAAAGGTCTGATTTGGCCAGGCCAAGCGGCGGGAAGCGCACCCCCTTTAGTACTGGTGATGGATCCAACCGGTACTAAAGGCCCCCCCTTTAGTACCGGTTGGGGCCATCACCCGGTACTAAAGGTGGTGCGCTGGCTCCAGGCGGTGCGCAAGTTTAGTCCCACCTCGCTAGCCGAGAGGCTACCGCACTGGTTTATAAGCTCCAGTGCGGTAGCTCTCTCGAGCTCCTCTCCTAGTCAGGCCCACTGGGTCTACTTGTCCTCTTCGCCCAGTGGGCCTACTGGGCCTTTGCGGGCCTGCATCCTGGCCCAACAAAAGATTGTGTTCCTAGTCGTATGCAGGCCGCTTTGGCCCAATAGGTGGGCTTTTTTATTTTCTAATTTTTTTTCTCTTTATTTATTTTTGTTTTATTTATTTTTGAGTTGTTTTTTGCTGTATTTAGAGTTTCTTTGTGAATATTTTTGCTTTAGGTACAAAAAATTACAAACTTTCTGTTAGTGCCGGTAGTTTTCAAATTTGAATAGTTTAAATTTTGAATTATTTGAAATTTGTGTGAATCACTAGTTTGTGAATAACTTAACTTTGAAAAAAGTTTTTTCAGTGATTCTTTTTTCTTATGTTTAATATTAGTGTGTTTTATCATTATATTCAATTTGATAATGCTTAGGTTATTTAAAAAAGGAAATGCCTTTGTAACAGTTCAGTTTTCGTCGGAAACCCTGATACTTCGAAAGAGATTGTCCATTTTGTACACGAAGTGCATCCAGTTTTTGCCGTAACCCTCTCTACTTTCTTGCACATGCTATTTGTATGAAATTATGATACCACGCCAACTTTCAACCTTTTCTGAGTTCATTTGAAATGGTTTTCAATTTCAGGGTCATTTAGCTGGAAAAAATCAGTAAATGCATGAAAAGAATTTGTTTGCACATAAAATTTCTTCGCGTTTCAAATGCCAAAACACATAACTACCCTAACTATTACAGACATTCCCTCCTGGGTGTGAAACACAGAAGAAAGTGATGATAGTGAAGCCGATCACATCCCAGATCTTTGGGTGTGAAACTTTTTCTTCGCGTCTGTCCCTTTGCACCGTAGCCATGGAAAATCTTCATCATTTAACTGGATGCTTGGGTAAATATTCACTATGAATGGAGCAATTTCATAAAACTTTTCATAGTCTTCTGACATGTCTGTCTTGTCATCCACTCCCACGATGTTTCTTTTTCCTGAAAGAACTATGTGGCGCTTTGGCTCGTCGTATGATCCATTCGCTTCCTTATCTTTTCTTTTTCTCGGCCTGGTAGACATGTCTTTCACATAAAAAACCTGCGCCACATCATTGGCTAGGACGAATGGTTCGTCTGCATACGCAAGATTGTTGAGATCCACTGTTGTCATTCCGTACTGCGGGTCTTCCATTACCCCGCCTCGTATCATATTGACCCATTTGCACCGAAACAAAGGGACCTTCAAATTACCTGATCCATAATTAAGTTCCCATATGTCCTCTATGTAACCATAATATGTTTCCTTTCCCGTGTTGGTTGTTCCATCAAAGCGGACACCACTGTTTTGGTTGGTGCTCTTCTTATCTTGGGCGATCGTGTAAAATGTATTCCCATTTATCCGGTACCCTTTGAAAGTCATTATATTCGAAGATGGTAACTGGGACAGCGAGTACAGGTCATTTTGAATATCGCCATCATTCAGGGCACGTTTCTGCAACCAACCGGCGAAAGTCCTTGTTTGTTCGCGTGTAATCCAGTCGTCAGACTTCTCCGGGTGTTTGGACTGTAGAAAATTCTTGTGTTCCTCCATATACGGAGCCACCAAGGCGGAATTCTGTAGAACTGTGTAGTGTGCTTTAGTAAGAGAATGCCCGTCCATACATATTATTTGATGCCCTCCTAGCGTGCCTTTTCCTTCCAGTCTGCCCTTATGCCGCGATTCAGGAACACCAATCGGCTTAAGGTCAGGAATGAAGTCAATACAAAACTCAATGACCTCCTCATTTTCATGGCCCTTCGAGATGCTTCCTTCTGGCCTAGCACGGTTATGAACATATTTCTTCAAGACTCCCATGAACCTTTCAAAGGGGAACATATTGTGTAGAAATACAGGACCCAAAACATTAATCTCTTCGCAAAGGTGAACTAGGATGTGCGTCATGATGTTGAAGAAGGATGGTGGGAACACCAACTCGAAACTGACAAGACATTGCACCAAATCATTCTGTAACCTTGGTATGATTTCTGGATCGATTACCTTCTGAGAGATTGCATTGAGGAATGCACATAGCTTCACAATGTCTAATCGAACGTTTTCCGGTAGAAGCCCCCTCAATGCAACCGGGAGGAGTTGCGTCATAATCACGTGGTAGTCATGAGACTTTAGGTTCTGGAACTTTTTCTCTGCCATATTCATTATTCCCTTTATATTCAACGAGAAGCCAGACAGTACCTTCATGCTGAGCAGGCATTCGAAGAAGATTTCCTTCTCTTCTTTGGTAAGAGCATAGCTGGCCTGACCCTAATGTATGCCGTCTTTTCCGTGCATACGTTACTGGTCCTCCCATGCCTCTGGTGTATCTTTTGTCTTCCCATACACGCCCAAAAAGCCAAGCAGGGTCACGTAAAGATTCTTCGTCACGTGCATCACGTCGATTGCGGAGCGGACCTCTAGGTCTTTCCAATATGGCAGGTCCCAAAATATAGATTTCTTCTTCCACATGGGTGCACGTCGGTCAGCGTCCTTTGGAACAGGTTTTCCGCCAGGACCCTTCCCAAAGATTACCTCCAAATCCTTGCCCATATCATGTACATCAGCACCAGTACGGTGGCGAGGCTTCGTCCGGTGATCCACCTCACCTTTGAAATGCTTGCCTTTCTTTCTTACGGGATGCCTTGTCGGAAGAAATCGACGATGTCCTAGGTACACATTCTTCCTACAACTATCCAAATATATACTGTCGGTATCATCCAAATAGTGCGTGCATCCGCGGTATCCCTTGTTTGTCTGTCCTGAAAGGTTACTGAGAGGAGGCCAATCATTGATGGTCACGAACAGCAACGCCTTTAGGTCAAATTCTTCCTGTCCGTGCTCATCCCACGCACGTACACCTGTTCCATTCCACAGCTGTAATAGTTCTTCAACTAATGGCCTTAGGTACACATCAATGTCGTTGCCGGGTTGCTTAGGGCCTTGGATGAGCACTGGCATCATAATGAACTTCCGCTTCATGCACAACCAAGAAGGAAGGTTATACAAACATAGAGTCACATGCCACGTGCTATGGTTGCTGCTCTGCTCCCCAAAAGGATTAATGCCATCTGCGCTTAGACCAAACCATACGTTCCTTGGGTCACCTGCAAACTCCTCCCAGTACTTTCTCTCGATTTTTCTCCACTGCGAACCGTCAGCGGGTACTCTCAACTTTCCATCTTTCTTACGGTCTTCTGCGTGCCACCGCATTGCCTTCGCATGCTCTTTGTCTTGGAACAAACGTTTCAACCATGGTATTATAGGAGCATACAACATCACCTTGGCAGGAATCTTCTTCCTGGGGCGCTCGCCCTCGACATCACCAGGGTCATCGCGACTGATCTTATAACGCAATGCACCGCATACCGGGTAAGCGTTCAAATCCTCGTACTCACCGCGGTAGAGGATGTAGTCATTAGGGCATGCATGTATCTTTTGCACCTCTAACCCTAGAGGGCAGACAACCTTCTTTGCTTCATACGTACTCTCGGGCAATTCGTTGTCCTTTGAAAGCATATTCTTTATCATTACCAGCAACTTTCCAAATCCCTTGTCAGATACACCATTCTCTGCCTTCCATTGCAACAATTCAAGTGTGGTGCCCAACTTTTTTTTGTCAGCTTCGCAATTCGGGTACAACAATTTCTTGTGATCCTATAACATGCGCTGCAACTTCGTCCTCTCCAGATCACTTGCGCAGTTTCCCTTTGCATCAGCAATGGCCCGACCTAGATCATCAGCGGGCTCATCTGATGCCTCTTTTTCAGTTTCTTCCCGCATTGCCGGCTCAGCTTCTTCCCCCATTGTTGTATCATCGTATTCAGGGAACCCATGGCCAGGATAGCCATCGTCGTCCTCTTCTTCTTCATTGTCTGCCATCATAACCCCTATTTCTCTGTGCTTGGTCCAAACATTATAGTGGGGCATCAAACCGGACTCAAATAGGTGGACGTGAATGGTTCTTGACGTAGAGTAACTGTGACCATTCTTACAACCAGCACATGGACAAGGCATAAAACCATCTGCCCGCTTGTTTGCCTCAACGGCAAGCAGAAAAGTATGCACACCATTAATGAACTCGGGAGAGCATCGGTCATCATACATCCATTGTCGGCTCATCTTCATTACACAACACCAAATAGACCAAATTAATACAAGTTCATACATAAAGTTCATACATAAAGTTTATATACAACACTTAATTAAATGCAACATACAAATAACTCTCTAGCTAAAGAATTTAAATGCAACAACAAATGCGACGAAGATCGCAACTAAGGTAACAATTGATCCAACAACATAATGATACCAAGCCACACTATCAATGGCATATTTTCTAATCTTTCTAATCTTCAACCTCATTTTCTCCATCTTGATCTTGTGATCATCGACGACATCGGCAACATGCAACTCCAATT
Source organism: Triticum dicoccoides (assembly GCF_002162155.2). Classification (NCBI taxonomy): domain Eukaryota; kingdom Viridiplantae; phylum Streptophyta; class Magnoliopsida; order Poales; family Poaceae; genus Triticum; species Triticum dicoccoides. Next base: position 623,718,159 of record NC_041389.1, read on the forward strand.
CCATCTTCTCCCCCTCAATTATTTTCAATTTTTCTTTCAAATACTCGTTTTCTCTTTCAACTAAATTTAACCTTTCGACAATAGGGTCGGTTGGAATTTCCGGTTCACATACCTCCTAGATAAAAATATCTATGTCAACTTGATGGGCATAATTTGTCATAAACACGAAATGCAACAACTAGTTTTAAAAGAGAATATACCACAAAGTATAACAAACAACGTACGGGTAAGATAATTATACGAGTAACTATATATCCAAATCACATAAACATCAATTTGGTAATGTAAAACATTCATGAACAAGAGCCTCACCAGAAGGTGGTGCCGGCGACGGGACGGTGCGGGCGATCGACGGTGGTTACGACGGAGATTTAGAAGGCACTAAGTAAACCACACCTACATATGCAAACTAAGTGTTATTTTTGACCTCAAATTGCATATAAATCAAATACTACCAAATATAATTATTCCTCCCAAACTAATCACTATATAAAGCATTGCAAGAGCTAATCTAGCAATGAGAGTTGAAAGGACAAAGTTGCTAACCTTTGTGATCATTTGAATGGATGGGGGCCTTCAAATCTTGATAAATTTTGGGCAAAATTTGTGAGGAGCTCGAGGAGAGAGGGGGAAGAACAGAGGAAGTGAGGGGAAAGGGGAAGAACAGAGTGGCTCGGGGGGACGAAGGGTTTATGTACATCGACATTTAGTACCGGTTCGTGCCACGAACCGGTACTAAAGGTGCTGGACGGGCCCCAGACTGACAACACCCTGCCACCACCCTCTTTAGTACCGGTTCGTGGCACGAACCGGTACTATATATTCGCCACGAACCGGTACTAATGAGAACGGCCGGCTAGCCGTTGGAACCGGCACTAATGGACACATTAGTGCCGGATCAAAACCAAACCGGCACTAATATGTCTCATATTAGGTCCTTTTTCTACTAGTGTCATCACAGTCGCCAAGATATATGCAAGCACTAAATATTATGCTTCCCAGATGGTCTCCGAGGACCATGCCAACTCCCGCCTTTCCACACAGGATGGAGCCATCCGTGTTTAGCTTAACTCGCCCTTGACAACGAGGCAGCCAAGGGGTGCTTGAACTTGCATTATTATCACATGTGGCAATGCATCATTGGGAAACTATGGTTAACAAGCATCTTACCCATGACAATGTCAGCATTAGGATCAAGCTTAAGACAGGCAAGCGAGTCCAGGTAACTAGCCAGGAACCTGGTTGGGACTTCAATTGGAGGGGCTGGCTTTGCATGCACCTGTTCATTCTGTGCGTGCCATAACCTTAGTAGAAGCATAAGCACACGGACACGAACATGTTTTTCACATCACACATTAGTTGAATAAACCAATAATCATGGCGTTTGATGCTAGTTAGCTCCGACAGTTCCCAGATCTTTGGCAAGCCTTTCATAGACGCCGGGCGTTGTCACAGACACATAAAACATGAAAGGAGTCTTCATCCTCTCTTCCGCAAATAGAGCAAGTACCATACAACTCCAGCGATCTGCGCTCTTTATTCAGCCAAGATGCTAATGAATCTGTAGCTGCTCGCCAGGCAAAGGAAAGGGCTTTCGGTGCTGCTGGACACGACCAGATCAAATTCCAAGCGTCCCTGCATCCATCCGGCGAAGTGCTCGTAGAAGGGAATAAAGAGCAATTAACATCATCAGCAGCCAGCCAATAGGAACTATGTACAGAGGAAATACCAATGCGTTCCGGGGCCCAGGCCAAGAAGTCGTCACCCAAACGAGGTGAAGGATAAATCTTGCAAATCTCCTGATTGTCCAGTGGCAGAGTGAATTGCAGAAAACCACCACATTTCAGCTTAGGTTTGCAGAAAACACTCTTCTATGTTTTTCCTCCAGAAAACACTGATTTTTTTCCTAATCTTTTGCTGGAAGTGTAGGCACGTTCTGATGGCTTTCTCCACAAATGAAGAAAGGGTGGAGGGGTATATATAGCCTCCACACAAAATCTAACCGTTACACACAATTTACCAAACTTGGTGGGATTGAGTCAGAAAACTCGGTCGGACCGATTCAGTTCATAATGTGACCGTTAGGCATTTCGGTGGGACTGACATGTCAACTCAGTGGGACCGATATCATCAGGGTTAGGGCATAACATAGTCTCGGTTTGACCGATTGCACAAACTCGGTGGGACCGACTTTGGTAATAAGCTAACCAGAGAGTTGGTCAGGCAAACTCGGTGGGAACGATTCGCTCATCTCGGTGAGACTGAAACGTTACAAAAAGGAAACAGGGAGTTTGCATCGCGAACTCGGTGGGACCAATCGCTCATGGTTAGACAGAAACGTTACGAAGGGAAATAGAGAGTTTGCAATCCCATCTCGGTGAGACCGAGATACTTATCGGTGAGACCGAAGTGACTAGGGTTTCTGGCAGTGGCTATGTCAAACGAACTCGGTGGTGCCGGATAGATCAAATCGGTGGGGCCTAGTTTTACTTTTGGTTTGGGACATATGTGGATATGAGAAAGTGGTTGAGGGTATTTGGAGCATATCACTAAGCATCACAAGAGCAAGCAAGCCATTAAGCAACATCTCATCCTCTTTTAATAGTATTGCCTTTTTGTGGACTCAATGTGATCTTGAATCACTAAAACTAAAATGTAGACTCTTCAGCTTTAAAGCTTGAGCCAATTCTTTGTCCTTAGCATTTTGAGGGTCCACATTTCTAATCCAGGCCGTTGCCAATTATTGAACTTTCCTAAAATATTTATCTTGAAAAGGCATTAGTTCAATGAGCTATATGTTGTCAATGATCCAAAACCACCCAGGGATAATTGCACTTTCACGGCGGCGGGGCGCGCGTCGACGACGACGACGGCGGAGGCGGCGGCAACTATACCCGTTTCTACAAGCTCCTCGGCATGTAGAAGTCGGGTGGCGGCCGCGGCGTAGCATTAGTTCTAGGCGTAGTTTGCATGTTTTGTATAAATTTTATGAAATATCGCCGAGTTTGTGCCAGGTCGCCGAGTTTGTGCCAGGTCGCCGAGTTTGTACAAATTTCTATGAAAAATCGCCGAGTTTGCGCGATTTTGGCGGCGACCCGGGGCGACGACAAGGACTGCAATCGCCCCCACACGCCAAGAAACGCAGGTTCGGCCCCAAACGGCTCTTTTTCGGTGTCCTGGAGGCTGAACGGCTGGAGATGCTCTAAGGCAGAGGAGCTGTTGAGGTGAATGGATAAGAAAGTGGTGGAGGTCAGCAGATAAGGGCGAACGCGGGCTACACGATTTGTTACAAAATCGAACGAAGCTTATGTGACCGGCTGAGCGTTCCGCCGGCCAGCCGGCCACAAACTTCTCCCAATATAAAAACAAAGGGCGCTCTACCTACCACTGTAAGTACAATTTTGATCCAGTGTTAGCAACTTACAACAGAAGTGATAAAGGCAGAGCGATCTCACCATATATATACGGCTGCGCTATTCTGTGCGAGCTCGCATATTTGCTTAGCGTGCGCTCCGGCCGATGCTAATTAGGCGGGAGGGTCGCACGGAGAACCTGCTCCCCGCCGCTAATTTGGTTTAGGGTAACGGTCTTTGCAACAAAAAGTAACACACTTAATTTTATTACCATGCATGGTTCGATGTATCCTGATTCTACTGGCACTATTTATTGGCGGTAACCGGGAGTAGTAGAGATAGTAATGGATAAAGATTTTTACCATGCAACGAGTAATCCAATGTTAGAGCCCTAATTGTAGTAAAATATTGCTAACATGTAGTAACGAATTACTACGTGCACTGGTAATAAGTAGGCCGAGTAAAACTAGGCCTATATGTAGTAATGGATTACTACATGTCTAGGGTTTGAGCCCTAATCATAGTAAAACCTCGTTAACATGTACTCCCTCCGTCCCGTAATGTAAGACGTTTTTCGACACGCATTAATGCACAAAAATGATGAAGTCGACCATAATGAGTAAACCTAGTAAAATAAGGCCTATATGTAGTAATCCATTACTACGTGTGCTCATGGTAATTATAGTGATGATAATACATTACTACTTCCAGCAGGGCCAATTACTTGATGGTAATGGTTGGTCCGGGTTGTAGGCGTGGGAGGGATGGGCTAATCGTAACTCATTACTAAAGGAGGAACCTGGGCCTGGTTAAGCGTGTGGACGACGTGTAAGCCGTTACGGTAGATTTCATGGTGGAGCGTGCGCTTCGGCTAATTAGCGCCTATATAGACACACACGGATTGTATCTTACGTTTTGGTGACGCTCCCACCCACCCCACAACTACCTGCAGATGAAGTGAGCCCACACGGATCAGGCGCCCCTCGGTCGGCCCACGGCCTATGTGGTGTCACCCGTTATGGATGGAGCAGCTCCCGCCACCCAGTGATCCGGCCCCACACCCCCGCGAGCCAGTCACGTCGCTCCTCTCCCATCCCGCGGATCGCCCCTACCTCGAATCCTAGCCCTGCATATCCAATCAAATGAACGCGCACCCAACTGATGTCTCCGCTCAACTTTTAGAAAATGTATGTATCATTAAAAAAATGCACGTGACATTTAGAAAATGTTCACGAATTTCATTAATATGTGAAGTAATTTAACAAAAAAGTCCGTGTAATTTCAAAAATATATTTCGTAGCATTCAAAGAAAATGTATGTTACATTTACAACTATGTTCACGTGTTTCAAAAATATGTTTGTGACATTATAGAAAACTTACAATATGTAAAATTTGCTTGCATAATTAAAAAATGTTTTGTATATTTTCCAAAAATAATTGAATTTTTCTACGAGTTTGTCATGAAAAATACTAGTTACAATATAATCTTTGAAAACATATATCGGGTAAGTAGTTAATAAGATAATATATGCATCATATAAATAGTTGGGAAACGTTCCCAGCCGGCGCGCCGGTGGAAACGCTGTGCCGGACGCGCGCAGTCCGCGTGATATTGTTTAGATCGTGTGTTTCGTAACCGCCCGCTCACACAGGCCAGGCCCACAAATCTATTTTTTTTAACATAACCTTATCTCATCACCAAGCAGCCATGTCCGTTCCTTCTTCTTCCTTGTAGCAACGCAATTTCTTTCAGCTCACCTGAACCAGTGCTGGCAACGGCGGATGTCGGCCGCGACCGAGCCCCCGCTAACCCACCACCACGGGCGAGCGGAGACACCGGCGTCAAAGCTCGCCGGCTCGTCACTGCAGATGCAGCAAATCGGGGCAGGCATGGTTCTAGCAAAAAAGCGCCAAGTGACGAATGCAACAAATCGCATCCACCGTTCCAGCTCAGCGTGGTGACTTCGGCAGCTTGCCGCAAGCATGGCCCCAAATGCCATGGTGACCATCGCAGCTCTGCGCAGTGACCATCCCAGCTCGCGGTGCGTTGTAGCTTTTCCGTTTGCTGGTTGTAGCATTTTTGTCTGCGGTTTGTACCTTCCCTGGTGGTCGGTTGTAGCAGTCTACCGCCGCCGGCCACAATTTTCACCGTCTCCCATTATAGCAAAAACGTTCGCCGGTAGTAGCTTTTTCCATTGCCGGTAGTAGCTTTTTTGCAGGCAGGGTTGCAACTTCTGTTCGACGCTTACAGCCGTCTGGCATCGTCGGTGGTAGCAAATCAATTTGCCGATAGTAGCTTTTTCGGCTGCGGGTAGTAGCTTTTTTGCGGGCGGTTGCAGCTCCGGGCGCATGAGGTTGTAGGCTTGTAGCTCCACTGCCCCACTCCCCTTTCCAGCTCACTGACATGCCGGTTCCAGCAATTGGTTTCGCTGGTTCCAGCAAGATGCCTCGCTGGTCGCAGCAAAATGATGCTGCTGGGTCATGTCGCCTGCCGTCGTCAGCATTGGAGCATCCCAGCATGGTCTCTGCCCTCGCAGCATCTCGGTGACAGCTGTGGCATCTCCGATGGGTGGAGGGTTGCAGCACTGGGCGGCTGCGGGCACGAGCGCCGCGGGCAGCCGGGGGCGACGAGCGCCGTGGGCAGCCGGGGGCGACGAGCGCGGGCGGCGCCATGGCTGGGGCGACGAGCGCCGCGGCGGGCGGCGCCATGGCCGGGGTGACGAGCGCTGCGGGCGGTGCAACCAGCACGGGTAGCCCCATGGCCGGCAATCTTTTCAGAAAGACGATGAAGAAGGACAAAGCGAGGAGCGAGGAGGCACATCTGACGGCTAGCGCGTAGGAATCATACGGTCATAGATAGACCGGCCGAATCGTTGCGGCGGTGCGCCGGCGCAGAGTAGTGGCCTAAATAGTTCCGCATACGTGTGTGCCAAGTTATTTCTAGGGTAAGTGCGTGCCAACTTATTTCTAGGGTGCGTGTGGGCCTTGTAACTGCCCAATATACGTGTGCGCCAAGTTAAGCCATTTCTAAGGTAAACGCGCCTCAAATTATTTCTAGCGTGCATGTGCGCTTTTGTAACTTCCTGTTTAGCAGTTTTTTTAACACAGTATAGATGCAAGCGCTCATACATAGGCGCATACACTCACCCTATAAACACATACACACGCATCCTACCCCTCTGAGCACCTCGAGAGACTGAGTCGGCATATATATAATCTTGATGATTTACGAAGTCACCGAAAATAATGCAAGCACCAAGATTTAAACCTGACGTGCTGAGGATACCACTCTCCCTCTAACCATCCAACCAAAGGTTGGTTTGCTCCTGGTTAGCAGTTCATTGGTTGACTGTTACATGAGTTCCTTTGTTGAATAAAAGCTCCCGTAATTACACCCCCCCCCCCCCAACCAAAAAAAAGATGTACCTTGCAAATGCCCCATAACTCGTACGCATAAGCCAATTTCAAAGTCACACATGAGATTGCATCCATATATATAACTGAAACATAATGTTTTCACATGGAGTTGTACTCGAACGAATAATTAAGGAGAGTTAGCTAAGATCGATACAACTTAACAACATGAATTCGAGATGAATCTCTTTCCTAATGTTGAAATGGTAGTCAGACCGAGAAAGAGACAGGTACCACTAGTCCACTACTAGTACGATACAACAACAACATGAAATTATCCCACAAAACAACATGAAACATGAAATCGTTTCCTAAATTGGCTTGCAATCGATACCATTTGGTAGGCGCGGAGGAAATGTTCACAAATTTCATTAAAATGTGAAGCAATTTAACAAAAATGTTCGTGTAATTCCAAAAATATATTTGTAAGCATTCAAAGAAATGTATGTTACATTTACAACTATGTTCACGTGTTTCAAAAATATGTTTGTGACATTATAGAAAACTTACAATATGTAAAAAATGCTTGCATAGTTAAAAAAATGTTTTGTGTCATTTCCAAAAAATAATTGAATGAGTATTCAAAAAATATTTAACACGTAGGCCAAATATGTTCAAGAACATGTTAATCATGTAGAAAATGTTAAATGTGTGTAAGAACTTGTTTTAGATGTATAGAAAAAAAATATACAAGTGAGTATGAGAAAAACTAGACAGCAAAACATATAATTGAAAGAAATCATGTATTTGTGAAATTTTAAACATGAAAAAACTTATGTAGTGGATACGCCATTCTTTGCTACGATTGTATAAACGAAGGGCGCCTCACCTACCAGTGTAACTACAATGTCGATCTAGAATCAGCGACTTACAGTACAAGTGATAAATGCAATGCTTGTATTGAAGTTGTACAATAAGTATTCAATTTAGGTGCCGCCATGGTTTGAAATCATATAAGAGAAACATGCACAGATTCCTTCGTGCTTGGTAGTCCGTCTACCGGACCCTCATACACGATGATGGCGAGATCGCTCTGCAGCTCAGTCAGTGCGGCTGGTGCAAAAACAACGAGCTCCCAACCCCAGTCACCGCGTCGTACCCACCCACCGGGCCCTCGTACACGACGATGGCGAGATGATGCTCGTTACCCTTTTCCACCTCCGTGACCGCGAAGTTCTCCATCGGGATCGTGCCGGAAAAGACCGTGACGGCCTCCATTGCGATCGGGTCGGTGAACAATGTGAGGTCGACATTCTGGTTGAAGTTGTGGGCGATCGGCGCGGACGGCATGCCGAAATGCAACTCGAGGTCGAGGCCCCCTGTATCCGTCCCTGCGGATACACACCCCTCAACCATCCTCGACACAAAATTGCCCTACCTAAACCAGCGCCGTTAATTACTCAAAGAGAAGTTAAGTGTTGTGGGCTACTTGAGTGAAAAATGACTTGGGGAAATGGTTTTGGGAGGGGAACAAGAATACGGTCCGTATATACATATGACACGGCAGGCAGGCAGGGACGGTTGAGAGGCGCCGTATTTAGCCCTTCCATAAGTCTTTATATCTTGTATCTTAGGTTTTCGCGATGCGGCTACATGCAAACGAAAAGCAAGCCCACGCGGATTAGACACCCATCGTACAGCTCATGGCCCATGCGGCGATACCCGCTACAGATGAAGCAGTTTCCGCCACGCCAGTGATCCGGACCCACAACCCCGCGAGCCAGTTACGTCGCTCCTCTCCTATCCCACGGATCGCCCCCTGAATCCTATCCCTCCATATCCAATCGCGCAAACACTGACCCAACGAATGTGTCCGCTCAATTTTTAGAAAATGTGTGTACCATTCAAAAAAATGCGTATGCCATTTAGAAAATGTTCACGAAATTCAAAAAATGTAAGTAGCACTTTTTTAGAAAGTTATACAATGTAACATCCCCGCAAGCCAGTCATGTCGCTCTCCCATCCCGTGGATCACCCCTTCCTTCGAGAAACGACGCTAGGTTAGGTCGGGCAGTTTCGTGTAGACAATCTAAGCTAGGTGATCACTAGGATACAACAACTTAACCTAAGACCAAGCCACCTCTAGGATAGCTCACTACGATACAACAACAACAATAACACACACCTTGCACAAGAAAAAACAGTAACAACAACAAGAGTACCATCTGCCCGTCACAGTTGACATGCAATATGAGATCCCAACAAGAGGATGAAAGGCTACACACTCTACATGTTTCGGGCGGGGCAGACGTCGTTATTCTTGGCGATCAGAAGACACAGACGGATCTCAAGTGCCCTTCGAAAATCCCACACTTCGACGCCATCGCCCGCCTCCAGGCGGCAGTCTACCATGAAGCGCATGTACCCCTTACCATTGATGCCGATGGAGTTGCAGCGATGGAATTTGTTCAGTTTCAGGCGGTGAGACTGGCCACTAGCACAGACATTGCTCGCGTAGACGGACAAGGACACGCCCGGGTAAGTTGTCGGCGGCGTACAGGAAGGTGCGATGGCGGACGCGTTCATGTCCGACTGGCTCAGCACCTTCTCCCCGATGTAGCTCAGCGGTAGGTCCCTGGGTAGGTGGTTTTTCTTCTGGAGCTCATTGCGCCCCCATACTCGCACCATGTCGGCCCTGCTCCTCCTTGACTGGCGTGCGCTGCTATCTGCCCAGGGGAGCAATGGGATCCCCACGTTGGCAGCACCTGCTGCAGGGGAGGTGGCACAGCGCCTGCACGGTGGAGTCGGCGATGCCGACCGGGACGATCTTCCCGGCCTCAACGTGCTCGTTGTCCAGCGTGGCCAAAACCCCGGCCTCACTGACCGCGGCATCCCCACCAGCCGGGACGATCTGCCGGCCTAGACGTGTTGTTCGTCCAGCGTGGCCAAAACCCCAACCTCGGTGACCGCATCGTCCCTGCCCACCAGGCCCTTCTGGATGACTATGCCCCCCATCTCCACGTCCACGGCCGTAACGCTCTCGGTCACACCGGGCGGCACTGGCACGCCGTCCCCACCCACCGCCACCGGGCCCTCGTACAATACGAGGGCGAGATTCTCCGCCGGGATTGGGTCGGCGAAGAGCATAAGGTCGACGTTGAGGTCGAGATCGGACGCGGTGTGCGAGGATGGTAGGCCGAGGTGCAGCTCGAGGTCTAGCCTTCGTCTGCCGTCCTCGATCGACACGAAACTACCCTAGCGCCGTTACCCGAGGTTGAAGCTAGATAGTAAGCGCCGTCACACCGGGAAAATTCTTTTGGGTGGAAATGACCTGGCAATACGGTTGTATATATACTGCCTCCGGTCCATTTGAGTCTGCATATAAGTTATCTTCGAAGTTAAAGTATCTCTACTTTGATGAAACTTATAGACAAAAGTTTCAATATTGACAATGCCAAATCAATATTGTTCGATTTGTTATAAAATGTAGTTTCATAGTTCGTATATTTTGTATCGTAGGTGTTGATATTTTTAAAAATAAATTTGGTCAAATTTTGCAAAGTTTGACTTGACCCAAATCCAGTATGCAGAGTATATACATACGGCACGGTGCAGGACGGGCAGTGGAGGACAGTGTATCTAGGGTTTCGGTTTTCACTACGGAGTGGGGCACACACAGCTAGGCTACCTTCCGATGAACACGCGGATCAGGCCAGACTATGTTCATGTGTTTCAAAAAAAAATGTTTGTGTAATTCTAAACAAAACTTAGCATTCAAACAAAATTTACGTTATATTTAAAACTATGTTCATGTGTTTCAAAAATATGTCTGTGACATTTTATAAAAAATATTTATACAACATAAAAAAATGTTCACATAATTTAAAAATGTTTTGTATCATTTCAAAAGTTAATTCATTGTGTATTCAGAAAATATTTAACACGTAGTCCAAAAAAGGTTCAAAACATGTTAATCATCAGAAAAATGAACAAAAATGAATGTATCTAGAGCTAATACATCCATTTCTCTGACAAGTATTTATGGACAGAGGAAGTATTTGACAAATGTTAATCATGTTAAAAAATGTTCTAGATATATACAAAACGTATACAAATGTGTATGAGAAAAGTAGGCAGCAAAAATATAATTAAAAAACATGTATTTGAAAAATGTTAAACATGTACGATTATGCACACCAATCCTTGCTACGATTGTAAAAATGAAGGGTGTCTCAGCTACCAGTGTAAGTACAATGTTATAGAAAAGATTGCATTCATAATCAGAATTGTACTTGCAACATAATTAAGGAGAGCTAGCTGATCACTAAGATACAACAGCTTCACCAAAGACCAAGAGACCGCTAGGCCATAGCTCACTACGACCGGAGAGTACCATCGGCCGGACACAGTTGACATGCAATATGAGATCCCAACGAGCGGATCGAACTACACACTCTACGGGTTTTGGGCAGGGCGGACGCCGTCCTTCTGCCAAAAAGGTTCCCCGCTTTGTATACAAAGCAACCAACCGAACCATACAGGAATAGGTGCTGGGGCGGAAGCAGCATAGTCACGCCCAAAAAAATGACAAAGAAAGAGCAAAAGAAACAAATGCCGACAACGGCGGATCAACAAAAACGAAGAAGCCTCGCGATCGCTGCGCCCACCGGGATCTTCCACAAGGCTCCAAGACTCCGAAGCGCCGGCACCTATCAACACCTCCAAGAAGGATCGCGACGATGACGATGCTGCTGCCAAGGGTTTCCCCCGGTACACGACCACGCCGGTGTTGGCCTTGCCGACAGGGGTTTCCCCCGATCCCAACCCGTACCTCGGGCGCTCCGGATCCAGCCACCAAACCAACCACCACCCTGCGCCAACGCGGCCATGAGGCCCCCACCCCGTCTCACCACGGCACCGCGAAGTGAGGACAACGCGGCGAAGAATCAAAGCAGGCACTAGGGCATCAACACCGTCAGCACGCGGGAGGGCCCCACCTCCACCGTCCGTGACGGTAGCCGCCCGGACGCAATAGCAGGAGCACACCAGGCATGTGGGCCCACATGCCTGGCCGAGCCCTCATGGGCCCGTATAGCTCCCGCCCTCGCGCTGCTGCCGGCACACCGTCGATGCCGATGCCCCAAATCCGAGCCGCTCCTCCTCCTCACCACGCTGCGGACAACGAGGCCACGCCGGGGGGCCGGCCCGCTAGGACCCAGATGGGGCCAGCCTGCTAGGACCCAGATGGGGCCGGCCAGGCCCAGATCTGGGCCGGGGTCGCGACGACAGCCACCCGACACCACCACAACGCCTCGCCGCCAAGGAGCGACGCCGACACCACGCCTGTCGCCGGCCGCCGCCGCAGGGCAGCCGGACCGCAGCCAGGCCGAGCTGCACCGCCGCCGCCTCCCTGCCCCGGGAAGGGAGCACGAGCGCACGGGGACGAGAAGGCCCGCCGCCGCCGGTACCACCCGGGCCAGCGCCGGTGGAGATGGGGGACGAGTGGGCCCGCTGGAGAGGAGCTCGAGCTCCGCCCCGGCCACCTCCCGGGAAGGCGGCGCGAGGCGGATCTCGACGGGGGGAGGGGGAGGGAGGAAGGGAACGAGGACAGGGCACGAGGCCAGCGGCCGACGGCGGCGGGAGGGGAAGGGGCGGAACCCTAGCTACCTAGTCGCGGGAGCGGGCGAGGTAGTTCTTTTTCTGAAGAGCTAGATTTCTGACGCCGTCCTTCTTGGCGATGAGAAGGCATGAACGGATCCAGGCGGCCAACGGAACACCCACTCCTCAACGCCGCCGCGGGCCTCCAGGCCACAGTCAACCATGAAGCTCCTGTACCCCTTACCGTTGATGGCAGTGGTATCGTTCTGATGGAATTTATTCAGCTTCTTGTGGTCAGACTTGCGGCCACGACCCCAGCCGTTGCTGATGTAGACGGACAAGGACACACCTAGGTATGTCGTCGGCCTGGCTCTCACCCAGGAGACCTAATTGGCTTTCACCCCGGTTGAAGCGAGCTTGCTGTGGGTTCACGTCCGACTTGCTCAGGACCTTCTCCCCGATGTAGCTCAGTTGCAGGTGCCTGGGGAGGCCGTGTTTCTTTTGGAGCTGGCCACTCACCCACGCCCGCACCATGTCGGCCCTCCGGCTCGACTGGCTCACGGGGTCCCGACGCCGGGCGGCAGCTGCTGCAGGGGGAGGTGGCACAGCTCCTGCGCCAGTGGGGTCGGCGCTGCCGGCCGAGACCATCTGCCCAGCCTCGCCCTGCGGCTCGTCGTCCAGCGTGGCCAAAACCCCGACCTCGGTCACCTCGCCATCCCCGGCCGCAGAGCCCTTGTAGACGACGAGGGCCCCCATCTCCACATTCGTGACCACAGTACTCTCGGTCACCGTAGGGGGCACCGGCACATCGTCACCGCCCGCCGGGCCCTCGTACATGACGAGGGACCTCATCTCCACGTCCTCAACATCAATTCTCTCGGTCACCGCAGATGGCACTGGTACCGGCACGTCGTCCCCAGCCACCGCCACCTGGCTCTCGTAGACGACGAGGGTGAGATTCTCCACCGGAATCAGGCCAGCGAAGAGCGAGAGGTCGACGTTGAGGTCGAGGTCGAACGCGATCCGCGTGGACAACTGACCAAGGTGCAGCTCGAGGTCGAGCCCCTCGGCGGCCATCCCACGGATCCACGACACCCCTCAGCCATCCTCATCCTCGATCGACATGACCGAAGATACCCTAGCTCCGTTATTACTTGAGGTCGAAGCTAGATGGTGAGCACCGCGGCACAGGGGGAATTGTTTCGGGTAGAAATGTTTTTGGGCTGGAAATGACCTGGCAATACGCCGGCGTAGGACAAACGATGGAGGTTGCGCCGTAGGATGTATCTAGGGCTTCGGCTTCATAACGGAGCGGCGCGCACGCGGCTAGGTTACCTTCTGACGAGCTGAGCGAGCACAACCCCCGCGAGCCAGTCACATCGGTCCTCTCCCATCTCGCGGAGCCCCATCCGCTCAACTTTTAGAAAATATCAGTACCATTCAAAAAATGCATGCTACATTTAGATAATGTTCACAAACTTTAAAAAATGTATGTGACACTTTTTTTGCGAATTAGTAATTCTTTATTACTCAAAATAATTAGGGATTGCAATCTCGAAAGACGATATCTAAGACATCATTTGGACCCGAACCAAGCCAAACCATGGTACGACGCTGGCCTCTACCAAAGTTTGCCATAACATGACTACATTATTGCTTGTATGACGAATATGAGTAATAGAAGAGTCATGTTCCCTCGTACTATGTTTTATCTCTCTGATCAAGAAAGAGTATTTAGATAAATTGTTTCCACTTTTCAACACCGTGAAACGGCCTCCAAGCAGTCGGACTCAACATCAATGGGTAGAGTACTCAATTGCACTGCCAAGCTAAACCCTTCTCGAATAGCAAGAAATTAAGATTCCAGCACATCATCATAGTCGCCAAGATATCCGCAAGCACTAAATATTATGCTTCCCAGATGGTTCTGAAGCACCATGCCAACTCCCGCCTTTCCAATCAGGATTGAGCCATCCGTGTTTAGCTTAACTCGTCCTTGACAAGGAGGCAGCCAAGGGGTGCGTGAATTTGCGTTACTATCACATGTGGCATGCATCATTGGAAAACTGTGGTTAACCCGCATCTTACCCTTGACAAAGTCCGCATTAGGATCAAACTTAAGACGGGCAAGCGAGTCAAAGTAACTAGCCAGGAACGTGGTTGGCACGTCAATTGAAGGGGATGTCTTTGCGTGCATCAGTTAATTCCGTACGTGCCACACCCTCCAGAGAAGCATAAGCACACGAAACCCGACCTGTCTGTTCACATCACACATTAGCTGAATAAACCAATCATCATGGCGTGTTTGATGCTAGTTAAGTCCGGCAGTTCCTAGATCTTTGACATGGCCTTCCATAAACGCCGGGCGTTGTCACGGACATATAACACATGAAAGAAGTCTTCATCCTCTCTTCCGCAAATAGGGCAAGTGCCATACACCTCCAGCGATCTGCGCTCTTTATTCAGCCAAGTTGCAAACGAACCTGTAGCTGCTCGCCGGACAAAGGATATGACTTTCCGTGGTACTGGACATGACCGAATCAGATTCTAAACATCCCTGTGTCCATCCGGTGACCTGCTCGTGGAAGGGAATAGAGAGCAACTAACCTCATCAGCAGCCAAACCAGCCCCTTCTTCAGGAGCTCTAGCACGTGACAAATGTCGTGCCACGATTGAGACGGCTTTCCCGAAAACACTGTTTCCTCTAAGCGTCCACTTGGGTAATGCTTGGCTTTGAGCAGTCTTGCATATTAGCTGTCCGGAAAAATCAAGAGACGCCAGGCTTGTCTCGTCAACAGAACTTGATTGAAGATTCGAAAATCCCTAAACCCGAGGCCCCCTTGTGACTTCGGCCAGGTCATCTTATGCCAAGCTTACTAGTGAGTTTTCCTTTACCTTTCTCCGTTCCCCAATAATAGTTCCGAACCATACGTGTTCAGGTCATCACAAACACCAAATGGAAACTTGAACACACTCATAATAAACGTAGGGATTGACTCAACAACTGACTTAATCAAAGCTTCTTTGCCAGCCTGCATAGGATGCCCATCAAAAGAAAACAATCACTTACTCAACTTAACTTGCAAATCTTTAAGCTTGCCCTTAGTCAATAGACCATCAGGTGTTCGCAGACCCAGGTATATCTCCTCGAAGTCAGAAGATGTGACACCCAATACATTTTTTTATCACTTCTATTGTATCCTCCGGGCAGGATCCCAAAAATAGAATGGATGATTTGAAGGGTTCGATAGCTGAAATGTGGACATAGATTGTACGTGACACTTTTTAAAAATGTTATACAATGTAACAAAAATGTTCGTGTAATTCAAAATAAAGAATTCGTAGCATTCAAAGAAAATGCACATTACATTTAAAACCATGCTCAAGCGCTTCAAAAATATGTTTGTGACATTTTAGAAAAAATAATTATACAATGTAAAAAAATATTCGCATTATTTAAATATTTTGTATAATTTCAAAAAATAATTCCATGTGTATTCGAAAACTATGTAACACGTAGTCCAACTATGTTCAAAAACAGGTCAATCCTGTAGACAAATGTTAAAAGTGTCGAGCGCCTCGGGCCGCCGTCCCCGCGGATCCACGATGCCCCTGGGCCATTCTCCTCCTCGGACGACACTGCCCTAGCGCCGACTGTTACTACTCGAGGTGGAAGCTAGGTAGGTGGTGAGCTCCGCGGCACGGGGAGAATTGTTTCGGGGTGGAATGACCTGGCAATACGCCATATGGCGCGCGCGGCGCAGGACGGACGGTGGCTAGGGTTTCGCGACGGAGCAGCGCGCGGTGCACACGGCTACCTCCGCACGAAGCGAATGTACGCAGATCAGCCAAGGAGGAGAGAACCGACGGAGAAGCTTCCACCACGCCAGCGCCAGCTATCCGGACCCACGGCGCCGCGAGCCAATCAGTCGCTCGTTTCACCGTCCCACGGATCGACACCCCTGAACCGGATGCCGAGATCCAGCCGTCCATCCCCGACCGGATGCTCGAGCCCACGCCTCCATCCCCGCCTCATTTGTTACCCGTACCCGCTCGCTCACCCACCTAACGGATTGAATGATTAGACTTTGTCGTTTCTGCAATATACGTAGTACACTTTGTTATATCTGAATAAGTGTGTTGCTGAACATCCGTTGACGTGATTCCTAGCTGTGATATGATATCACCGGTTTGAAGACTGCAACCAGAATTGATCTTGCGTTCTGACTCAAATTTCGGTCCTTTTCTTGGGCCAACTCCAACCGTCGACACCAAACGGACGTTCGTTTTGACCGGATTAATTCCTTGGGCCAACTCCAACCGTCGAACCCAAATAAACCTTCTCTTGGGCCGGCGAAGAGGGAGAGGTCGACATTGAGGTCGAGGTCGAACGCAATCTGCGCGGACGGCAGGCTGAGGTGCATCTCCAGGTTGAGCCCCTCGGCGGCCGTCCCAGGAGCGGATCCACGACGCCCCTCGGCCATCCTCCTCCTCGATCGACACGAATGAAACTACTCGAGGTTGAAGTAGCTGGTGAGCGCCGTGGCACGGGTGGCGCGCACACAGCTAAGCTACCTTCAGACGAACTAAGCGAGCATGATCCCCGCGAGCGAGTCACGTCGCTCCTCTCCCATCCCACGGAGCCCTCATATCCAATCGAACGAAAGCAAACCCAACGGATGTGTCCGCTCAACATTTAGAAACTTTTAGTACCATTCAAAAAATGCATGTGACATTTAGAAAATGTTTATGATTTTTTTAAATGTACGTGACACTTTTTTGCGAAATAACTATTTATTACTCAGAATTAGGGATCACAATCTCGTAGGGCAATATCTAAGACCTCATTTGGGCCCGAACCAAGCCGAACCATGTTACAACCCTGGCTTCTACCAAAGTTTGCCATAGCATGACTAGCACCATTGCCAATACGACGGATATGAGTAATACTCCCTCCATTCCACAATGTAGTGCGTCCGTGCTTTCCGAGATCCAAATTCGACCGTAAAGTTAACCAACGAGACCGACTGCGGCGGGAGCAAAAATTATACCACCGAATTCGTATTTTCGATATGAATTCTGTGATATAATTTTTGCTCCATCCGCAGTTGGTCTCGTTGGTTAAATTTATGGCCAAACTAGGATTTCGGAAAACGCGGGTGCACTACATTATGGAATGAAGGGAGTACAAGAGTCATGTCCCCCCATACTATGTTTTATCTCTCTGATCAAGAAAGAGTATTTAGATAAATTGCTTCCACCTTTCAATACCATGGAAACCGCCTCCAAGCAGTCGGACTCAACCTTAATGGGTAGAGTACTCCATTGCAATGCCAAGCTAAACCCTTCTCGAATAGCAAGAAATTCATATTCCAGCACATCACACTAGTGCAGAACTGGGCTTTAGTGCCGGTTCGTGACGGCCTTTAGTGCCGGTTGGCGAACCGGCACTAAAGAGCGGGGACTAAAGCCCCCCCCCCTTTAGTACCGGTTCGTCACGAACCGGCGCTAAAGTGCAAACATGTGGCACGAGCCAGGCCCGTGTGCGTGTAGGACATTAGTACCGGTTGGTAACACCAACCGGTACTAAATGTTTGGGTGTTTTTTTAATTTTTGCTTTAATTTTGTGTTTTTAATTTGGCTTTATTTTCCATTTAATTCTTTTTTGTTTGCTGGTATTTCACGATACTACAAATTATACACGTTATGCATATATATTAAATAGATTTTCTCGTACGTAGAACCGCATATATATATAATATCATCGAATGTCTCACAGCCAACACCATTAACTATTCACACATACACATGTATATACATATACAATTTCTTCTACATGTTGCCTTGGTTCCTTCGGAGCACGATGACAAGTGGTTCATGGGGGCGGTAGCAGGTAATAGTATTCTCCTTTCGGATCTATGACCTGGTTGAGCAAAAATCCGGCTATTTCCTCTTGAAGTGCTTGTATGCGGTTCGATGGTAGGAGCTTATCCCGCACCGATCTGAACTGTTAAGAAGGAGATTAATATGCATGTGTGTTAGTTGTGTGACTAGATATCGATAATCGTGTGAATAGTGTTCTGACAAAAACGTACCCAGTCCTGTCTATCAAATCTGCTCCTTTCGCACGTCATCATGCGAATGTTCTCGCAAACGTAGTATGCACACAGATTATTCCCTTTCGCCTGCCTCAGGGCCTTTACGAGAATGGAATTGAATCAGATAATGATTAATCAAGCATACTAATTAATTAATGATATTGAAACAAGAATTAAAGAGATGGTAGCTAGCTAGTACTACTTAATTACTTACCTTGGGTCGATGCCAAAACAACTTTTTTGGCCACGTGCCTGGAGTCACCTTGATGAACTTTGCCCATGCCCTGCCCGCCGGCAAAGAAAATTAATAAAGGGGTTATTAAATAGTTCATATCAGGAACTAATAGTTAATAATGATTGAAATTACCTGTTGACTATCCCCTTCACGATGGTGTAGTCTTTATCTTCTTTAGTTAGTGAGTCCAGTAATTCAACTTTTCCTTTCTCAACTTTAATGTCTAACAAGACCCAGTGTCAACTGCATACGCACACGTTTGCATGTCTTAATTAAGCGGGCATGTGCATAAAATTAATCAACTATCGTAAATCATATACACTTAATTATTAACATCTAGCTAGCTAGTAAGCAAAAACAGAATTTGTAGTACAAGACAGTGTGACTCACGGGAAGTTGTAAGGAAGTAGTATATCTTCATTGGAATTGAGGAACTTCAAGAACTCTAGCATGCTTTCCTCTACAGCAGCTTGACAATGTTCAATCTCCCATATGTCCTGATTAATGATATTTGGGTCAATGAACCCAACGCCATAGCGTCCAGCTTTTTTCATTTCATACATCTTCATCCTGCATATAATACCACTGAAAAAGAATATAGTGAGGATAATTACATGTAATGATTGATCAAAATTATCACTACATAACTAGCTTGAGACTTAAATTACAGAAAGAAATCACTTACAGACAATAGCAACTGACGATAGACTTGTCGAGTGCTTCTTGATTAAATAACTGAAATAGTTCTGGATACTCAATGGTCAGAGCTTTCTCATGGTAATAATGCTCATGCACATTCACCATGAGGGACTCTCGATTGGAATTCTTGGTAATGTTCATGTACCATTGATGTAATTGATACATTCTCGTTGGGAGGTCCTTGACCTTGTCTGGATGGACCAAAGGTTTGCCCCGGACATATTGCCATGCTATTTCCGATTCTTTAAGCGTAGGCATGGGCTCGATTTCGAGGAGTTGTCCAACAGAGATATTGAGCATTTGAGCCTGCATTATATGATCCTCTGTTATTACCACATCGCCATGCTGGGGAACACTAACGGTTTGCCCACAATAATATTTGACGCGCGTACTACTCCTCTCATGTGTTGTTGGCACAACAAGCAGGGGGATCGCTTGCGCCGCCTGTTCTCCCAACTGGGGAATGGTTTTCCTGCATTTTTTGCCAGCTGCTTGTTGGCTCGAGCTTGAGCTCGCTTCCTTCTGTAGTCATGCTCGATGTGCCTTCCTGATTTGGCGCTCATAGTCCGAGTCAACAGGCTTGGGAGCTGGTTCTCTAGCCATACGAATGAAGTGGTCAATTACTTTCTCAGGCACTTTCTCCTTTGGCGGCGGTGCCGGTTTCGGTCCAAAATGGGCGTCCACTTGGGCTTGCACTATGGCTGTGTTTTGCTCCTTAGTCATGTCGTAAGGCCTCTGAGGAAGAGGAGCGAGGCTTGGACCATATTTATATCGCTTGCCTTCGCCTGTACTTCTTGAACTATCTCGACTCGTATCGCTACGCACCAAAGCTGCGGGATGTCTCTTCTGCGATTGCTGAGACGGCGGAGACGGCTGACGTGGAGTTGGACCAGGAGAAGTGGCATGACGATGTGCCGGACTTGAAGCAGGAGGTGTGGCCTAACACGGTGCCGGACTTGCAACCGGAGAAGTGGCATGACGCTGTGCCGGGCTTGAAACCGGAGGAGTCAGCTCACGCGTTCGGGGACTTGGAGGAGGTGGCGGACTTCGAGGAGGAGTCGTCTCACGCGTTCGTGGACTTGGAGGAGCGGGAGTCTGTTGACTCGGTGGCGGACTTCGAGGAGTCGGAAGACGACGCGGTGTCGGTGGACTTCGAAAGATGATGCAATCCTTTCTCCATAGGATGATACGATGTATTGCCTCTCCCAGTGTGCGCTCGTCTTCACCTCCAGGAATATCAAGCGTTAGCCCCGAATATGGGTCCACCACTTCATCAACCATGACACAAGCATAGCCCTCTGGAATCAGGATGCAATGGTAGGTTGCTTCGGGGGTAACTGGAAAAGCAACGCCGTCCGCCACCTTCATGGATATGTTCTTCATTTTGGAGTGTAGCTCATAGTTAGTGTTCTCTATGATGTCATTCACATGGTATTTATCCAGCAGTGTGTCGCCCGGGGCAGAACCAACGCTGCTTCTCGGCATGGATGGGACGGTGCTATCCAATGCTAGACGATCATCCGCTTGCTGCTGCTGCTGCTGAGACCCCCTTTCCTGGCTAAGTGAGTCGATCTGCTGTTGCTGCTGCTGGAATTTGAGTGCCAGGTCCGCGTGCCTTGCTTCTAGGCCTTGAAGGCATTCTGCGTCCTGCTTCCTCTGCTCCTCCTCCAGCTTCCTTTTCTTCTCCTCCTCCATCTTCCTTCTTGCACGGCTCCTGTAGTCCTCGTTCCATTCTGAAAAGCCCTCATACCAGGGAATAACGCCCATGCCTCGTGTTCTTCCCGGGTGTTCAGGATTTTCCAGGGCGCGCGTAAGCTCGTCGTTCTCTCTGTTGGGCGTGAACACCCCCCTTTGAGCTTCATCTATTGCGTCAATTATCTTTTGTTCGACTCCTTTTAGACTTTCCTTCCGCGAAACTCCGCCTGTCTTCGGGTCCAACGCTCCCCCATGCGCATAGAACCAAGTTCTGCACCTGGGGGGCCAGTGCTGGGTAACCGGAGTGACCCCTGCATCCTCCATCTCCTGCTCAGACTTATCCCACTTAGGCAATCCCACCGCGTAGCCACCTGGACCCAGCCTATGGAACTGCGTCTTTCTTGCGGCATTTGCCTTGTTTTTCATCGACCGTTCCTTAGATATTTCTGAATCCTTGAAGGTCACGAAATCGTCCCAGTTCTCTCTTTGCTTCTGTAGTGTTCCCGTGAATTCTAGAGTCTTCCTTTCATTAGCGAGGTAGTTGGCCCATACCGTTTTCCTGTGGGTGTTGAATGCAATTTCCATCTTCTTAAGAGCAGCGGCCTTGACTTTCTCCACATCTGCTTCAGTGAAATGATCTGGTAGGGTGAAATGTTCCATCAGAGATTTCACAAGGTCTTTTTTGGCTCTATTGTCGACCCAAGTAACACCTGGACGTTTAGTCTTTGGCTCTTTCCATTCTTGAATGGAGATTGGGAGTTTGTCCTTCACAAGAACTCCGCACTGACGAGTCCACTTGTTCGCAATGTTCTTAGGCGTGAGGGGTTCGCCACTAGGTTTGATGGATTCGATGTGGTACTTTACACCATCCTTCAACAATCTGCCCGGGCCTCGCTTTGTCTTGCTGTCTGTAGAAGCAGATTTGCTCGATCCGGAGGGCTGAAAGAAGAAAGATCGATTCGTTAATATATCTTCAATAAAAAAACATGTGATGATCACCATATGATGCATGCTTATATAAATATACCTCGCCGGTAGTGTTTGTTATTTGAAGATCAGCATTGTCTGTGTCATGACAAACATTGTCTGTGTCATAATCATAATCATAGTTCATGACTTCATCAGCCCGGTCATCGAGATCGAATATCTTTTCATCACCCTCTCCGGTATTGTTAAGATATTGGGAGCCGTCATCTGCTTCATTCAGATCATCTAGCCTGTGAGGGCTGCGTATGATGTCGAATAATTCCTCTTCTCTTTCTCTGCCGGTATTGTCTGCCATAGCTTTTACTTTACTAATAATACAAAAGAAATATAAAACAATTTAGTATTCAAATTACAATGCATGGATGCAATTAATCAATAAGGAAAATCTGAATCTCGAATACATCCTCTCGAATATATAATCTCGAATACATCATCGTCTTAATATATATAATCTCGAATACATCGTCTCGAATATAATATATTGAATACATCACTGGCTAGGTACGTAATAAAGATCGAGTACTACAGAAGAATCTAGGGCGCCACTCGCGGTTCCTGGGGCGCGGGCGGTGCACATCCAAAGAGAAGGAACCATCACAGGATCATATCTCCAGTCATCTGCCCAAAGAACCCGCCAAGTAGTGGAGAACCTGACGTCGTCCATAGCAACCATGTAGCGATGGACGTGCTCATCTTCCTCCCTGACACAGCGACGCATCACCTCCGGCGGGGCCGGCTGCCTCTGCACCGAATGTGGCCCACGCGAACGCCACCAAAGAAGATCAGGGTCGACGACGGGACCCGAGGTCGGGTTCCTCACCAAGCGGCGCGCCCCTCCAGGTAGCACCTCCTAGTGCCAGCCCGGCGGAGCCAAGTCCCGGACATGGGTCCCCTGAAGCATGACGTCGTCATGAACAGGTCGACGGCGAGGATGCGGGCCGGGCATATCGTCGAGAACAAATACTATATGCCCGCAAAAAGTAACATTTTTTAAATGATTGGATTGTGATAACTAAAGTTCTATATATATGCAAATTCTAACAATTTGACATTAATCTAATTCATCTAACTAAAACTAATTCTAAAATTTCCTGATTATATAACTAACATTTCCATAACAGTTCTAATATTTATATAATTAAAAAACAGAAAAATTGCTAATATTTCTATAAATATTTCTATAACTAAAAAACAGAAAACATTTATAACATTTCTATAAAACTAACGTTTCTAATATTTATATAACTAAAAAACAGAATAATTTCTAACATTTCTATAACTAAAAAATAGAAAAATTTATAACAAACAAACTAATGTGTGTAGCGTGTGTGTGTGTGTAGTGTGTGTGTGTGTGTGTGTGTGTGTGTGTGTGTGTGTGTGGTACTGTGTGTGTGTACATGGCGGCCGGGGTGAGCTCACCGGCGAGGCGACGACGGGGCGGCGATG
>NC_041389.1:623742173-623752491 GCF_002162155.2 Triticum dicoccoides
GGGGACGACGGGGACGGGGACGGCCGGGGCGGCGACGTCGACGGGGGCGGCGACGAGGGGCGGGGGCGGCGACGATCGGGGCAGGGCGGCGCGACGGAGGGAGGAAACAGAGGGAAGAACAGAGGGAAACTGATATTTTTTTTCAAGTGTTGTATATATAGGATGGACCTTTAGTACCGGTTGGAGCCACCAACCGGTACTAAAGGTCTGTTTTGGCCAGGCCAAGCGGCGGGAAGCGCACCCCCTTTAGTACCGGGTGATGGATCCAACCGATACTAAAGGCCCCCCCTTTAGTACCGGTTGGGGCCACCACCCGGTACTAAAGGTGGTGCGCTGGCTCCAGGCGGTGCGCAAGTTTAGTCCCACCTCGCTAGCCAAGAGGCTACCGCACTGGTTTATAAGCTCCAGTGCGGTAGCTCTCTCGAGCTCCTCTCCTAGTCAGGCCTACTGGGTCTACCTGTCCTCTTCGCCCAGTGGGCCTACTGGGCCTTTGCGGGCCTGCATCCTGGCCCAACAAAAGATTATGTTCCTAGTCGTATGCAGGCCGCTTTGGCCCAGTAGGTGGGCTTTTTTATTTTCTAATTTTTTTCTCTTTATTTATTTTTGTTTTATTTATTTTTGAGTTGTTTTTTGCTGTATTTAGAGTTTCTTTGTGAATATTTTTGCTTTAGGTACAAAAACTTACAAACTTTCTGTTAGTGCCGGTAGTTTTCAAATTTGAATAGTTTAAATTTTGAATTATTTGAAATTTGTGTGAATCACTAGTTTGTGAATAACTTAACTTTGAAAAAAGTTTTTTCAGTGATTCTTTTTTTTTATGTTTAATATTAGTGTGTTTTATCATTATATTCAATTTGGTAATGCTTAGGTTATTTAAAAAAGGAAATGCCTTTGTAACAGTTCAGTTTTCGTCGGAAACCCTGATACTTCGAAAGAGATTGTCCATTTTGTACACGAAGTGCATCCAGTTTTTGCCGTAACCCTCTCTACTTTCTTGCACATGCTATTTGTATGAAATTATGATACCACGCCAACTTTCAACCTTTTCTGAGTTCATTTGAAATGGTTTTCAATTTCAGGGTCATTTAGCTGGAAAAAATCAGTAAATGCATGAAAAGAATTTGTTTGCCCATAAAATTTCTTCGCGTTTCAAATGCCAAAACACATAACTACCCTAACTATTACAGACATTCCCTCCTGGGTGTGAAACATAGAAGAAAGTGATGATAGTGAAGCCGATCACATCCCAGATCTTTGGGTGTGAAACTTTTTCTTCGCGTCTGTCCCTTTGCACCGTAGCCAATGAAAATCTTCATCATTTAACTGGATGCTCGGGTCAATATTCACTGTGAATGGAGCAATTTCATAAAACTTTTCATAGTCTTCTGACATGTCTGTCTTGTCATCCACTCCCACGATGTTTCTTTTTCCTGAAAGAACTATGTGGCGCTTTGGCTCGTCGTATGATCCATTCGCTTCCTTATCTTTTCTTTTTCTCGGCCTGGTAGACATGTCTTTCACATAAAAAACCTGCGCCACATCATTGGCTAGGACAAATGGTTCGTCTGCATACGCAAGATTGTTGAGATCCACTGTTGTCATTCCGTACTGCGGGTCTTCCATTACCCCGCCTCGTATCATATTGACCCATTTGCACCGAAACAAAGGGACCTTCAAATTACCTGATCCATAATTAAGTTCCCATATGTCCTCTATGTAACCATAATATGTTTCCTTTCCCGTGTTGGTTGTTCCATCAAAGCGGACACCACTGTTTTGGTTGGTGCTCTTCTTATCTTGGGCGATCGTGTAAAATGTATTCCCATTTATCCGGTACCCTTTGAAAGTCATTATATTCGAAGATGGTAACTGGGACAGCGAGTACAGGTCATTTTGAATATCACCATCATTCAGGGCACGTTTCTGCAACCAACCGGCGAAAGTCTTTGTTTGTTCGCGTGTAATCCAGTCGTCAGACTTCTCCGGGTGTTTGGACTGTAGAAAATTCTTGTGTTCCTCCATATACGGAGCCACCAAGGCGGAATTCTGTAGAACTGTGTAGTGTGCTTCAGTAAGAGAATGCCCGTCCATACATATTATTTGATGCCCTCCTAGCGTGCCTTTTCCTTCCAGTCTGCCCTTATGCCGCGATTCAGGAACACCAATCGGCTTAAGGTCAGGAATGAAGTCAATACAAAACTCAATGACCTCCTCATTTTCATGGCCCTTCGAGATGCTTCCTTCTGGCCTAGCATGGTTATGAACATATTTCTTCAAGACTCCCATGAACCTTTCAAAGGGGAACATATTGTGTAGAAATACAGGACCCAAAACGTTAATCTCTTCGCAAAGGTGAACTAGGATGTGCGTCATGATGTTGAAGAAGGATAGTGGGAACACCAACTCGAAACTGACAAGACATTGCACCAAATCATTCTGTAACCTTGGTATGATTTCTGTATCGATTACCTTCTGAGAGATTGCATTGAGGAATGCACATAGCTTCACAATGTCTAATCGAACGTTTTCCGGTAGAAGCCCCCTCAATGCAACCGGGAGGAGTTGCGTCATAATCACGTGGTAGTCATGAGACTTTAGGTTTTGGAACTTTTTCTCTGCCATATTTATTATTCCCTTTATATTCAACGAGAAGCCAGACAGTACCTTCATGCTGAGCAGGCATTCGAAGAAGATTTCCTTCTCTTCTTTGGTAAGAGCATAGCTGGCCTGACCCTAACGTATGCCGTCTTTTCCGTGCATACGTTACTGGTCCTCCCGTGCCTCTGGTGTATCTTTTGTCTTCCCATACACGCCCAAAAAGCCAAGCAGGGTCACGTAAAGATTCTTCGTCACGTGCATCACGTCGATTGCGGAGCGGACCTCTAGGTCTTTCCAATATGGTAGGTCCCAAAATATAGATTTCTTCTTCCACATGGGTGCACGTCGGTCAGCGTCCTTTGGAACAGGTTTTCCGCCAGGACCCTTCCCAAAGATTACCTCCAAATCCTTGCCCATATCATGTACATCAGCACCAGTACGGTGGCGAGGCTTCGTCCGGTGATCCACCTCACCTTTGAAATGCTTGCCTTTCTTTCTTACGGGATGCCTTGTCGGAAGAAATCGACGATGTCCTAGGTACACATTCTTCCTACAACTATCCAAATATATACTGTCGGTATCATCCAAATAGTGCGTGCATCCGCGGTATCCCTTGTTTGTCTGTCCTGAAAGGTTACTGAGAGCAGGCCAATCATTGATGGTCACGAACAGCAACGCCTTTAGGTCAAATTCTTCCTGTCCGTGCTCATCCCACGCACGTACACCTGTTCCATTCCACAGCTGTAATAGTTCTTCAACTAATGGCCTTAGGTACACATCAATGTCGTTGCCGGGTTTCTTAGGGCCTTGGATGAGCACTGGCATCATAATGAACTTCCGCTTTATGCACAACCAAGAAGGAAGGTTATACAAACATAGAGTCACATGCCACGTGCTATGGTTGCTGCTCTGCTCCCCAAAAGGATTAACGCCATCTGCGCTTAGACCAAACCATACGTTCCTTGGGTCACCTGCAAACTCCTCCCAGTACTTTCTCTCGATTTTTCTCCACTGCGAACCGTCAGCGGGTACTCTCAACTTTCCGTCTTTCTTACGGTCTTCTGCGTGCCACCGCATTGCCTTCGCATGCTCTTTGTCTTGGAACAAACGTTTCAACCATGGTATTATAGGAGCATACAACATCACCTTGGCAGGAATCTTCTTCCTGGGGCGCTCGCCCTCGACATCACCAGGGTCATCGCGACTGATCTTATAACGCAATGCACCGCATACCGGGTAAGCGTTCAAATCCTCATACTCACCGCGGTAGAGGATGTAGTCATTAGGGCATGCATGTATCTTTTGCACCTCTAACCCTAGAGGGCAGACATCCTTCTTTGCTTCATACGTACTCTCGGGCAATTCGTTGTCCTTTGGAAGCATATTCTTTATCATTACCAGCAACTTTCCAAATCCCTTGTCAGATACACCATTCACTGCCTTCCATTGCAGCAATTCAAGTGTGGTGCCCAACTTTTTTTTGTCAGCTTCGCAATTCGGGTACAACAATTTCTTGTGATCCTATAACATGCGCTGCAACTTTGTCCTCTCTAGATCACTTGCGCAGTTTCTCTTTGCATCAGCAATGGCCCGACCTAGATCATCAGCGGGCTCATCTGATGCCTCTTTTTCAGCTTCTTCCCGCATTGCCGGCTCAGCTTCTTCCCCCATTGTTGTATCATCGTATTCAGGGAACCCATGGCCAGGATAGCCATCGTCGTCCTCTTCTTCTTCATTGTCTGCCATCATAACCCCTATTTCTCCGTGCTTGGTCCAAACATTATAGTGGGGCATCAAACCGGACTCAAATAGGTGGACGTGAATGGTTCTTGACGTAGAGTAATTGTGACCATTCTTACAACCAGCACATGGACAAGGCATAAAACCATCCGCCCGCTTGTTTGCCTCAGCGGCAAGCAGAAAAGTATGCACACCATTAATGAACTCGGGAGAGCATCGGTCATCATACATCCATTGTCGGCTCATCTTCATTACACAACACCAAATAGAACAAATTAATACAAGTTCATACATAAAGTTCATACATAAAGTTCATACATAAAGTTTATATACAACACTTAATTAAATGCAACATACAAATAACTCTCTAGCTAAAGAATTTAAATGCAACAAAAAAGACGACGAATATCGCAACTAAGGTAACAATTGATCCAACAGCATAATGATACCAAGCCACACTATCAATGGCATATTTTCTAATCTTTCTAATCTTCAACCTCATTTTCTCCATCTTAATCTTGTGATCATCGACGACATCGGCAACATGCAACTCCAATTCCATCTTCTCCCCCTCAATTATTTTCAATTTTTCTTTCAAATACTCGTTTTCTTTTTCAACTAAATTTAACCTTTCGACAATAGGGTCGGTTGGAATTTCCGGTTCACATACCTCCTAGATAAAAATATCTATGTCAACTTGATGGGCATAATTTGTCATAAACACGAAATGCAACAACTAGTTTTAAAAGAGAATATACCACATCCGAATCATAACAAGGACGAGGGCCGACGGGGACGGATATCAAAACCATGGCACTATGTATAACAAACAACGTACGGGTAAGATAATTATACGAGTAACTATATATCCAAATCACATAAACATCAATTTGGTAATGTAAAACATTCATGAACAAGAGCCTCACCAGAAGGTGGTGCCGGCGACGGGACGGTGCGGGCGATCGACGGTGGTTACGACGGAGATTTAGAAGGCACTAAGTAAACCACACCTACATATGCAAACTAAGTGTTATTTTTGACCTCAAATTGCATATAAATCAAATACTACCAAATATAATTATTCCTCCCAAACTAATCACTATATAAAGCATTGCAAGAGCTAATCTAGCAATGAGAGTTGAAAGGACAAAGTTGCTAACCTTTGTGATCATTTGAATGGATGGGGGCCTTCAAATCTTGATAAATTTTGGGCAAAATTTGTGAGGAGCTCGAGGAGAGAGGGGGAAGAACAGAGGAAGTGAGGGGAAAGGGGAAGAACAGAGTGGCTCGGGGGGACGAAGGGTTTATGTACATCGACGTTTAGTACCGGTTCGTGCCACGAACTGGTACTAAAGGTGCTGGACGGGCCCCAGACTGACAACACCCTGCCACCACCCTCTTTAGTACCGGTTCGTGGCACGAACCGGTACTATATGTTCGCCACGAACCGGTACTAATGAGAACGGCCGGCTAGCCGTTGGAACCGGCACTAATGGACACATTAGTGCCGGATCAAAACCAAACCGGCACTAATGTGTCTCATATTAGGTCATTTTTCTACTAGTGTCATCACAGTTGCCAAGATATATGCAAGCACTAAATATTATGCTTCCCAGATGGTCTCCGAGGACCATGCCAACTCCCGCCTTTCCACACAGGATGGAGCCATCCGTGTTTAGCTTAACTCGCCCTTGACAACGAGGCAGCCAAGGGGTGCTTGAACTTGCATTATTATCACATGTGGCAATGCATCATTGGGAAACTATGGTTAACAAACATCTTACCCTTGACAATGTCAGCATTAGGATCAAGCTTAAGACAGGCAAGCGAGTCCAGGTAACTAGCCAGGAACCTGGTTGGGACTTCAATTGGAGGGGCTGGCTTTGCATGCACCTGTTCATTCTGTGCGTGCCATAACCTTCGGAGAAGTATAAGCACACGGACACGAACATGTTTTTAAAATCACACATTAGTTGAGTAAACCAATAATCACGGCGTTTGATGCTAGTTAGCTCCGACAGTTCCCAGATCTTTGGCAAGCCTTTCATAGACGCCGGGCGTTGTCACAGACACATAAAACATGAAAGGAGTCTTCATCCTCTCTTCCGCAAATAGAGCAAGTACCATACAACTCCAGCGATCTGCGCTCTTTATTCAGCCAAGATGCTAATGAATCTGTAGCTGCTCGCCAGACAAAGGAAAGGGCTTTCGGTGCTGCTGGACACGACCAGATCAAATTCCAAGTGTCCCTGCATCCATCCGGCGAAGTGCTCGTAGAAGGGAATAAAGAGCAATTAACATCATCAGCAGCCAGCCAATAGGAACTATGTACAGAGGAAATACCAATGCGTTCCGGGGCCCAGGCCAAGAAGTCGTCACCCAAACGAGGTGAAGGATAAATCTTGCAAATCTCCTGATTGTCCAGTGGCAGAGTGAATTGCAGAAAACCACCACATTTCAGCTTAGGTTTGCAGAAAACACTCTTCTATGTTTTTCCTCCAGAAAACACTGATTTTTTTCCTAATCTTTTGCTGGAAGTGTATGCACGTTCTGATGGCTTTCTCCACAAATGAAGAAAGGGTGGAGGGGTATATATAGCCTCCACACAAAATCTAACCGTTACACACAATTTACCAAACTTGGTGGGATTGAGTCAGAAAACTCGGTCGGACCGATTCAGTTCATAATGTGACCGTTAGGCATTTCGGTGGGACTGACATGTCAACTCAGTGGGACCGATATCATCAGGGTTAGGGCATAACATAGTCTCGGTTTGACCGATTGCACAAACTCGGTGGGACCGACTTTGGTAATAAGCTAACCAGAGAGTTGGTCAGGCAAACTCGGTGGGAACGATTCGCTCATCTCGGTGAGACTGAAACGTTACAAAAAGGAAACAGGGAGTTTGCATCGCGAACTCGGTGGGACCAATCGCTCATGGTTAGACCGAAACGTTACGAAGGGAAATAGAGAGTTTGCAATCCCATCTCGGTGAGACCGAGATACTTATCGGTGAGACCGAAGTGACTAGGGTTTCTGGCAGTGGCTATGTCAAACGAACTCGGTGGTGCCGGATAGATCAAATCGGTGGGGCCTAGTTTTACTTTTGGTTTGGAACATATGTGGATATGAGAAAGTGGTTGAGGGTATTTGGAGCATATCACTAAGCATCATGAGAGCAAGCAAGCCATTAAGCAACATCTCATCCTCTTTTAATAGTATTGCCTTTCTTGTGGACTCAATGTGATCTTGAATCACTAAAACTAAAATGTAGAGTCTTCAGCTTTAAAGCTTGAGCCAATCCTTTGTCCTTAGCATTTTGAGGGTCCACATTTCTAATCCAGGCCGTTGCCAATTATTGAACTTTCCTAAAATATTTATCTTGAAAAGGCATTAGTTCAATGAGCTATATGTTGTCAATGATCCAAAACCACCCAGGGATAGCTGCACTTTCACGGCGGCGGGGCGCGCGTCGACGACGACGACGGCGGAGGCGGCGGCAACTATACCCGTTTCTACAAGCTCCTCGGCATGTAGAAGTCGGGTGGCGGCCGCGGCGTAGCATTAGTTCTAGGCGTAGTTTGCATGTTTTGTATAAATTTCATGAAATATCGCCGAGTTTGTGCCAGGTCGCCGAGTTTTTACAAATTTCTATGAAAAATCGCCGAGTTTGTGCGATTTTGGCGGCGACCCGGGGCGACGACAAGGACTGCAATCGCCCCCACACGCCAAGAAACGCAGGTTCGGCCCCAAACGGCTCTTTTTCGGTGTCCTGAAGGCTGAACGGCTAGAGATGCTCTAAGGCAGAGGAGCTGTTGAGGTGAATGGATAAGAAAGTGGTGGAGGTCAGCAGATAAGGGCGAATGCGGGCTACACGATTTGTTACAAAATCGAACGAAGCTTATGTGACCGGCTGAGCGTTCCGCCGGCCAGCCGGCCACAAACTTCTCCCAATATAAAAACAAAGGGCGCTCTACCTACCATTGTAAGTACAATTTCGATCCAGTGTTAGCAACTTACAACAGAAGTGATAAAGGCAGAGCGATCTCACCATATATATACGGATGCGCTATTCTGTGCGAGCTCGCATATTTGCTTAGCGTGCGCTCCGGCCGATGCTAATTAGACGGGAGGGTCGCACGGAGAACCTGCTCCCCGCCGCTAATTTGGTATAGGGTAACGGTCTTTGCAACAAAAAGTAACGCACTTAATTTTATTACCATGCATGGTTCGATGTATCCTGATTCTACTGGCACTATTTATTGGCGGTAACCGGGAGTAGTAGAGATACTAATGGATAAAGATTTTTACCATGCAACGAGTAATCCAATGTTAGAGCCCTAATTGTAGTAAAATATTGCTAACATGTAGTAACGAATTACTACGTGCACTGGTAATAAGTAGGCCGAGTAAAACTAGGCCTATATGTAGTAATGGATTACTACATGTCTAGGGTTTGAGCCCTAATCATAGTAAAACCTCGTTAACATGTACTCCCTCCGTTCCGTAATGTAAGACGTTTTTCGACACGCATTAATGCACAAAAATGATGAAGTCGACCATAATGAGTAAACCTAGTAAAATAAGGCCTATATGTAGTAATCCATTACTACGTGTGCTCATGGTAATTATAGTGATGATAATACATTACTACTTCCAGCAGGGCCAATTACTTGATGGTAATGGTTGGTCCGGGTTGTAGGCGTGGGAGGGATGGGCTAATCGTAACTCATTACTAAAGGAGGAACATGGGCCTGGTTAAGCGTGTGGACGACGTGTAAGCCGTTACGGTAGATTTCATGGTGGAGCGTGCGCTTCGGCTAATTAGCGCCTATATAGACACACACGGATTGTATCTTACGTTTTGGTGACGCTCCCACCCACCCCACAACTACCTGCAGATGAAGTGAGCCCACACGGATCACCCCTCGGTCGGCCCACGGCCTATGTGGTGTCACCCGTTATGGATGGAGCAGCTCCCGCCACCCAGTGATCCGGCCCCACACCCCCGCGAGCCAGTCACGTCGCTCCTCTCCCATCCCGCGGATCGGCCCCTACCTCGAATCCTAGCCCTGCATATCCAATCGAACGAACGCGCACCCAACTGATGTCTCCGCTCAACTTTTAGAAAATGTATGTACCATTAAAAACATGCATGTGACATTTAGAAAATGTTCACGAATTTCATTAATCTGTGAAGTAATTTAACAAAAAAGTCCGTATAATTTCAAAAATATATTTCGTACCATTCAAAGAAAATGTATGTTACATTTATAATTATGTTCACGTGTTTCAAAAATATGATTGTGACATTATAGAAAACTTACAATATGTAAAAAATGCTTGCATAATTAAAAAATGTTTTGTATCTTTTCCAAAAATAATTGAATTTTTCTACGAGTTTGTCATGAAAAATACTAGTTACAATATAATCTTTCAAAACATATATCCGGTAAGTAGTTAATAAGATAATATATGCATCATATAAATAGTTTCGCATACGTGTGTGCCAAGTTATTTCTAGGGTAAGTGCATGCCAACTTATTTCTAGGGTGCGTGTGCGCCTTGTAACTGCCCAATATACGTGTGCGCCAAGTTAAGCCATTCCTAAGGTAAATGCGCCTCAAATTATTTCTAGCGTGCATGTGCGCTTTTGTAACTTCATGTTTAGCAGTTTTTTTAACACAGTATAGACGCAAGCGCTCATACATAGGCGCATACACTCACCCTATAAACACACACACACACACCCTACCCCTCTGAGCACCTCCGAGAGACTGAGTCGGCATATATATAATCTTGATGATTTACGAAGTCACCGGAAATAATGCAAGCACCAAGATTTAAACCTGATGGGCTGGGATACCACTGTCCCTCTTAACATCCAACCACAGGTTGGTTTGCTCCTGGTTAGCAGTTCATTGGTTGATTGTTACATGAGTTACTTTGTTGAATAAAAGCTCCCCTAATTACCACCCCC
>NC_041389.1:623752750-623794450 GCF_002162155.2 Triticum dicoccoides
CCCCCACCACCACCAAAAAAAAAGATGTACATTGCAAATGCCCCATAACTCGTACGCATAAGCCAATTTCAAAGTCACACATGAGATTGCATCCATATATATAACTGAAACATAATGTTTTCACATGGAGTTGTACTCGAACGAATAATTAAGGAGAGTTAGCTAAGATCGATACAACTTAACAACATGAGTTCGAGATGAATCTCTTTCCTAATGTTGAAATGGTAGTCAGACTGAGAAAGAGACAGGTACCACTAGTCCACTACTAGTACGATACAACAACAACATGAAATTATCCCACAAAACAACATGAAACATGAAATCGTTTCCTAAATTGGCTTGCAATCGATACCATTTGGTAGGCGCGGAGGAAATGTTCACAAATTTCATTAAAATGTGAAGCAATTTAACAAAAATGTTCGTGTAATTCCAAAAATATATTTGTAAGCATTCAAAGAAATATATGTTACATTTACAACTATGTTCACGTGTTTCAAAAATATGTTTGTGACATTATAGAAAACTTACAATATGTAAAATATGCTTGCATAGTTAAAAAATGTTTTGTGTCATTTCCAAAGATAATTGGATGAGTATTCAAAAAATATTTAACACGTGGGCCAAGTATGTTCAAGAACATGTTAATCATGTAGAAAATGTTAAATGAGTGTAAGAACTTGTTTTAGATGTATAGAAAAAAATGCAAATGAGTATGAGAAAAACTAGACAGCAAAACATATAATTGAAAGAAATCATGTATTTGTGAAATTTTAAACATGAAAAAACTTATGTAGTGGATACGCCATTCTTTGCTATGATTCTATAAACGAAGGGCGCCTCACCTACCAGTGTAACTACAATGTCGATCTAG
The DNA here is from genome assembly GCF_002162155.2 of Triticum dicoccoides. Taxonomy (NCBI): domain Eukaryota; kingdom Viridiplantae; phylum Streptophyta; class Magnoliopsida; order Poales; family Poaceae; genus Triticum; species Triticum dicoccoides. The sequence goes on from NC_041389.1 coordinate 623,753,622, forward strand.
AATCAGCGACTTACAATACAAGTGATAAATGCAATGCTTGTATTGAAGTTGTACAATTAGTATTCAATTTAGGTGCCGCCATGGTTTGAAATCATATAAGAGAAACATGCACAGATTGCTTCGTGTTTGGTAGTCCGTCTACCGGACCCTCATACACGACGATGGCGAGATCGCTCTGCAGCTCAGTCAGTGCGGCTGGTGCAAAAACAACGAGCTCCCAACCCCAGTCACTGCGTCGTACCCACCCACCGGGCCCTCGTACACGACGATGGCGAGATGGTGCTCGTTACCCTTTTCCACCTCCGCGACCGCGAAGTTCTCCATCGGGATCATGCCGAAAAAGACCGTGACGGCCTCCATTGCGATCGGGTCGGTGAACAATGTGAGGTCGACGTTCTGGTTGAAGTTGTGGGCGATCGGCGCGGACGGCATGCCGAAATGCAACTCGAGGTCGAGGCCCCCTGTATCCATCCCTGTGGATACACACCCCTCAACCTTCCTCGACACAAAATTGCCTTACTCAAAGAGAAGTTACGTGTTGTGGGCTACTTGAGTGAAAAATGACTTGGGGAAATGGTTTTGGGAGGGGAACAAGAATACGGTCCGTATATACATATGGCACGGCAGGCACGGACGGTTGAGAGGCGCCGTATTTAGCCCTGCCCTAAGTCTTTATATGTTGTATCTTAGGTTTTCGCGATGCGGCTACATGCAAACGAAAAGCAAGCCCACAGGGATTAAGCACCCATTGTACAGCTCATGGCCCATGCGGCGATACCCGCTACAGATGAAGCAGTTTCCGCCACGCCAGTGATCCGGACCCACAACCCCGCGAGCCAGTTACGTCGCTCCTCTCCTATCCCACGGATCGCCCCCTGAATCCTATCCCTCCATATCCAATGGCGCAAACACTGACCCAACGAATGTGTCCGCTCAATTTTTAGAAAATGTGTGTACCATTCAAAAAAAATGTGTATGACATTTAGAAAATGTTCACGAAATTCAAAAAATGTAAGTAACACTTTTTTAAGAAGTTATACAATGTAACATCCCCGCAAGCCAGTCATGTCGCTCTCCCATCCAGTGGATCACCCCTTCCTTAGAGAAACGACGCTAGGTTAGGTCGGGCAGTTTCGTGTAGACAATCTAAGCTAGGTGATCACAAGGATACAACAACTTAACCTAAGACCAAGCCACCGCTAGGCTAGCTCACTACGATACAACAACAACAATAACACACATTCCTCGCACAAGAAAAAACAGTAACAACAACAAGAGTACCATCTGCCAGTCACAGTTGACATGCAATATGAGATCCCAACGAGAGGATGAAAGGCTACACACTCTACGTGTTTCGGGCGGGGTGGACGTCGTTATTCTTGGCGATCAGAAGACAGACGGATTTCAAGTGGCCTCCGAAAATCCCACACCTCGACGCCATCGCCCGCGTCCAGGCGGCAGTCTACCATGAAGCGCATGTACCCCTTACCATTGATGCCGGTGGAGTTGCAGCGATGGAATTTGTTCAGTTTCAGGCGGTGAGACTGGCCACTAGCCCGGACGTTGCTCGCGTAGACGGACAAGGACACGCCCGGGTAAGTTGTCGGCGGCGTACAGGAAGGTGCGATGGCGGACGCGTTCATGTCCGACTGGCTCAGCACGTTCTCCCTGATGTAGCTCAGCGGTAGGTCCCTGGATAGGTGGTTTTTCTTTTGGAGCTCGTTGCGCCCCCATACCTGCACCATGTCGGCCCTGCTCCTCCTTGACTGGCGTGCGCTGCTATCTGCCCAGGGGAGCAATGGGATCCCCGCGCTGGCAGCACCTGCTGCAGGGGAGGTGGCACAACGCCTGCACGATGGAGTCGGTGATACAGGCCAGGACGATCTTCCCAGCCTGAACGTGCTCGTTGTCCAACGTGGCCAAAACCCCGGCCTCAGTGACCGCTGCATCCCCACCAGCCGGGACGATCTGCCGGCCTAGACGTGTTGTTCGTCCAGCGTGGCCAAAACCCCAACCTCGGTGACCGCATCGTCCCTGCCCACCAGGCCCTTCTGGATGACTATGCCCCCCATCTCCACGTCCACGGCCGTAACGCTCTCGGTCACACCGGGCGGCACTGGTACGCCGTCCCCACCCACCGCCACCGGGCCCTCGTACAATTCGAGGGCGAGATTCTCCGCCGGGATTGGGCCGGCGAAGAGCATAAGGTCGACGTTGAGGTCGAGATCGAACGCGGTCTGCGAGGATGGTAGGCCGAGGTGCAGCTCGAGGTCTAGCCTTCGGCCGCCGTCCTCGATCGACACGAAACTACACTAGCGCCGTTACCCGAGGTCGAAGCTAGATAGTAAGCGCCGTCACACCGGGAAAATTCTTTTGGGTGGAAATGACTTGGCAATACGGTTGTATATATACTGCCTCCGGTCCTTTTGAGTCTGCATATAAGTTATCTTCGAAGTTAAAGTATCTCTACTTTGATGAAACTTAGACAAAAGTTTCAATATTGACAATGCCAAATCAATATTGTTCGATTTGTTATAAAATGTAGTTTCATAGTTCGTATATTTTGTATCGTAGGTGTTGATATTTTTAAAAATAAATTTGGTCAAATTTTGCAAAGTTTGACTTGACCCAAATCCAGTATGCAGAGTATATACATACGGCACGGTGCAGGACAGGCAGTGGAGGACAATGTATCTAGGGTTTCGGTTTTCACAACGGAGTGGGGCACACACAGCTAGGCTACCTTCCGATGAACACGCGGATCAGGCCAGACTATGTTCATGCGTTTCAAAAAAATAATGTTTGTGTAATTCTAAACAAAACTTAGCATTCAAACAAAATTTACGCTATATTTAAAACTATGTTCATGTGTTTCAAAAATATGTCTGTGACATTTTATAAAAAATATTTATACAACATAAAAAATGTTCACATAATTTAGAAAATGTTTTGCATCATTTGAAAAGTTAATTCGATGTGTATTCAGAAAATATTTAACACATAGTCCAAAAAAGGTTCAAAACATGTTAATCATCAGAAAAATGAACAAAAATGAATGTATCTAGCTAATACATCCATTTCTCTGACAAGTATTTATGGACAGAGGAAGTATTTGACAAATGTTAATCATGTTAAAAAATGTTCTAGATATATACAAAACGGATACAAATGTGTATGAAAAAAGTAGGCAGCAAAAATATATTTAAAAAACATGTATTTGAAAAATGTTAAACATGTACGATTATGCACACCAATCCTTGCTACAATTGTAAAAATGAAGGGTGCCTCACCTACCAGTGTAAGTACAATGTTATAGAAAAGATTGCATTCATAATCAGAATTGTACTTGCAACATAATTAAGAAGAGCTAGCTGATCACTAAGATACAACAACTTCACCAAAGACCAAGAGACCGCTAGGCCATAGCTCACTACGACCGGAGAGTACCATCGGCCAGACACAGTTGACATGCACTATGAGATCCCAACGAGAGGATCGAACTACACACTCTACGGGTTTTGGGCAGGGCGGACGCCGTCCTTCTGCCGAAAAAGGGTTCCCCGCTTTGTATACAAAAGCAACCAACCGAACCATACAGGAATAGATGCTGGGGCGGAAGCAGCATAGTCACGCCCAAAAAAACGACAGAGAAAGAGCAAAAGAAACAAATGCCGACAACGGCGGATCAACAAAAACGAAGAAGCCTCGCGATCGCTGCGCCCACCAGGATCTTCCACAAGGCTCCAAGACTCCGAAGCGCCGGCACGTATCAACACCTCCAAGAAGGATCGCGATGATGACGATGCTGCTGCCAAGGGTTTCCCCGGGTACACAACGAGGCGAAAGGAAGGGTAGCCCCCGACGCCCTCCCGGAAGGTCAGGTGGCACCCACAGGCGTCACCACGCCGGTGTTGGCCTTGCTGACAGGGGTTTCCCCCGATCCCAACCCGTACCTCGGGCGCTCCGGATCCAGCCACCAAACCAACCACCACCCTGCGCCAACGCGGCCATGAGGCCCCCACTCCGTCTCACCACGGCACCGCGAAGTGAGGACAACGCGGCGAAGAATCAAAGCAGGGACTAGGGCATCAACACCGTCGGCACGCGGGAGGGCCCCACCTCCACCGTCCGCGACGGTAGCCGTCCGGACGCAATAGCAGGAGCACACCAGGCCCGTGGGCCCACATGCCTGGCCGGGCCCTCATGGGCCCGTATAGCTCCCGCCCTCGCGCTGCTGCCGGCACGCCGTCGATGCCGATGCCCCAACCTTGGTGACCGCATCATCCCTGCCCACCAGGCCCTTGATAGGCGTGCACTGCTATCTACCCAGGGGAGCAATGGGATCCCCACGCTGGCAGCACCTGCTGCAGGGGAGGTGGCACAGCGCCTGCACGGTGGAGTCGGCGATGCCGACCGGGACGATCTTCCCGGCCTCAACGTGCTCGTTGTCCAGTGTGGCAAAAACCCTGGCCTCAGTGATCGCGGCGTCCCCACCAGCCGGGATGATCTGCTGGCCTAGACGTGTTTTTCGTCCATCGTGGCCAAAACCCCAACCTCGATGACCGCATCGTCCCAGCACACCAGGCCCTTCTGCATGACTATGCCCCCCATCTCCATGTCCACGACCGTAATGCTCTCTGTCACACCGGGCGGCACTGGCACGCCATCCCCACCCACCGCCACCGGGTCCTCGTACACTACGAGGGCGAGATTATCCACCGGGATTGGGCCGGCGAAGAGCATGAGGTCGATGTTGAGGTCGAGATCGAACGCGGTCTGCAAGGATGGTAGGCCGAGGTGCAGCTCGAGGTCTAGCCTTCGGCCGCCGTCCTCGATCGACACGAAACTACCCTAGCGCCGTTACTCGAGGTCGAAGCTAGATAGTAAGCGCCGTCGCACCGGGAAAATTCTTTTGGGTGGAAATGACTTGGCAATACGGTTGTATATATACTGCCTCCGGTCCTTTTGAGTCTGCATATAAGTTATCTTCGAAGTTAAAGTATCTCTACTTTTATGAAACTTATAGACAAAAGTTTCAATATTCACAATGCCAAATCAATATTGTTCGATTTGTTATAAAATGTAGTTTCATAGTTCGTATATTTTGTATTGTAGGTGTTGATATTTTCAAAAATAAATTTGGTCAAATTTTGCAAAGTTTGACTTGACCCAAATCCAGTATGCAGAGTATATACATACGAGGCGGTGCAGGACGGGCAGTGGAGGACAATGTATCTAGGTTTTCGGTCTTTTGTTTTTAGAACATAGACGTCAGGGATGTTCGGCTTTAAATTAATAAAGCCCACAAACTTAGGCAGAGTATGACAGCCACAGGACCAGCATAAGGCGCCTTGAGAGGCGAAAGTTTAAGGGAAAGACCGCTAGATGGAAGAGTTGCGGTACAAGGCAATATCAGCCCAGAAACTACGAGCACGCAGGCTCGGAAGGTACGAGGACCAAAAGGGGCTGTCCAACGCTATGCGGCAGCCAACACATCAGACGGCGGATCCCGTGACTCGGAGTAGACGGCGCGAAGACGGCAGATAGCTTGGCGGTGGAGATCAGAGTCTTGTTGTCTTCCCAGCGGCGCCCATTGCTGCAAGAACACAATGCATTTGAAGATGACGTCAGCGGGATGCGAGGGAAACACACCCTCAATTGTAAACTTGTTACGGATATTCCAAATAGCCCATAGCATAGCCGCCGCACAAGTCCACATGACCCTACGAGACGTGCTTTGAACCAGAGACAAGGCAGACACGAGCTCAGATCGGGAGCGCGGATCCCAATCCACTCCCGCGGCCGCACGGACCGCGCTCCAGGCAAAACGAGCCAGAGAGCACCGGAAGAAGGCATGGTCAGCATTTTCCGGGACCCCACACAGCGCACAGGGGCCGGAGGCGGGGCCGTTGCGCTTAGCGAGGTTAATAGAGGTAGGAAGGCGATCTTGGCAAAGTTGCCAGAGGAAGACCTTGATTTTGAGCGGGATTTTAGTCTTTCAAAGCCCCGTGGCCGCCGACGGGATCTGGCCGCGGGAAAGCTCTCTGTACAAGGATTTGACAGAGAATTTGCCAGAGCTCGAAAGCCTCCACGAGATCGAATCCGCGGAATCCGACAGTCGGACGTCCGCTAGCAGAGCCTGAAGGCGATCCCAATCTGCCAACTCCGGCCCTGATAGCTCGCGCCTGAAGTGAATAAGGGGGGGGGGAGGCGCGAAGAGCCGAGGCAACCCGTTGCTCGGGCTCGAACGCTATGGAGTAGAGTTGGCGAAACTCCGCCCATAAGGGTCGTTGGCCAATCCAAAGATCAAGCCAAAGACGCGTAGAGCGTCCATTATTAACCACAAACTTTGCACCCCTAGCAAAGAAGGGTTTGAGGGATTGAATGGAGTTCCAGAAAGGAGACCCACGGGGAGCCGCGTCAAAAAAATTCCCATGCGGGAAATATTTTGCACGGAGGAGGTCGATCCAGAGTCCAGTTTCGCCCTGAGTCATTTTCCAGATCCACTTGCACATTAGTGCGATGTTCATCAACTTGGAGTTGATGATCCCAAGACCCCCCTGGGCTTTAGGACGACACACGGCCTGCCATTTAACCATATGGTATTTCCGTTTCGGTCCCGCTCCTTCCCAAAAGAAACGGGACCGCGGTGTGTCAAACTTAGAGTATACCCCGTCCGCCAGCAAGAACAGGCCCATGGCAAACATGGGCAGAGAAGAGAGGCTGGAGTTGGTTAGGATTAGTCTTGCCCCTGAAGACATAAAGTGGCCCCTCCACGGGCAGACCCTATTCGCAACCTTGGAGGAGAGGGGTTATCAGTCGGAGATTGCACACTTCTTTGCCGCAATGGGGAGACCGAGGTAGGTAAATGGGAACTGGCCAAGTTTGCAGTTAAGCAAGTTGGCAACCCGTTGACTTTCGATCGCGTCCATCCCTATGGACACCACTTCACTTTTGTGGAAGTTTATTTTAAGACACGACATGAGTTCAAAACACAACAGTATTGCCTTGACCGAAGCGATACTGTGTGTATCGGGCTCGAATAGGAGAAGTGTGTCGTCCGCGTATTGCAAGAGAGACACTCCTCCCGGAATTAGATTGTCCGCCACTCCCCTGATGTGGCCGGCCAAACGAGCTTTGTCTAGCATGGCACCTAAGGCGTCCGCCATAAAGTTAAAAAGCAACGGCGAGGCTGGGTCCCCTTGACGCAGCCCACGCTTGTTGCGGAAGAAGTTCCCTACTTCTCCATTCACCGCAATCGCCATCTGGCCTCCCTAGACCAACTGCATCATGCGGTGAACCCAAACCGACGAGAATCCTCGATCCAGGAGGACTTGTCGGAGAAACTCCCAGTTCACTCGGTCGTACGCCTTCTCAAAATCAAGTTTGAGGAGAATCGCGGGCTGTCGAGCGCGTTTTAGGGAGTGGACTATTTCTTGGAGGACCAACGGCCCCTCCAAGATGTTACGGCCACGAATGAAAGCCGACTGGGTCCTACTAATAATGCGATGGGCTATCGGAGACATGCGAGTAGAACAAGCCTTAGCACAAATTTTAAACGGAACATTAATCAAAGCGATAGGGCGGAAAAGTCTAATGTGATCCGCGCCCGGGACCTTGGGGATCAGAGAGAGAACCCTAAAGTTCAGGCGAGAGATATCTACCGTACCGCGCATAAAACCATTGCAAACGTCGAAAATTGGACTTTTAAGCACTTGCCAAAACCGCTTAAACATCGCCACCGGCCACCCATCCGGCCCGGGTGCAGTGTCAGATTTCATACCCAGCGTCGCCTTGTCAATCTCCTCAGGAAGGAAGGCCAAGCTCAGGTTCTCATTTTCCTCGTCCGTGACTCGCAGTGCAGGGTCCCACACATCCGCCCTAAGTCGAGCCCTGGATTGCTCCCTGGAACCCATAAGTTGGATGTAAAACTCGTAGATGTGCCGGACGATATCCTGTTGCCGCAATAGGAGCCCCTGCTCCAATTGAAGTCTCAGGATGGCGCACTTACGGCATCTGCCATTTGCGTAGGTGTGGCAATATTTCATGTTCGCGTCACCCTTGAGCGTCCACTTTATTCCACTGTGCCTGCGCCAGTACTCCTCCTCGGCCCTAAGGAGGGACTCGACTTGGGCTTCAAGCGCGTAGCACTGGCCCCAGTCCTGCTCGAAAAAGACCTGCACATCTGCCGCAGCGTCCAGCTGGGCGAGCTCCTCGGTCAGGCGCGCTCTTAACAGCTTATCCTCGCGACCCTGGTTAGCTCCCCACCCTTTGAGAGCCGCACGCATACCCGCCCCTGCGGAAATCCAGAACTCCATCGGACCACGCACGCTCCCGATGCGAGCGACGCAATTCTCCCATTTCGAAAGGAAGATTTGCTCAAAGTCCGGAGACTCCAGCCACGCGGTTTCAAAGAAGAAGCGCGGGCTGCGTTTTAGCCTCTCCTCCCCCGAGGAAAGGATGAGGGGGACGTGATCCGACCCAATCCTGGTTTCGGCGTGCAGAGAGCACAAGGGGAACAACACCTCCCACTCCGAGGATATAAAAACCCTGTCCAAGACCGATCGCACCGGCGTTAGCTGTTTGTTGGTCCAGGTGTATCGAGCCCCCACGCGAGCCACTTCCCTAAGGGCCATGGATGCAATAGCATTATTAAACATGGCCACCCTTGTCCAGTTAATAATACCGTTATTCTTGTCCGCTCCCGAACGGATCAAGTTGAAATCACCACCCACCAGCAGAGGTAGGTTGCTCACGCCCAAAGCCATCACCTTGGTCTGGAGTTCTCCCAAGAACTCGAGTGAAAGCGAGTGATCAGCCGGACCATACACGGCAATCACCACCCACTCTTGAAGAGTGGCTGGTGTCGCACGTGTGCCGACAGGAAGAATCGGCCGGCATCCCAAGCCACCACCTCAAGGCAAACTAGGTTAACTCCTAGCAGCAAGCCCCCCGAGTGACCTACCGCAGGCACCCAATGCCAAACAAAACGCTCCAACGGGTCGACAGCTAGCAGGTCTCGATGGTTGAACTCGGCCTTGATAGTCTCTTGCAAGCCGACCACATCGATTTTTCGTTCCTAATGAACTCTTTTAACTGGGTCCGCCTCCTAGCGTGGCCGAAGCCTCGGATGTTCCAGAAGTTGAAACGCATTATATGATGCGATTGCGTAGACAGATACCGCGAGCGGTAACCGCTTTGGCCACGCACCGTGTCTTAGCAGGACGGTGGTTGGAGGAGGATGGCGCAGCCCCTGCTACTTTGTCCTCCTGATCGGGCCGCGCAACTGGCACCAGAGAAGCCCCTGCTTCATCTGCTGCCGGCGCAACATGGGCCAGCGCTGCCTGAGCAAGCGCAGCCTGCGCAATTTCCTTTGCGCGAATGAGAGACAGCACCTCGTGCGCTTCCCCCGCGTCAGACATCTCCACGCCACTATCCGCTAAGATACCACCCAAGCTCGCATCTGAATAATCTTCAAAAATCGTAAAGCGGGGCATGGGGTTACCTTCGATTTCGAGATTCTTCTGCGCCTAAAGGAGCTAGGCCCGTTGGAGGGAAGGCATGTTGCCCTTGGCACCCTTCGGACGAGAGCTCGTCTTCTCCTGAGTCGCCGGGATGGGCACCACCTTGGACACCTCCACCCGAGAGCATCGGGGGGGATGACCGATGAAGTGCCCCCAGCCGGACCCCCAGGGGAGGCCAGCGCCATCACCACCGGCCGCGGCGGGCCGACGCGCTTACACGGGCCGCTGGGGGGCTTGCCGGCGCCACCGCAGGTGGTTTGCGGCCCGCCGTCTTCTTCTGGAGCTTCAACCCGCCCTCGCTGAGGCCAGTCAACACCTTGGGAGAGCTTGCCGCGGCCCGAGGCTCGCCCGCCATCGCAGCCACCGGGGATACCAGCGTCGAGTGACCCTCTGAGTCACAGGACGCCAAGACTCCCTTGTCGATGTCGAGGCAAATGGACATGTTGGATCCGTACTGGTTGAAACCCATCTCATTGCTGCCCACCACCACCTGGCACTCCTCCTGGTCCTGAGCCGCGCCCACTGCCGGAGGCGCGGCCTGCACGTCCTTGTCCTTTAGACCAAGTTTGTCCCACGTTGCCGTGACGATGGAGTCATCCCCCATGCTCATGTCGTGGTCCTTGTCCTTGTCTTCCTGGACCTTGTCGTGATTGGTTGGCGGAGGGGGAGGGGGAGCGGGAATCGCACCCTGCAGAGCGCCCGCCTCGGCCTCCAGGGGGAAGGTGAATCCCTCACTGTTGAACCAAATCTGCACGTATCCCTTGAGCTTGGCCGGGGCGCGGCACGCGAAACGCATCCGCACCGGTCCCAGGCCCGACAGCGATGCCTGATCCACCTCCATAGGATGCCCAATCATCACCGTGGCGGCCATGAGGCGATCCACGCGACGATGTTTGGGCGGCACACCCCACAGCTTGACCCAAGTGTCCGGCATGAGCTCGGCCTTGGGCTCCTCCGGGCGAGCCTCCTTGATGTCCGCCATGATGTCGTGGACGGAGAAGTAGAGCTTGCCGCTGCGGGTCGCCATCCGCAGCATGGCCTTGTCGGGGAAGACGACCGAGAACTGATCGACTCCGACGGCCGACACCTGCTAGTCCCACTCCCCTTCAAAGAGGTGGGGGAGTTCCGCCTCCAAGATGGGGATTGACAACTTGCCGGGCGCCGCCGAAATGATCACCGTGTCCGACACGAGAGGAGCGCGGACCTCCTCACCCTCCGTGTCCACGAAGGGGAGGCAGAAGAAGCCCTCGCCAGGGATCGCATTACCCATGATCTGCAGCGTCAGGGGCCTCCCCCGCGTGGGACAGTAAGCTGACGCATGGCCCTCCTCGTGGCAGACGACGCACAGGAGTTTGAAGGAGCACATGTTTTGATAGTGCCCCACCCTGCCGCATTTGAAACACTCCGGCCCGTCGGCCTCCTCCACGGGGATCGGGGCGTCAGCCGACCCCTTCGAAGCCTCGGGGCCGGCCGCCAGAAGTAGCGGCGCCGAGCCGCCCCCCTTGTGCTTCGGCTTCTTGGCCTGCGGGTCCCCGCCCCGCTCACCGCCTGGAAGGAGCTGGGACTCCTTCCGCTTGAGCTCCTTCTTCTTCTCGAGCCCCTGCCGCCGGTACTCCTCCTTCTTCTTCTTCTTGCGCTCGCGCTCCTCTTGCTGCTTCCGTTCCTGCTCAGCGAGCCACCAAGGAGGCGGCGGCCCCCAGCCCCCGTCCTCCGCAGGGGTCGCAGGCACCTTGGAGAGCGCCTTCGCCCGCAGATCCTTCTCGCGCTGGCGCTCCACCGCCGGAATCGGAGGCGACATGGGCGGCTTGTCACCGCGGCGGGAGCCCATCCGCACCGCAGTGGCATATGAGCAAGAGAGGGGAGGGGGAGGGACGGAGCAACACAGACGACGCGCGAGATGCCCGAAGCGCCGCACCTGCGAAGGGGAAGCGGGAAACCCTAGCGACGGATCTAGGGTTCCTTTTGGCACCCACAGCCACCTATATATAGGGGCTGGGGACCGCGGCTTCTCCTTCGCGATGGGCCCGGGCCGAGGCGCTGGCTCGCAGCAGGCCACTAGGCCTGTCTGGGCTGGCCCTGACACAACGGAGAGCCCCTGTCCCCCTCCTGGCCCGGAAATTGCAGAGCGCGACGCTGGACCCCTTGGCCCCGCTGGTGCGGAAGCCTGAAGGCCCAACGCAGGCCCCCCAGCCCACCCCCTGGCAGGCTGGGCCAGTCATACTGGCCCACCAACAAAACAGGCCTAGCCGACGGTCCCCCGGAAACCCTAGCCAGGTTCCGCGAGTCCCCTGCCCAGCCAGCCCCGCCGCCGCCGTCGCCAACCCCTGTCGGCTCCGACGAGCACGAAGGAGCCTGAGGGGGCTCCGCCAGCACCAGATCCCGGCGACCCGCCTCCGGAATGGCGCATGAGCGGCCCTCTGGGCCCGCATCCACCCCCTTCGGCGGACGCCAGATCCGGGCCGCCAAGCGGCGACCTCCCTGCCCTCCAGGGGCAAAAGCACGCCGCCGGCCAGCCACGAAGGAGCCCCCGAGCTCCTCCGCACGGGTGATGAAATCATCCACCGAGCACCCAGCACTGGGCCTCGGCGAACCACCGGAACCACCATCACTTACATGAGAACATCCCTCGTCGTCGTCGTTGTCGGAGTCGATCCCCTCCAGCGCCCAAAACCGGCTACCGGAGAAGGACGGAGCAAGGGGCCGCCCCTCGGGCAGCACGCCCCACCGCGGCCGCCCCACAGCAGGTCGCACCGCCGTCCAGCCGGCCGCCTCCGCCGCGGCGCCCGCCGCATCGCCCTTCGTGACGCCCGACCCAGCCGCGTCGCCCTCCGAGTCGCCCGACCCAAACTCCATCCTAGTGCGTCCAGAAATCAAGAAATGATAGCTTAGCTCAGGTTTTCGGTCTTCACAACCGAGTGGGGCACACACAGCTAGGCTACGTTCCGATGAACACGCGGATCAGGCCAGACTATGTTCATGCGTTTCAAAAAAAATGTTTGTGTAATTCTAAACAAAACATAGAATTCAAACAAAATTTACGTTATATTTAAAACTATGTTCATGCGTTTCAAAAATATGTCTGTGACATTTTATAAAAAATATTTATACAACATAAAAAATGTTCACATAATTTAAAAAATGTTTTGTATCATTTCAAAACTTAATTCAATGTGTATTCGTAAAATATTTAACACGTAGTCCAAAAAAAGTTCAAAAACATGTTAATAATCAGAAAAATGAACAAAAATGAATGAATCTAGAGCTAATACATCCATTTCTCTGACAAGTATTTATGGACAGAGGAAGTATTTGACAAATGTTAATCATGTTAAAAAATGTTCTAGATATATACAAGACGTATGCAAATGTGTATGAAAAAAAATAGGCAGCAAAAATATATTTAAAAAACATGTATTTGAAAAATGTTAAACATGTACGATTATGCACACCAATCCTTGCTACGATTGTAAAAATGAAGGGTGTCTCACCTACCAGTGTAAGTACAATGTTATAGAAAAGATTGCATTCATAATCAGAATTGTACTTGCAACATAATTAAGGAGAGCTAGCTGATCACTAAGATACAACAACTTCACCAAAGACCAAGAGACCGCTAGGCCATAGCTCACTACGACCGGAGAGTACCATCGGCCAGACACAGTTGACATGCAATATGAGATCCCAACGAGAGGATCGAACTACACACTCTACGGGTTTTGGGCGGAGCGGACGCCGTCCTTCTTGGCGATCAGAAGACACGGGGCGGATCCAGGCGGCCAACGGAACGCCCACTTCTCAACGCCGTCGCGGGCCTCCAGGCCGCAGTCAACCATAACCTCCTGTACCCCTTACCGTTGATGGCAGTGGCGTCGTTTCGATGGAATTTATTCAGCTTCTGGCGGTCAGACTTGCGGCCACGACCCCAGCCGCTGCTGATGTAGACGAACAAGGACACGCCCAGGTATGTCGTCGGCCTGGCTCTCACCCCGGGGACCTAATTGGCTCTCACCCCGGTTGAAGCCGCACGCGGTGATCTCGGCGGGGTAGAGGAAGGCGGGGAGGCGGGCGCGTGCGCGTGCCGGGAGGAGGAAGCGAGCGTGCTGTGGGCTCATGTCCGACTTGCTCAGGACCTTCTCCCCGATGTAGCTCAGCGGCAGGTGCCTAGGGAGGCCGTGTTTCTTCTGGAGCTGGCCGCTCACCCACGCCCGCACCATGTCGCCCCTCCGGCTCGACTGGCTCACAGGGTCCCGACGCCGGGCGGTAGCTGCTGCAAGGGGAGGTGGCACAGCTCCAACGCCAGTGGGGTCGGCGCTGCCGGCCAAGACGATCTGCCCAGCCTCGCCCTGCGGCTCGTCATCCAGCGTGGCCAAAACCCCGACTTCGGTCACCTCGCCGTCTCCGGCCGCAGAGCCCTCATAGACGACGAGGGCCCCCATCTCCACATCTGTGACCACAGTGCTCTCGGTCACCGTAGGCGGCACCGGCACGTCGTCGCCGCCCGCCGGGCCCTCGTACATGACGAGGGCCCTCATCTCCACGTCCTCAACCGCAGCGCCCTCGGTCACCGCGGACTCCACTGGCGCCGGCACGTCGTCCCCAGCCACCGCCACCAGGCTCTCGTAGACGACAAGGGTGAGATTCTCCACCGGAATCAGGCCGGTGAAGAGCGAGAGGTCGACGTGGAGGTCGAGGTCGAACGCGATCCGCGCGGACAGCTGGCCGAGGTGCGGCTCGAGGTCGAGCCCCTCGGCGGCCATCCCGCGGATCGACGACGGCCCTCGGCCATCCTCATCCTCGATCGACATGACCGAAGCTACCCTAGCTCCGTTACTAGTTGAGGTCGAAGCTAGCTGCTGGGCACCGCAACACAGGGAGGAATTGTTTCGGGTAGAAATGTTTCTGGGCTGGAAATGACCTGGCAATACGCCGGCGTAGGACAAACGATGGAGGTTGCGCCGTAGGATGTATCTAGGACTTTGGCTTCATAACGGAGCGGCGCGCACGCGGCTAGGTTACCTTCTGACTAACAAAGCGAGCACGCCCCCCGCGAGCACACGTCGGTCCTCTCCCATCCCGCGGAGCCCCGTCCGCTCAACTTTTAGAAAATATCAGTACCATTCAGAAAATGCATGCATTTAGATAATGTTCACGAACTTTAAAAATGTATGTGACACTTTTTTGCGAATTAGTAATTCTTTATTACTCAGAATAATTAGGGATTGCAATCTCGAAAGACCATATCTAAGACCTCATTTGGACCCGAACCAAGCCAAACCATGGTACGACGCTGGCCTCTACCAAAGTTTGCCATAACATGACTACACTATTGCTTGTATGACGGATATGAGTAATAGAAGAGTCATGTCCCCTCATACTATGTTTTATCTCTCTGATTAAGAAAGAGTATTTAGATAAATTGTTTCCACTTTTCAACACCATGGAAACGGCCTCCAAGCAGTCGGACTCAACATCAATGGGTAGAGTACTCAATTGCACTGCCAAGCTAAACCCTTCTCGAATAGCAAGAAATTAAGATTCCAGCATATCATCATAGTCGCCAAGATATCCGCAAGCACTAAATATTATGCTTCCCAGATGGTTCCGAAGCACCAAGCGAACTCCCGCCTTTCCACTCAGGATGGAGCCATCCGTGTTTAGCTTAACTCGTCCTTGACAAGGAGGCAGCCAAGGGATGCGTGAAATTGCGTTACTATCACATGTGGCATGCATCATTGGAAAACTGTGGTTAACCCGCATATTACCCTTGACAAAGTCCACATTAGGATCAAACTTAAGACGGGCAAGCGAGTCAAAGTAACTAGCCAGGAACGTGGTTGGCACGTCAATTGAAGGGGATGTCTTTGCGTGCACCAGTTAATTCCGTACGTGCCACACCCTCCAGAGAAGCATAAGCACACGGAACCCGACCTGTCTGTTCACATCACACATTAGCTGAATAAACCAATCATCATGGCGCGTTTGATGCTTGTTAAGTCCGGCAGTTCCTAGATCTTTGACATGGCCTTCCATAAACGCCGGGCGTTGTCACGGACATATAACACATGAAAGAAGTCTTCATCCTCTCTTCCGCAAATAGGGCAAGTACCATACACCTCCAGCGATCTGCGCTCTTTATTCAGCCAAGTTGCAAACTAATCTGTAGCTGCTCGCGAGACAAAGGATATGACTTTCAGTGGTACTGGACATGACCGAATCAGATTCTAAACATCCCTGTGTCCATCCGGTGACCTGCTCGTGGAAGGGAATAGAGAGCAACTAACCTCATCAGCAGCCAAACCAGCCCCTTCTTCAGGAGCTCTAGCACGTGACAAACGCCGTGCCACGATTGAGACGGCTTTCCCGAAAACACTGTGTCCTCTAAGCGTCCACTTGGGTAATGCTTGGCTTTGAGCAGTCTTGCATATTAGCTGTCCGGAAAAATCAAGAGACGCCAGGCTTGTCTCGTCAACAGAACTTGATTGAAGATTTGAAAATCCCTAAACCCGAGGCCCCCTTGTGACTTCGGCCAGGTCATCTTATGCCAAGCTTACTAGTGAGTTTTCCTTTACCTTTCTCCGATCCCCAATAATAGTTCCGAACCATACATGTTCAGGTCATCACAAACACCAAATGGGACCTTGAACACACTCATAATAAAGTTAGGGATTGACTCAGCAACTGACTTAATCAAAGCTTCTTTGCCAGCTTGCACAGGATGCCCATCAAAAGAAAACAATCACTTACTCAACTTAACTTGCAAATCTTTAAGCTTGCCCTTAGTCAATAGACCATCAGGTGTTCGCAGACCCAGGTATATCTCCTCGAAGTCAGAAGATGTGACACCCAATACATTTTTTATCACTTCTATTGTATCCTCCGGGCAGGATCCCCCAAATAGAATGGATGATTTGAAGGGTTCGATAGCTGAAATGTGGACATAGATTGTACGTGACACGTTTTAAAAATGTTATACAATGTAACAGAAATGTTGGTGTAATTCAAAATAAAGAAATCATAGCATTCAAAGAAAATGCACATTACATTTAAAACCATGCTCAAGCGCTTCAAAAATATGTTTGTGACATTTTAGAAAAAATAATTGTACAATATAAAAAAATATTTGCATTATTTAAATATTTTGTATAATTTCAAAAAATAATTCCATGTGTATTCGAAAACTATGTAACACGTAGTCCAACTATGTTCAAAAACAGGTCAATCCTGTAGACAAATGTTAAAAGTGTCGAGCGCCTCGGCCGCCGTCCCCGCGGATCGACGATGCCCCTCGGCCATTCTCCTCCTCAGACGACACTACCCTAGCGCCGACTGTTACTACTCGAGGTGGAAGCTAGGTAGGTGGTGAGCGCCGCGGCACGGGGAGAATTGTTTCGGGGTGGAATGACCTGGCAATACGCCGTATGGCGCGTGCGGCGCAGGACGGACGGTGGCTAGGGTTTCACGACGGAGCGGCGCGCGGCGCACACGGCTACCTCCGCACGAAGCGAACGTACGCAGATCAGCCAAGGAGGAGCGAACCGACGAAGAAGCTTCCACCACGCCAGCGCCAGCTATCCGAACCCACGGCGCCGCGAGCCAATCAGTCGCTCGTTTCACCGTCCCACGGATCGACCCCCTGAACCGGATGCCCAGATCCAGCCGTCCATCCCCGACCGGATGCTCGAGCCCACACCTCCATCCCCGCCTCATTTGTTACCCGTACCCGCTCGCTCACCCACCTAACGGACGGATGTGTTGGACTTGGATGGCTTTCTAGCCCGCGGATTGAATGATTAGACTTTGTCGTTTCTGCAATATACGTAGTACACTTTGTTATATCTGAATAAGTATGTTGCTGAACATCCGTTGACGCGATTCCTAGTTGTGATATGATATCACCGGTTTGAAGACTGCAACCAGAATTGATCTTGCGTACTGACTCAAATTTCGGTCCCTTTTCTTGGGCTAATTCGAACCGTCGACACCAAACGGACGTTCGTTTTGACCGGATTAATTCTCTTGGGCCAACTCCAACCGTCGAACCCAAACAAATCTTCTCTTGGGCCGGCGAAGAGGGAGAGGTCGACGTTGAGGTCGAGGTCGAACGCAATCCGCGCGGACGGCAGGCTAAGGTGCATCTCCAGGTTGAGCCCCTCGGCGGCCGTCCCAGGAGCGGATCCACGACGCCCCTCGGCCATCCTCCTCCTCGATCGACACGAATGAAACTACTCGAGGTCGAAGTAGCTGGTGAGCGCCGTGGCACGGGTGGCGCGCACACGGCTAGGCTACCTTCAGACGAACTAAGCGAGCATGATCCCCGCGAGCGAGTCACGTCGCTCCTCTCCCATCCCATGGAGCCCTCATATCCAATCGAACGAAAGCAAACCCAACGGATGTGTCCGCTCAATATTTAGAAACTTTTAGTACCATTCAAAAAATGCATCTGACATTTAGAAAATGTTTATGATTTTTTTAAATGTACGTGACACTTTTTTATGAAATAACTATTTATTACTCAGAATTAGGGATTACAATCTCGTAGGGCAATATCTAAGACCTCATTTGGGCCCGAACCAAGCCGAACCATGTTACAACCCTGGCTTCTACCAAAGTTTGCCATAGCATGACTAGCACCATTGCCAATACGACAGATATGAGTAATACTCCCTCCATTCCACAATGTAGTGCGACCGTGCTTTCCGAGATCCAAATTCGACCGTAAAGTTAACCAACGAGACCGACTGCGGCGGGAGCAAAAATTATATCACCGAATTCGTATTTTCGATATGAATTCCGTGATATAATTTTTGCTCCATTCGCAGTCGGTCTCGTTGGTTAAATTTATGGCCAAACTTGGATTTCGGGAAACGCGGGTGCACTACATTATGGAATGGAGTACAAGAGTCATGTCCCCCCATACTATGTTTTATCTCTCTGATCAAGAAAGAGTATTTAGATAAATTGCTTCCACCTTTCAATACCATGGAAACCGCCTCCAAGCAGTCGGACTCAACCTCAATGGGTAGAGTACTCCATCGCAATGCCAAGCCAAACCCTTCTCGAATAGCAAGAAATTCATATTCCAGCACATCATCACAGTCGCCAAGATATATGCAAGCACTAAATATTATGCTTCCCAGATGGTCTCCGAGGACCATGCCAACTCCGGCCTTTCCACACAGGATGGAGCCATCCGTGTTTAGCTTAACTCGCCCTTGACAACGAGGCAGCCAAGGGGTGCTTGAACTTGCATTATTATCACATGTGGCAATGCATCATTGGGAAACTATGGTTAACAAGCATCTTACCCTTGACAATGTCAGCATTAGGATCAAGCTTAAGACAGGCAAGCGAGTCCAGGTAACTAGCCAGGAACCTGGTTGGGACTTCAATTGGAGGGGCTGGCTTTGCATGCACCTGTTCATTCTGTGCGTGCCATAACCTTCGGAGAAGCATAAGCACACGGACACGAACATGTTTTTCACATCACACATTAGCTGAATAAACCAATAATCACGGCGTTTGATGCTAGTTAGCTCCGACAGTTCCCAGATCTTTGGCAAGCCTTTAATAGACGCCGGGCGTTGTCACAGACACATAAAACATGAAAGGAGTCCTCATCCTCTCTTCCGCAAATAGGGCAAGTACCATACAACTCCAGCGATCTGTGCTCTTTATTCAGCCAAGATGCTAATGAATCTGTAGCTGCTCGCCAGGCAAAGGAAAGGACTTTCGGTGCTGCTGGACACGACCAGATCAAATTCTAAGCGTCCCTGCATCCATCCGGCGAACTGCTCGTAGAAGGGAATAAAGAGCAAATAACATCATCAGCAGCCAGCCAATAGGAACTATGTACAGAGGAAATACCAATGCGTTCCAGGGCCCAGGCCAAGAAGTCGTCACCCAAACGAGGTGAAGGATAAATCTTGCAAATCTCCTGAATGTCCAGTGGCAGAGTGAATTGCAGAAAACCACCACATTTCAGCTTAGGTTTACAGAAAACACTCTTCTATGTTTTTCCTCCAGAAAACACTGATTTTTTTCCTAATCTTTTGCAGAAAGCACCAAACCTCCTGTTCGGGCAGTTTAAGCACTATTATGACAGGTGGGACCCTGTCTTGTCGACGTGGCTCACGGCCGTGAGCTGACGCCGTCTAATGGCGCTAATGTGCCGGTCCGTCGATAGAAACCAGCTCAATCCAGCTCTCTCCTCTGCCTCGCCCTCTCCTCTCGTCACTCTGCTCTCCTCTCCTCACTCTGTTCTTCTCCCCTGACGCCGCCACAATGCCGACCACCGTTCTGCTGCTCCTCCGTGGCCATGGTGTCATGGAGCGACGAGACCAGTGAGGATTCGTCATGAACATCTCCTCCTCCTGCGATGGCATCATCAAGGTCAGTTTGCTACAGCTAGGGTTAGGGTTAGGGTTAGTGATTTGGGGATTTTGTGAATGAGCTCGAGCTGAACATAGGTTTATATTTGCTTGCTCCCGCAGCTTCCTTGTACGATGCACGATTCGAATTTCAATGGCCCTGACACCGATGTGAATGTTTTGTGCGAACACGATGAGCCGGCCGAGCGCTTAGTTGCATTTGAAGGGATGCACACCGGCAAGAAGGTATGAACCTTTGTAAAGGAAGGTGTTCATTGCTTAATGTTTTGTTTACGTAGTTGTTAAGCTTTGTTTAGTTTGGTCTTTCTTTACCTTTACCTGACATGCCTTGTCATCAGATGGTACACATTGTTTATTGTGGTTCACTAGTAGAAAAAGGACCTAATGTGAGACACATTAGTGCCGGTTTGTTTTTGAGCCGGCACTAATGTGTACATTAGTGCCGGTTTCAACGGCTAGCCGGCCGCTATCATTAGTACCGGTTCGTGGCGAACCTTTAGCACCGGTTCGTGCCACAAACCGGTACTAAAGAGAGTGGTGGCAGGATGTTGTCAGTCTGGGGCCCCCCAGCACCTTTAGTACCGGTTCGTGGCACGAACCGGTACTAAAGGTCGTCTTAGATAAACCCTTCGTCGACCCGAGCTCCTCTGTTCTCCCCCTTTCCCCTCACTTTCTCTATTCTTCCCCTCTCTTCCTCGAGCTCATCACAAATTTTGCCCAAAATTTGTCAAGATTTGAAGGCCCCCATCCATTCAAATGACCATAAAGGTTAGCAACTTTGTCCTTTCATCTCTCATTGCTAGATTAGCTCTTGCAATGCTTTGTATAGTGATTCATTTGTGAGTTTAGTAATTTGGGAGGAATTATATGTGCTAGTATTTGATTTATATGCAATTTGAGGTCAAAAATAACACTTAGTTTGCATATGTAGGTGTGGTTTACTTAGTGCCTTCTAAATCTCCGTCGTAACCACCGTCGATTGCCCGCACCGTCCCGTCTCCGGCACCACCTTGTGGTGAGGCTCTTGTTCATGAATGTTTTACATTACCAAATTGATGTTTGTGTGATTTGGATATATAGTTACTCGTATAATTGTCTTACCCGTACGTTGTTTGTTATACATAGTGCCATGGTTTTGATATCCGTCCCCGTCGGCCCTCGTCCATGTTATGATTCGGATGTGGTATATTCTCTTTTAAAACTAGTTGTTGCATTTCGTGTTTATGACAAATTATGCCCATCAAGTTGACATAGATATTTTTATCTAGGAGGTATGTGATCCAGAAATTCCAACCGACCCTATTGTCGAGAGGTTAAATTTAGTTGAAAGAGAAAACGAGTATTTGAAAGAAAAATTGAAAAGAATCGAGGGGGAGAAGATGGAATTGGAGTTGCATGTTGCCTATGTCGTCGATGATCACAAGATCAAGATGGAGAAAATGCGGTGGAAGATTAGAAAGATTAGAAAATATGCCATTGATAGTGTGGCTTGGTATCATTATGCTGTTGGATCAATTGTTACCTTAGTTGCAATCTTGATCACATTTGTTGTTCCATTTAAATTCTTTAGCTAGAGAGTTATTTGTATGTTGCATTTAATTAAGTGTTGTATATGAACTTTATGTATGAACTTGTATTAAATTGGTCTATTCGGTGTTGTGTATAATGAAGATATGAGCCGACAATGGATGTATGATGATCGATGCTCTCCCGGATTCATTAATGGCGTGCATACTTTTCTGCTTGTCGCTGAGGCAAACAAGCGGGCGGATGGTTTTATGCCTTGTCCACCCACCGCCACCGGGCCCTCGTACAATACGAGGGCGAGATTCTCCGCCGGGATTGGGCCGACGAAGAGCATAAGGTCGACGTTGAGGTCGAGATCAAACGCGGTCTGCGAGGATGGTAGGCCGAGGTGCAGCTCGAGGTCTAGCCTTCGGCTGCCGTCCTCGATCGACACGAAACTACACTAGCGCCGTTACCCGAGGTCGAAGCTAGATAGTAAGCGCCGTCACACCGGGAAAATTCTTTTGGGTGGAAATGACTTGGCAATACGGTTGTATATATACTGCCTCCGGTCCTTTTGAGTCTGCATATAAGTTATCTTCAAAGTTAAAGTATCTTTACTTTGATGAAACTTATAGACAAATGTTTCAATATTGACAATGCCAAATCAATATTGTTCGATTTGTTATAAAATGTAGTTTCATAGTTCGTATATTTTGTATCGTAGGTGTTGATATTTTTAAAAATAAATTTGGTCAAATTTTGCAAACTTTGACTTGACCCAAATCCAGTATGCAGAGTATATACATACGGCACGGTGCAGGACGGGCAGTGGAGGACAATGTATCTAGGGTTTCGGTTTTCACAACGGAGTGGGGCATACACAGCTAGGCTACCTTCCGATGAACACGCGGGTCAGGCCAGACTATGTTCATGCGTTTCAATAATGTTTGTGTAATTCTAAACAAAACTTAGCATTCAAACAAAATTTACGTTATATTTAAAACTATGTTCATGTGTTTCAAAAATATGTCTGTGACATTTTATAAAAAGTATTTATACAACATAAAAAATGTTCACATAATTTAAAAAATGTTTTGTATCATTTCAAAAGTTAATTCAATGTGTATTCAGAAAATATTTGACACGTAGTCCAAAAAAGGTTCAAAACATGTTAATCATCAGAAAAATGAACAAAAATGAATGTATCTAGAGCTAATACATCCATTTCTCTGACAAGTATTTATGAACAGAGGAAGTATTTGACAAAAGTTAATCATGTTAAAAAATGTTCTAGATATATACAAAACGTATACAAATGTGTATGAAAAAAGTAGGCAGCAAAAATATATTTAAAAAACATGTATTTGAAAAATGTTATACATATACGATTATGCACACCAATCGTTGCTACGATTGTAAAAATGAAGGGTGTCTCACCTACCAGTGTAAGTACAATGTTATAGAAAAGATTGCATTCATAATCAGAATTGTACTTGCAACATAATTAAGGAGAGCTAGCTGATCACTAAGATACAACAACTTCACCAAAGACCAAGAGACCGCTAGGCCATAGCTCACTGCGACCGGAGAGTACCACCGGCCAGACACAATTGACATGCAATATGAGATCCCAACGAGAGGATCGAAGTACACACTCTACGGGTTTTGGGCAGGGCAGACGCCATCCTTCTGCCGAAAAAGGGTTCCCCGCTTTGTATACAAAGCAACCAACCGAATCATACAGGAATAGGTGCTGGGGCGGAAGCAGCATAGTCACGCCCAAAAAAACGACAGAGAAAGAGCAAAAGAAACAAATGCCGACAACGGCGGATCAACAAAAACGAAGAAGCCTCGCGATCGCTGCGCCCACCGGGATCTTCCACAAGGCTCCAAGACTCCGAAGCGCCGGCACTTATCAACACCTCCAAGAAGGATCGCGATGATGATGATGCTGCTGCCAAGGGTTTCCCCGGGTACACAACGAGGCGAAAGGAAGGGTAGCCCCCGACGCCCTCCCGGAAGGTCAGGTGGCACCCACAGGCGCCACCACGCCGGTGTTGGCCTCGCCGACAGGGGTTTCCCCCGATCCCAACCCGTACCTCGGGCGCTCCGGATCCAGCTAGCAAACCAACCACCACCCTGCGCCAACGCGGCCATGAGGCCCCCACTCCGTCTCACCACGGCACCACGAAGTGAGGACAGCGCGGCGAAGAATCAAAGCAGGGACTAGGGCATCAACACCATCGGCACGCGGGAGGGCCCCACCTCCACCGTCCGCGACGGTAGCCGTCCGGACGCAATAGCAGGAGCACACCAGGCCCGTGGGCCCACATGCCTGGCCGAGCCCTCATGGGCCCGTATAGCTCATGCCCTCGCGCTGCTGTCGGCACGCCGTCGATGACGATGCCCCAAATCCGAGCCGCTCCTCCTCACCGCACCGCGGACAACGAGGCCACACAGGGGGGCCGGCCCGCTAAGACCCAGATGGGGCCGGCCAGGCCCAGATCTGGGCCGGGGTCGCGACGACAGCCACCCGACACCACCACATCGCCCCGCCGCCAAGGAGCGACGCCGACACCACGCCTGCCGCCGGCCGCCGCCGCAGGGCAGCCGGACCGCAGCCAGGACGAGTTGCACCGCCACTGCCACCCTGCCCCGGGAAGGGAGCACGAGCGCACGGGGACAAGAAGGCCTGCCGCCGCCGGTACTACCCGGGCCTGCACCGGTGGCTAGCGCCGGTGGCGGCGGGGGAGACGGGGAAGGAGGGGGCCCGCTAGAGAGGAGCTCGAGCTCCGCCCCGGCCATCTCCCGGGGAGGCGGCGTGAGGCGGATCTCGACGCGGGGAGGGGAAGGAGGAAGGGAACGAGGACGGGGCGTGAGGCCAGCGGCCGGCGGTGGCGGGAGGGCCGGCGGCGGCGGGATGGGAATGGGCGGAACCCTAGCTACCTAGTCGCGGGAGCGGGCGAGGTAGTTCTTTTTCTGAAGAGCTAGATTTCTGACGCCGTCCTTCTTGGCGATCAGAAGGCACAAACGGATCCAGGCGGCCAACGGAACACCCACTCCTCAACGCCGTCGCGGGCCTCCAGGCCGCAGTCAACCATGAAGCTCCTGTACCCCTTACCGTTGATGGCAGTGGTGTCGTTCCGATGGAATTTATTCAGCTTCTGGTTGTCAGGCTTGCGGCCACGACCCCAGCCGTTGCTGATGAGGACGGACAAGGACACGCCCAGGTATGTCGTCGGCCTGGCTCTCACCCCGGGGACCTAATTGGCTTTCACCCTGGTTGAAACCGCACGCAGTGATCTCGGCGGGGTAGAGGAAGGCAGGAAGGCCGGCGCGGGCGCGTGCCGGGAGGAGGAAGCGAGCGTGTTGTGGGTTCACGTCCGACTTGCTCAGGACCTTCTCCCCGATGTAGCTCAGCGGCAGGTGCCTGGGGAGGCCGTGTTTCTTCTGGAGCTGGCCACTCACCCACGCCCACACCATGTCGGCCCTCCGACTCGACTGGCTCACGGAGTCCCGACGCCGGGCGGCAGCTGCTGCAGGGGGAGGTGGCACAGCTCCAGCACCAGTGGGGTCTGCGCTGCCGGCCGAGACGATCTGCCCAGCCTTGCCCTGCGGCTCGTCGTCCAGTGTGGCCAAAACCTCGACCTCGGTCACCTCGCCGTCCCCGGCCGCAGAGCCCTCGTAGACGACGAGGTCCCCCATCTCCACATTCGTGACCACAGTGCTCTCGGTCACCGTAGGGGGCACCGCCACGTCGTCGCCGCCCGCCTGGCCCTCGTACATGACGAGGGCCCTTATCTCCACGTCCTCAACAGCAATGCTCTCGATCACCGCGGACGGCACTGGTGCCGGCACGTCGTCCCCAGCCACCGCCACCTGGCTCTCATAGACGACGAGGGTGAGATTCTCCACCGGAATCAGGTCGGCGAAGAGCGAGAGGTCGATGTTGAGGTCGAGGTCGAACGCGATCCGCGTGGACAGCTGGCCAAGGTGCAGCTCGAGGTCGAGCCCCTCGGCGGCCATCCCACGGATCCACGACGCCCCTCAGTCATCCTCATCCTCGATCGACATGACCTAAGCTACCCTAGCTCCGTTATTACTTGAGGTCGAAGCTAGCTGGTGAGCGCCGCGGCACAGGGGGAATTGTTTCGGGTAGAAATGTTTCTGGGCTGGAAATGACTTGGCAATACGCCGGCGTAGGACAAACGATGGAGGTTGCGCCGTAGGATGTATCTAGGGCTCCGGCTTCATAACAGAGCGGCGCGCACGCGGCTAGGTTACCTTTTGACGAGCTGAGCGAGCACAACCCCCGCGAGCCAGTCACATCGGTCCTATCCCATCCCGCGGAGTCCCATCCGCTCAACTTTTAGAAAATATCAGTACCATTCAAAAAATGCATGCTACATTTAGATAATGTTCACAAACTTTAAAAAATGTATGTGACACTTTTTTATGAAATAGTAATTTTTTATTACTCAAAATAATTAGGGATTGCAATCTCGAAAGACGATATCTAAGACCTCATTTGGACCCGAACCAAGCCAAACCATGGTACGACGCTGGCCTCTACCAAAGTTTGCCATAACATGACTACACTATTGCTTGTATGACGGATATGAGTAGTAGAAGAATCATGTTCCCCCATACTCTGTTTTATCTCTCTGATCAAGAAAGAGTATTTAGATAAATTGCTTCCACTTTTCATCACCGTGGAAACGGCCTCCAAGCAGTCAGACTCAACATCAATGGGTAGAGTACTCCATTGCACTGCCAAGCTAAACCCTTCTCGAATAGCAAGAAATTAAGATTCCACCACATCATCATAGTCGCCAAGATATCTGCAAGCACTAAATATTATGCTTCCCAGATGGTCCTGAAGCACCATGCGAACTCCCGCCTTTCCAGTCAGGATGGAGCCATCCGTGTTTAGCTTAACTCGTCCTTCACAAGGAGGCAGCCGAGGGGTGTGTGAAATTGTGTTACTATCACATGTGGCATGCATCATTGGAAAACTGTGGTTAACCCGCATCTTACCCTTGAAAAAGTCCGCATTAGGATCAAACTTAAGATGGGCAAGCGAGTCAAAGTAACTAGTCAGGAACGTGGTTGGGACGTCAATTCACTAGTGCAGAACCGGGTTATAGCTCCGGTTCGTAAGGCCGTTTAGTGCCGGTTATATAACCGACACTAAAGGGTGGGGAAAATATAACCCCCCCCTTTAGTACCGGTTCTGCACGAAACGGTGCCAAAGGCCCACCACGTGGCACGAGCCGCGATTTTTTCATTTTCAATTTTCTGAATTATTTGACGATTTAGTCTCTAATCACCGCTTGTCATTGCTCTAATCACCCCTCATCATTTCAAATCGTCTAACTTCCCGGTCGGTCACCCATCCTCTCACTACTCCAGCCTGCGCACGCTTAATTTCCGAGTTCTATTTCCCCTAGTTTTCAAGTCTGCACTTGTTGTTTACCTGACAATAGTAAGCTGTCAATCCTATTAACCCTCAGGAATTTAGCTTGAGCATGAAGCCACATGTTTCAACGTTTGAGTTTGAAACTATTATTCTAAAAAATAATAATTATTTAGTAACAGAAATATTTCTTAAATAAGTAGTTTGACCAGATTTGAAAATTGTTTGACCACAATTTGACCAAAAGTCAAAAAAAAACTAAAATAATTATTTATTAACACTAATATTTCTTGTATAATTAGTTTGACCATATTTTGACCACAATTTGAACAGATTTAACGAAAATTAAAAAAACTAAAATTTGAGCATATCTTTTTTTCCTTTTAGAATTTGAGGATTCTAAAAATTTGCAAACGGGCCATAAACTGTCTCCATCGGATGCGGATTTTCGTGCTGATTTTTTTGATATATTATACTTTTTTTTCGACACCGTATGCAAAAGATATGGCCGTTTTACTTTTTTATAACATTTTTTTGCAAAACAGGTCCAAATTTAAGTTTTCTAATTTTCCTAACTAGTAGATGTAGTAACATAACTACATCTCGAAGGATTTTAATTTTTGAAATTTTTATCATTTTCTTTTGTTTTTTACAAAAGTGAAATGGCGATACACGGGGGGTAGAGTTTGAAAATTTCCTTTTAGTCCCGGTTTGTGTCTCCAACCGGGACTAAAGGTTAGACCCATTTTGTCCCGATTTGTGACACAAACCGGCACTATAGGGTAGACCTTTATTCCCGGTTCGTGTCACGGACAGGGACTATAGGGGCTCGTGGGGCTCCGGCCTGACGCCAACCTGCCACCACCCCTTTAGTATCGGTTTGTGACACGAACCGGTACTAAAGGTTCAACACGAACCGGGACTAATGCATAGCCATTCGAACCGGCACTAATGGTCATATTAGTGCCGGTTAATTTACAATCCGGAACTAAAGGGCTGAACATTAGGTCTTTTTTTCTACTAGTGATTGCAGGGGCTGGCTTTGCGTGCACCAGTTAATTCCATACGTGCCACAATCTCCAGAGAAGCATAAGCACATCGACCCGGACCTGTCTGTTCACATCACACATTAGCTGAACAAACCAATCATCATGGCACATTTGATGCTAGTTAAGTCCGGCAATTCCTAGATCTTTGACATGGCCTTCCATAAACGTCGGGCGTTGTCATGGACATATAACAGATGAAAGAAGTCTTCATCCTCTCTTCCGCAAATATGGAAAGTACCATACACCTCCAGCGATATGCGCTCTTTATTCAGCCAAGTTGCTAATGAATCTGTAGCTGCTCGCCAGGCAAAGGATATGACTTTCAGTGGTACTGGACATGACCGAATCAGATTCCAAACGTCCTGTGTCCATCCGGTGACCTGCTAGTGGAAGGGAATAGAGAGCAATTAACCTCATCAGCAGCCAAAACAGCCCCTTCTTCACGAGCTCTAGCACGTGACAAACGCAGTGCCATGATTGAGACGGGTTTCCCGAAAACACTGTGTCCTCTAAGCGTCCATTTGGGTAATGCTTGGCTTTGAGCAGTCTTGCACATAAGCTATCTGAAAAAATCAAGACACACCAGGCTTGTCTCGTCAACAGAACTTGATTGAAGATTCAAAAAAACCTAAACCCAAGGCCCCCTTGTGACTTCGGCCAGGTCATCTTATGCCAAGATTACTAGTGAGGTTTCCTTTACCTTTCTCTATTCCCTAATAATAGTTCCGAACCATACGTATTCAGGTTATCACAAACACCAAATGGGAACTTGAACACACTCATAATAAAGGTAGGGATTGACTCAGCAACTGACTTAATCGAAGCTTCTTTGCCAGCCTGCATAGGATGCCCATCAAAAGAAAACAAACACTTACTCAACTTAACTTGCAAATCTTGAAGCTTGCCCTTAGTCAATCGACCATCCGGTGTTCGCAGACCCAGATATTTCTGCTCGAAGTCAGAAGATGTGACACTCAATACAGTTTTTATCACTTCTATTGTATCCTCCGGGCATGATCCGCCAAATAGAATGGATATTTGAAGGGTTCGATAGCTGAAATGTGGACATAGATTGTACGTGACACTTTTTAAAAATGTTATACAATGTAAAAAAAATGTTCGTGTAATTCAAAATAAAGAAATCGTAGCATTCAAAGAAAATGCACATTACATTTAAAACTATGCTCAAGCGCTTCAAAAATATGTTTGTGACATTTTAGAAAAAATAAATATACAATGTATAAAAATATTCGCATTATTTAAATATTTTGTATAATTTCAAAAAATAATTTCATGTGTATTCGAAAACTATTTAACACGTAGCCAACTATGTTCAAAAACAGGTCAATCCTGTAGACAAATGTTAAAAGTGTCGAGCGCCTCGGCTGCCGTCCCCGCGGATCCACGATGCCCCTCGGCTATTCTCCTCCTCGGACTACACTGCCCTAGCGCAGGCTGTTACTACTCGAGGTGGAAGCTAGGTAGGTGGTGAGCGCCGTGCCACGGGGAGAATTGTTTCGGGGTGGAATGACCTGGCAATACGCCGTATGTATCTACATATGGCGCGCACGGCGCAGGACGAGCAGTGGCTAGGGTTTCACGACGGAGCGGCGCGCGGCGCACAGGGCTACCTCCGCACAAAGCGAACACACGGAGATCAGCCAAGGAGGAGCAAACCAAGGGACAAGCTTTCACCACGCCAGCGCCAGCTATCCGGACCCACGGCGCCTCAGGCCAATCAATCGCTCGTTTCACCGTCCTGCGGATCGACCCCCTGCACCGGATGCCCACATCCAGCCATCAATCCCCGATCGGATGCTCGAGCCCACGCCTCCATCCCCGCCTCATTTGTTACCCGTACCCGCTCGCTCACCCACCTAACGGATGGATGTGTTGGACTTGGATGGCTTTCTAGCCGGCGGATTGAATGATTAGACTTTGTCGTTTCTGCATTATACGTAGTACACTTTGTTATATCTGAATAAGTATGTTGCTGAACATCTGTTGACGCGATTCCTAGCTGTGATATGATATCACCGGTTTGAAGACTGCAACCATAATTGATCTTGCGTACTGACTCAAATTTCGGTCCCTTTTCTTGGGCCAACTCCAACCGCCGACACCAAACGGACGTTCGTTTTGACCGGATTAATTCTCTTGGGCCAACTCCAACCATCGAACCCAAACAAACCTTCTCTTGGGCCGGCGAAGAGGGAGAGGTCGACGTTGAGGTCGAGGTCGAACACAATCCGCGTGGACGGCAGGCCGAGGTGCATCTCCAGGTTGAGCCCCTTGGCGGCCGTCCCAGCAGCGGATCCACGACGCCCCTCGGCCATCCTCCTCCTGGATCGACATGAACGAAACTACTCGAGGTCGAAGTAGCTGGTGAGCGCCGTGGCATGGGTGGCGCGCACACGGCTAGACTACCTTCAGACGAACTAAGCGAGCATGATCCCCGCGAGCGACTCACGTCGCTCCTCTCGCCTCCCATGGAGCCCTCATATCCAATCGAATGAAAGCAAACCCAACAGATGTGTCCGCTCAACATTTAGAAACTTTTAGTACCATTCAAAAAATGCATGTGACATTTAGAAAATGTTTATGATTTTTTTAAATGTACGTGATACTCTTTTGCGAAATAACTATTTATTACCCAGAATTAGGGATTACAATCTCGTAAGACAATATCTAAGACCTCATTTGGGCCCGAACCAAGCCGAACCATGTTACAACCCTGGCTTCTACCAAAGTTTGCCATAGCATGACTAGCACCATTGCCAATACGACGGATATGAGTAATACTCCCTCCATTCCACAATGTAGTGCGCCCGCGCTTCCCGAGATCCAAATTCGACCGTAAAGTTAACCAACGAGACCGACTGCGGCGGGAGCAAAAATTGTATCACCGAATTCGTATTTTCGATATGAATTCAGTGATATAACTTTTCCTCCATCCGCAGTTGGTCTCTTAGAATCTTCTTGATGAAGAATCTATCGGTCATCTCTTCACTTTCCAAGCCGCCAATCTCATTTGTGATGAGAGCAAGCCTAGAGTACATTTCAGCGACACCTTCACCATTCTTCATTTTGAACTTGTCAATTTGACTTTGAAGCACATCCAATTTGGATTCCTTAATGGAGTCGGTACCTCCGTGCATATCAATCAAAGTATTCCAAATTTCCTTTGCATTCTCAAGACGGCTGATTTTGTTGAATTCTTCGGGGTACAATCCATTGAAGAGGATATCACAAGCTTGAGCGTTGTATTGCAGCATCTTCAACTCTTCCGCGGTAGCTTCACGGTTCAGTTCTCTCCCATCGAAGAATTCACCTTGCAAGCCAATACATACAATAGCCAAAATGGCGGAGTTATGTCGAAGAATATGCATTTTCATCTTATGCTTCCAACTAGCAAAATTAGTACCATCAAAGTAAGGACCTCTACGGTGGTAATTTCCCTAGCTAGACGCCATACTCTCCTAGGTTGTGAAACCAAGGCTATGATCACCAAAAGCTATGAAAATCAAGGAAAATAGAGACCGTAGCTTTGATACCAAGTATAGGATCGAAAGTATGTCTAGAGGGGGGGGGGGATTAGACTACATGACCAAATCAAAATCTAGTCTTTTCCCAATTTTAGTTCTTGGCAGATTTTAGCAACTTAGCACAAGTCAAGCAATCACAATACAATTCAAGCAAGTATTCAAAAAGTATATGAGCATCGGAAAGTAAAGCATTCAACTTGCAAGAAAGTAAATGAGATGAGTTTGGAGGGAGCAAATGCAATGTTGACACGGAGATTTTTGGCGTGGTTCCGGCAGGTGGTGCTATCGTATATCCACGTTGATGGAGACTTCAACCCACGAAGGGTAACGATTGCGCGAATCCACAGAGGGCTCCACCCACGAAGGGTCCACGAAGAAGCAACCTTGTCTATCCCACCATGTCCATCGCCCACGAAGGACTTGCCTCACTAGGGTAGATCTTCATGAAGTAGGCGATCTCCTTGCCCTATATAAACTCCTTGGTTTAACTCCACAATCTTGTCGGAGGCTCCCAAGTGACACCTAACCAATCTAGGAGACACCACTCTCCGAAAGGTAATAGATGGTGTTGATGATGAACTCCTTACTCTTGTGCTTCAAATGATAGTCTCCCCAACACTCAAATCTATCTCATAGGACTGGATTTGGTGGAAAGATGATTTGAGTGGAAAGCAACTTAGGGAAGGCTAGAGATCAAGATTCATATGGTAGGATTGGAATATCTTGGCCTCAACACATTAGTAGGTGGTTCTTTCTTAGAAAATGAATGCTGCAAGTGTAGGCACATTCTGATGGCTTTCTCCATGAATGAAGAAAGGGTGGAGGGGTATATATAGCCTCCACACAAAATCTAACCGTTACACACAATTTACCAAACTTGGTGGGACCAAATCAGAAAACTCGGTCGGACCGATTCAGTTCATAATGTGACCATTAGGCATTTCGGTGGGACCGACATGTCAACTCAGTGGGACTGATATCATTAGGGTTAGGGCATAACATAGTCTCGGTTTGACCGATTACACAAACTCGGTGGGACCGACTTTGGTAATGAGCTAACCAGAGAGTTGGTCAGGCAAACTCGATGGGACCGATTCACTCATCTCGGTGAGACTGAAACTTTACGAAAAGAAAACAGGGACTTTGCATCGCGAACTCGGTGGGACCGATCGCTCATGGTTAGACCGAAACGTACGAAGGGAAATAGGGAGTTTGCAATCCCATCTCGGTGAGATCGAGATCCTTATCGGTGAGACCGAAGTGACTAGGGTTTCTGGCAGTGGCTATGTCTAACGAACTCGGTGGTGCCGGATAGATCAAATCGGTGGGGCCGAGTTTGAATTTTGGTTTGGGACATATGTGGATATGAAAAAGTGGTTGAGGGTATTTGGAGCATATCACTAAGCATCATGAGAGCAAGCAAGCCATTAAGCAACACATCATCCTCTTTTATTAGTATTGGCTTTCCTATGGACTCAATGTGATCTTGGATCACTAAAAGTAAAATGTAGACTCTTGAGCTTTAGAGTTTGAGCCAATCCTTTGTCCTTAGCATTTTGAGGGTCCACATTTCTAATCCATGCCATGCCAATTATTGAACTTTTCTGAAATATTCATCTTGAAAAGGCATTAGTTCAATGAGCTATATGTTGTCAATGATTACCAAAACCACTCAGGGATAGTTGCACTTTCACGGTGGCGGGGCGCGCGTCGACGACGACGACGACGGCGGCGGCGGAGACTATACCCGTTTCTACAAGCTCCTCGTCATGTAGAAGTCGGGTGGTGGACGCGTCGCAGCATTAGTTCTAGGCGTAGTTCTAGGCGTAGTTTGCATGTTTTGTATAAATTTTTATGAAATATCGCCAAGTTTGTGCCAGGTCGCCGAGTTTGTACAAATTTCTATGAAAGATCGCCGAGTTTGCGCGATTTTGGCGGCGACCCGAGGCGACGACTAGGACCGCAATCGCCCCCACAAGCCAAGAAACGCTGGTTCGGCCCCAGACGGCTCTTTTTCGGCGTCCTGAAGGCTGAACGGTTGGAGATGCTCTAATGCAGAGGAGCTGTTGGGGTGAATGGATAAAAAAGTGGTGGAGGTCTGCGGATAAGGGCGAACGCTGGCGGCGAGCCACACGATTTGTTACAAAATCGAATGAAGCTTATGTGACTGGTTGAGCGTTCCGCCGGCCAGCCGGCCACAAACTTCTCCCATTATAAAAACAAAGGGCCCTCCACCTACCATTGTAAGTACAATTTCGATCCAGTGTTAGCAACTTACAACAGAAGTGATAAATGCAATCCTGGTGTTGAAGTTGTACAATTAGGCCCCGTTTGGTAGCGAAGTATTTTCTAAGCTTTTTGAGAATACTGCAGTTTTTGAGATTACCACAGTTTTAGTTACAACGAGCTGTTTGTTTGCCCCTAACAACTATTGTTTTAATATTGTAGTATTTGGGAAACTGTAGTTTTTTCTCTGTTTAATAAAAAGAACCCCCGACCTGTTTTTAGAAAACAGAGGAGGCGAAAAGAAGGGAGTCCCCTCGTTATCCTTCCCTGCTCCTCGCTCTGGCTCTCACGCCGCCGCCGCCGCCCTGTCGTCTTCCATCGGAGGCCATGGGGAAACAAAGAGATGGCGATGGAGAGACCAAAGGTGATTACTCTGCCCTCCATCCTCCCTCAACGCTCCTCCCGCCTCTTCCCGCCAACCGCCGGCTCCTTCCTCTGCACGGCCGTGCCGTTCTCCACTGTGCATGCCGCTGGTATCTGCGGACGGCGCCGCGACGCACAATCTCCTCGATGTCGTCCGGCCTTGCTGACGAGAAGGCCGTCCCCGATTCAGGGGCAGAGTAGATTCTCCTTGGATAGATTGAGAAGCAAGATTTAGTGGCGTAAGGCTAGATGAAACCTAGATGATCTTAGCTTGGTGATAGCTTTATGTAGTAGCCCGAAATATGGCGTAAGACAGTCTGCATCGCTGTGATTTTCAGAAATATGTGTTTTATAGAAGCATTGGCTATCTAGGTCGGCTTATACCTAAGCCAAAAGAAAGTAGACAACCAAGCTGCTGCTTGGTCGGCTTATATCAGGCTGTGATTTCAGAAATATGTATGTTACAGAGGCATTGGCTATCTAAGTTTTTGCTGGGTTACCAGCTTACAAATTTTGACAGCCAATCAGGCTGTGGAAGTGTAAATAGACTGTCTAAGACAAACAGTAGAACCCCAATCTCGCTGCTGAAATGCACAACAGTCATACCATAGCGATTTTGCTGTTTTTCATTTAGACAATTCAGATTCCAGTATACCTATTCAAACCTGATTCTCAAAAAAGACAAACCACACCTAGTACTTTTAGCGGGGGTAGGGGCTAGAGGTGACAGTTCATTAATTTGTAGCATGCACTTTGTAGCTAGCGGTGACAGATTTTTGCCTAGCTCCACGACAGCCTACAAGTCTGCGTACATTAGGATATAATATTTTGTTTTGTGAATGTAATCCATGGTGTGGCGTCATGCACGAGATATTAAGATTTACTGAAGTTGATTTGTTTTAACCAGATATTTATGATAACTCTGATATTTGTTGATTTCGAGTAGGGTCCTTGTCTATTTTCCTGATGTTCTGCTTCCCAATTGCAGACAAGAAAAAGAGAGCATCATGGACCAGTGCTCAACAAGACCTGCTCGTTTCTGTGATGAAAGAGTATGCAGATCTAGCTAGATTTCGCGGTCGGAATGGATGGACCAAAGAAGGATGGAATAGCATAACTACACGATTGAATAATCAGTTTCCGAGAGCTAATTTCATTGTTTGTCAACTAAAATTTAGAGAGCAGCGGTTGAAGAAAGAATATTTTGTTGTCAAATCTATTGTAGAGAAGAGTGGCTTCGGTTTTGATCCTATTACAAAAATGCCAACAACCATTGATGAAAAATGGGATGAATTGAGCAAAGAACAAAAGAAGTGGAGATACAAAGCTTTCCCTTACTACGATGATTTGCATGCAATTTATGATGGTACGTTGGTTTCACATGTAATGAATTTAGCATATGATCTTGCTTGCTTGTAGTTTACAATTTATTCCTCTGTACCCAGGTAAAACAGCGGAGGGGAAGGGTTGTAAGAGGACAACTGATGTGGTCGAAGAGAAGTCCAGTCCGGCTACAGATTTACCACGAGGGGAAAGCTTCACACAATAGGTTCTAGATGCCGCTGGGCTTAATTCGCCTAGTCCAACATTACCGGCTCCAGGCTTTGAAGGTCATAATTACGAGTGAACTGAAGGCATATATGGTGAGGATGTTGAAGTATTTCCTGTTAACAACACAGAACGTATGGAGAATAACAGTAGACAAATTCCCACAGAACACATGTACACACTTCCTGACCCAACACCTATGAAAAAGGCTAGGACTTGTAAAGGCAATGATGAAGGTAAGGCTAAGAGAGGCGAAGAAACAACGATTGAAGATCTGGTTGCTGTTAGAAAAGAAGAACTTAAAACCTATGTGGATGTAAAGACGAAGCAAATTGAGAGCTATAGAGACGTGAAAATGGCGCTGATGGAAAAAAAAGGATCCTGACAAAGATCCTTATTGCATTGCCAATTGCATTGCCAAACTTAAGACCATACCAGATCTCTCAGCAAGTGAACATCTGAAGATGATCGAGTATCTGGAAGGAGAAAGAGTTGACCGTGAAATTTTCATGACAGTGGAGCATGATGTTGTTCTAGAGATCCTCAAGAAAGTGCTTGGCCGTCAAATTTAAAGTAACAATTCATTCTAGTTCTTTTCGTACGAAAAAGAAAATTCTTTGATGGTCTATTATTTGTTTATTGGTTCATATTATTTTAGGTTTATGCTTTTGTTCAAAAGATATTAATGTGCACTGCGCCATGAATAAAAAGAGGAACATGAATGTATCTCAGCATACATGTGTATTGTGCCATGAATAAAAAGAGGATTACCAATGTATCTCAGCATACATTTTTTCAGCACTAAATTTGGTTTTGACGGTGCTCTGATTCCTTTCATGAAAGTACGGTCCTTAAATTTTTTGTTAGTTCTGCCATGTTATTTGTGCTCCTGCTGTGTAGGTGGCAGTACATGTGTGCTGTATAGTGAAATACTTTTTTTGTGGGCGTCGCGCGTTTGATTAGTTGTTGAGAAGAAAATTGTATTATAGAGGACACAACACTATAGTTGATAGTTGCATCTTACATTACATATCTACTCATAAAAATGTAAAGTACATTATTAATGAATGAGAAAGCTAGTACATTATTTTGTAAAAAAGATTGTACTGATCATATGAGTTTTATTCTAGCTTCAACAATTCCACAAGTCATGCACTATTTCTTCTAGCGCGCTCCTGCAGATACTCACAGTAGTCTTTCCACATGGACTCAGCAATTTGATCCCTTTTTGAATGACCCAATGCACACCGCTCATTGAGAGATTGTACATCACTTCTGTATTTTGCATCCCCACTTGGAATATCAACTATATTTGTTGGGTCAATATTGGAGCCAACTTGGTCAAACCATTGTTCTCCCCCCTCGTGATTGCAAATAAAGTTATGAAGTGCACAACATGCTATGACAATATCAGGTTGAGATTCAATTGGATAATGTGAAGCACACTTCAATATTGGGAAACGCTTCTTCACAACGCCAATGATACGCTCTATGTGATTACGCAATTGTGCATGTCTGAGATTGAATAGCTCTTTAGCATTCTGTGGCCTTTGGTTGCATCTAGCTTGCTCGTTCAAATGGTACCTGAAATTTCAAAAAATAATGAAGATAGGTGTATTTGCACTTTAGAGTTGTTGCAATAGAAGAACTTGTTTGTACCTGACATTCCGGTAGGGTGCAATAAAATTAGGTGTATTTGCATATCCTGCATCAACCAAATAAAATTTTCCCTCTCGCACATAGAAATTGTTTTCTAGTGCATCTTGTAGCACTCGAGCATCAGAAGCTGAACCTTCCCAGCCCGCACTGACATGGACGAATTGATTTTCAAAATTACATGCCACCATGACATTTTGTGATAATGTTCCTTTTCTATTGCGATATGGGTCTTGTAGTCTCGGAGATATGCTAATCGGAACATGTGTCCCATCAATTGCTCCGATACAATCCTTCATGAAGATAAGAAATACTGATGAGAAATAGGTAACAATATTTATAAATTATATGTAATAACTACAAGATGCATACCTGAAAGTACGACATGAACTTAGGGTTGCTTGAAACTTTTAAAGGAACATTAATTGGTGGCAACTGTATGAGCCGTCCAGATAATGCCATGATGCTTTGTAGCACTTTATTGAAATATGTACTTATAGTTTCACCACTATGTTGAAATCGCCCTTGCAGAGTACGGTTGCTTGCATTCGCCGAAAGGGTGTATAAGAATATTGCTACTTGTTCTTCCACGGAAACAAGCCTCTCATCTTGTAAAAGTTGTCTCTCTCGGAAGCACTTAACCAAATTATGGAATACATATTTTTCCATTCGAAAATCTCTTTTACATCTCAATTCATGACCCTCCAAAACTTCTCTCACATACTTATGTCCCGTAAGGATGGAAGTGTGAATACGTTGGCGATTTCTTGAACCTCTCTCGCGTGTGTATACGGCTTCGATGATGGCCAACTCATCATATTCTCGGTGTTTACGCTTCAAAAAATTACCCCACATTGATGGAGCAATTAGGAGGACTTACAGAGGAGAGAGACGATGCAAAGATCAAGTGAATGCGCTGAGCATCGCTGCGCGATTCCAGTCCTCGTGGAGATCTTCGTGCCCCTCGACAGTGATGCAGACGACTGGCCACCTCCACGCGTAGCTCCCTGCG
Organism: Triticum dicoccoides; assembly: GCF_002162155.2. Classification (NCBI taxonomy): domain Eukaryota; kingdom Viridiplantae; phylum Streptophyta; class Magnoliopsida; order Poales; family Poaceae; genus Triticum; species Triticum dicoccoides. Next base: position 623,791,918 of record NC_041389.1, read on the forward strand.
CCTAGATGGTGACGCAAAGAAGGCCAAGCTGATTCTTCTATGTGTAGCTTCGCCACCAGGTGAGTCACAGGCAAGGATGTGCTGTGGGTGCTCTTTTTGTATGAGATCTCTTTTTGTATACAAGCTAGCCGTTAATTAGCTTCGGTTGTTATGCATGCATATGTTAAAGGATAGCTAGCTAGGTAGCTACAAAAACGCAACAGAAGTAGTATTCAAACCGGCTAGCTGGGCGTGCTTGGTCTGACGCAACGGCTAGGTAGCTGCTGGAGTGTTTGAAAGCAACGGCTATGCAGCAAAATTTACGGCATTCTACGGCAACAGCCAAACAGGTTCTATGTATTGTGAATACTTCAAAATACTGTGTTTCGGTAAAACCATGGTTCCTCACAACTACAGGCAAAATTACTGCATTTTTGGATACTTTGGTTTATTTCACCCTCTGCTATCAAACACAGCCTTAGTATTCCATTTAGGAGTTGCCGAGGTTTGACATCATATACGAGATGGTGAGATTGCTCTGCCTTTATCACTTCTGTTGTAAGTTGCTAACAATGGTGAGATCGCTCTGCATCATATACGAGACAATAGTTGTACAATTAGTATTCCATTTAGCCGAAGTTTTCGTGTTTGGAGTCCATCCACTGGAGCCTCGTATACGACAATGGTGAGATCGCTTTGCATCTCAGTCAGCAAGGCCAGCGCCAAAACCCCGAGCTCAACCACCACAGTCGCCGCGTCGTTCCCGCCCACCGGGCCCTCGTGCACCACGTTGGCGAGATATTTTATGTTACCCACCTACACCTCCGCGGCCGCGATGTTCTCCACCGGGATTGGGCCGGCAAATAGCATGATGGCGCCCATCGGGATTGTGTCGGACCAAACTGCGAGGTCAACGTTCAAGTCATATTAGAGAGTGATCCACGCGGACGGCATGCCGAAATGCAGCACGAGGTCCAGGACCCAGACCGCCGTCCCCGCAGGTACAAGCCCCTCAACCATCCTCGACACGAAACTGCCCTACCTAACTTAGCCCCATTACTCAAATGAAGCTAAGCATCGTTGGCTACTTGAGTGAAAAATTACTTGGTGGAGAAGCTTTTGGGAGCGTTACAGGAATACAATATATATATTATATATATATATATATATACATATATATATACACATCGTTGGCTACTCGAGTGGAAAATTACTTGGTGGAGAAGCTTCTGGGAGCGTTATAGGAATACAATATCATATATATATATATATATATATATATATAGATAGATATATATATATATATATATATATATATATGTATGTATATGTATATATATTGCGGGGCTGGCACGGATGGTTGAGAGGCGCCCTGGGTACGATGAAGCGAGCCCACGCGGATCAGGCGCCCCTCGATCGGCCCACGGCCTATGTGGTGTCACCCGCTATGGATGGAGCAGCTCCCGCCACCCAGTGATCCGGCCCCACACCCCCGCGAGCCAGTCATGTCGCTCCTCTCCCATCCCGCGGATCGCCCCCTACCTCGAATCCTAGCCCTGCATATCCAATCGAACGAACGCGCACCCAACGGATGTCTCCACTCAACTTTTAAAAAATGTATGTACCATTAAAAAAATGCATGTGACATTTAGAAAATATTCACGAATTTCATTAAAATATGAAGTAATTTAACAATAAAGTCCGTGTAATTCCAAAAATATATTTCGTAGCATTCAAAGAAAATGTATGTTACATTTACAACTATGTTCACGTGTTTCAAAAATATGTTTGTGACATTATAGAGAACTTACAGTATGTAAAAATGCTTGCATAATTAAAAAATGTTGTGTATCTTTTTCAAAAATAATTGAATTTTTCTACGAGTTTGTCATGAAAAATACTAGTTACAATATAATCTTTCAAAACATATATCCGGTAAGCAGTTAATAAGATAATATATGTATCATTTAGATAGTTTTGCATACGTGTGTGCCAAGTTATTTCTAGGGTAAGTGTGTGCCAACTTATTTCTAGGGTGCGTGTGCGCCTTGTAACTGCCCAATATACGTGTGCGCCAAGTTAAGCCATTCCTAAGGTAAACGCGCCCCAAATTATTTTTAGTGTGCATGTGCGCTTTTGTAATTTCCTGTTTAGCAGTTTTTTTAACACAGTACATACGCAAGTGCTCATATATAGGCGCAGACACTCACCCTATGAATACACACATACACCCTACCCCTCTGAGCACCTCCGAGAAACTGAGCCGGCATATATATCATCTTGATGATATACAAAGTCACCGGAAATAATGCAAGCACCAAGATTTAAACCTGATGGGCTGAGGATACCACTGTCCCTCTAACCATCTAATCACAGGTTGGTTTGCTCCTGGTTAGCAGTTCATTGGTTGATTGTTACATGAGTTCCTTTGTTGAATAAAAGCTCCCGTAATTACACCCCCACCCCCCCCCCCACCCACCAAAAAAAAAAGATGTACCATGCAAATGCCCCATAACTCGTACGCATAAGCCAATTTCAAAGTCACACATGAGAT
>NC_041389.1:623794638-623813694 GCF_002162155.2 Triticum dicoccoides
CACCAAAAAAAAGATGTACCATGCAAATGCCCCATAACTCGTACGCATAAGCCAATTTCAAAGTCACACATGAGATTGCATCCATATATATAACTGAAACATAATGTTTTCACATGGATTTGTACTCGAACGATAATTAAGGAGAGTTAGCTAAGATCGATACATAACAACATGAATTCGAGATGATCTCTTTCCTAAAGTTGAAATGGTAGTCAGACCGAAAAGAGACAGGTACCACTAGTCCACTACTAGTACGATACAACAACAACATGAAATTATCCCACAAAACAACATGAAACATGAAATCGTTTCCTAAATTGGCTTGCAATCGATACCATCTGGTAGGCAGTTGAGATGCAGTATCCTCGGCGAGAGGATTGCAGACGCTATGGGTTTCGGGCGGGGCGGACGCCGTCCCTCTTGGCGATGAGAAGGCACGGACGGAGCTCAGGCGGCCACCGGAACGCCCAGACCTCGACGCCGTCGCCCGCCTTCAGGCCGCAGAACTTCATGAAGCGCCCGTACCTCCAACCGTTGATCATGGTGCAGCCGCTCCGGTGGAACTTGTTCAGCTTCAGCTGGTCAGAGACGACATGTCCCCAGCTGCTGCTCTCGTAGACGGACAACGGCACCCCGTGTACGTCGTCGGCCTGGCTCTTTCTCCGGGGATCCTCGTCCTCTTTGCCTGGCGCTCGGTATTGTGGAAGCCGCACGGCGCGATCTCGATGGGGTTGAGGAAGGCGCGGAGGCGGGCGTCTGCGCTGGCCGTAAGGAGGAAGTGCGCCTGTCCGGAGTTCATGTCCGACTGACTCAAAACCTTCTCGCCGATGTAGCTCAGCAGCAGGTCCCTGGGAGGTGGTGGCTCTCCTCTAGCTCGTCGCGCACCCACGCCCGCATCGTGTCGGCGGAATTCAGGGCTGGGTCAGGCGCGGCGGCGACGGCCCTCCTCCGCGACTAGCGTGCGCCGCGGCCGGCCCAGGGTAACAGCGGGATCTTGCGGCCGGGCTGCACCTGCTGCAGGGGGAGGTGGTACAGCGTGAGCGCGGTGGAGCCAGTGCTGCCGGCCGGGACGATCTGCCCGGCCTCGACTTGCTCGTCCTGCGGCTCGTCATCCGGGGTCGCCAAAACCCCGAGCTCCCCCACCGCGGGCGGCGCGTCGTCCCCATCCGCCTGGCCCTCGTAGACCACGATGGCAAGATCGCTTGCCTTGTCCACCTCCGCCACGGCGACGCTCTCGGTCACCGCGGGCGGCACGTCGTCCCCGCGCACCGAGCCATCGTAGACCACGATGGCGAGATCGCTCGCCTTCTCCACCGCCGCGGCCGCGGCGCTCTCCACCGGGCCCACGATGGCGAGATCACCCGCCCTCTCCACCTCCGCAACCGCGACGCTCTCCTCAGGGATCTGGCTGACGAAGAGCGCGAGATCGATGTCGTACCCGATCGGCACGGAGGGCAGGCCGAAATGCAGCTCGAGGTCGAGTCCATCCGCCACCGTCCCGACCGATCCACGCGCATCCGCCTTCTCGCTACGACCCACCGCCATCACTCCTCATTGGCGAGCTCTACTAGCGCCGTCGGCTGTCGGCTGGAGGAAATGGGAAAGGGCAAAGGGAAAATGACTTTCTGTATATACGGGGAAATGGGTATGTAGCAAATGCATGTGACATTTAGAAAATGTTCACAAATTTCATTAAAATGTGAAGCAATTTAACAAAAATGTTCGTGTAATTCTAAAAATATATTTGGTAGCATTCAAAGAAATGTATGTTACATTTACAACTATGTTCACGTGTTTCAAAAATATGTTTGTGACATTATAGAAAACTTACAATATGTAAAAAATGCTTGCATAGTTAAAAAAATGTTTTGTATCATTTCCAAAAATAATTGAATATGTATTCAAAAAATATTTAACACGTAGGCCAAATATGTTCAAGAACATGTTAATCATGTAGAAAATGTTAAATGTGTGTAAGAACTTGTTTTAGATGTATAGAAAAAATTATACAGATGAGTATGAGAAAAACTAGACAGCAAAACATATAATTGAAAGAAATCATGTATTTGAGAAATTTTAAACATGAAAAAACTTATGTAGTGGATACGCCATTCTTTGCTACGATTGTATAAACGAAGGGCGCCTCACGTACCAGTGTAACTACAATGTCGATCTAGAATCAGCGACTTAGAATAGAAGTGATAAATGCAATGCTTGTATTGAAGTTGTACAATTAGTATTCAATTTAGGTGCCGCCATGGTTTGAAATCATATAAGACAAACATGGACAGATTGCTTCGTGTTTGGTAGTCCGTCCACCGGACCCTCATACACGACGCGATGGCGAGATCGCTCTGCAGCTCAGTCATTGCAGCTGGTGCCAAAACAACGAGCTCCCCACCCCAGTCACCGCGTCGTACCCACCCACCGGGCCCTCGTACACGACGATGGCGAGATGGTGCTCGTTACCCTTTTCCACCTCCGCGACTGCGACGTTCTCCACTGGGATCGTGCCGGAAAAGACCGTGCCGGCCTCCATTGCGATCGGGGCGGTGAACAATGTGAGGTCGACGTTCTGGTCGAAGTTGTGGGCGATCAGCGCGGACGGCATGCCAAAATGCAACTCGAGGTCGAGGCCCCCTATCTCCGTCCCCGCGGATACACACCCCTCAACCATCCTTGACACAAAACTGCCCTACCTAAACCAGCGCCGTTAATTACTCAAAAAGAAGTTGAGTGTTGTAGGCTACTTGTGTGAAAAATGACTTGGGGAAATGGTTTTGGGAGGCGAACAAGAATACTGTCTGTATATACATATGGCACGGCAGGCACGGACGGTCGACAGGCGCCGTATTTAGCCCTGCCATAAGTCTTTATATGTTGTATCTTAGGTTTTCGCGATGCGGCTACATGCAAACGAAAAGCAAGCCCACGCGGATTAGGCACCCATCGTACAGCTCACGGCCCATGCGGCGAAACCCGCTACAGATGAAGCAGTTTCCGCCACGCCAGTGATCCGGAACCACAACCCCGCGTGCCAGTTACGTCGCTCCTCTCCTATCCCACGGATCGCCCCTGAATCCTATCCCTCCATATCCAATCGCGCAAACACTGACCCAACGAATGTGTCCGCTCAATTTTTAGAAAATGTGTGTACCATTCAAAAAAAAACGTATGACATTTAGAAAATGTTCACGGAATTCAAAAAATGTAAGTAACACTTTTTTATAAAGTTATACAATGTAACATCCCCGCGAGCCAGTCATGTCGCTCTCCCATCCCGTGGATCACCCCTTCCTTCGAGAAACAACGCTAGGTTAGGTCGCGCAGTTTCGTGTAGACAACCTAAGCTAGGTGATCACTAGGATACAACAACTTAACCTAAGACCAAGCCGCCGCTAGGCTAGCTCACTACGAAACAACAACAACAATAACACATTCCTCGCACAAGAAAAAACAATAACAACAACAAGAGTACCATCTGCCAGTCACAGTTGACATGCAATATGAGATCTCAACGAGAGGATGGAAGGCTACACACTCTACGTGTTTCGGGCGGGGCGGACGTCGTTATTCTTGGCGACCAGAAGACACAGATGGATCCCAAGTGGCCTCCAAAAATCCCACACCTCGACGCCATCGCCCGCCTCCAGGCGGCAGTCTACCATGAGGCGCATGTACCCCTTACCGTTGATGCTGGTGGAGTTGCAGCGATGGAATTTGTTCAGCTTCAGGCAGTGAAACTGGCCACTAGCCCGGACGTTGCTCTGTAGACGGACAAGGACACGCCCTGGTAAGTTGTCGGCGGCGTACAGGAAGGTGCGATGGCAGACGCGTTCATGTCCGACTGGCTCAGCACCTTCTCCCTGATGTAGCTCAGCGGTAGGTCCCTGGGTAGGTGGTTTTTCTTCTGGAGCTCGTTGCGCCCCCATGCCCGCACCATGTCGGCCCTGCTCCTCCTTGACAGGCGTGCGCTGCTATCTACCCAGGGGAGCAATGGGATCCCCACGCTGGCAGCACCTGCTGCATGGGAGGTGGCACAGCACCCTGCACGGTGGAGTCGGCAATGCCGACCGGGACGATCTTCCCGGCCTCAACGTGCTCGTTGTCCAGTGTGGCCAAAACCCTGGCCTCAGTGACCGCGGCGTCCCCACCAGCCAGGATGATTTGCCGGCCTAGACGTGTTGTTCGTCCATCGTGGCCAAAACCCCAACCTCGGTGACCGCATCGTCCCTGCCCACCAGGCCCTTCTGCATGACTATGCCCCCCATCTCCATGTCCATGACTGTAATGCTCTCTGTCACACCGGGCGGCACTGGCACGCCGTCCCCACCCACCGCCACCGGGTCCTCGTACACTACGAGGGTGAGATTATCCACCGGGATTGGGCCGGCGAAGAGCATGAGGTTGACGTTGAGGTCGAGATCGAACGCGGTCTGCAAGGATGGTAGGCTGAGGTGCAGCTGGAGGTCTAGCCTTCGGCCGCCGTCCTCGATCGACACGAAACTACCCTAGCGCCGTTACTCGAGGTCGAAGCTAGATAGTAAGCGCCGTCGCACCGGGAAAATTCTTTTGGGTGGAAATGACTTGGCAATACGGTTGTATATATACTGCCTCCGGTCCTTTTGAGTCTGCATATAAGTTATCTTCGAAGTTAAAGTATCTCTACTTTGATGAAACTTATAGACAAAAGTTTCAATATTGTTCGATTTGTTATAAAATGTAGTTTCATAGTTCGTATATTTTGTATTGTAGGTGTTGATATTTTTAAAAATAAATTTGGTCAAATTTTGCAGAGTATATACATACGAGGCGGTGCAGGACGGGCAGTGGAGGACAATGTATCTAGGGTTTCGGTCTTCACAACGGAGTGGGGCACACACAGCTAGGCTACCTTCCGATGAACACGCGGATCAGGCCAGACTATGTTCATGCTTTTCAAAAAAAAATGTTTGTGTAATTCTAAACAAAAAATAGAATTCAAACAAAATTTACGTTATGTTTAAAACTATGTTCATGCGTTTCAAAAATATGTCTGTGACATTTTATAAAAAATATTTATACAACATAAAAAATATTCACATAATTTAAAAAATGTTTTGTATCATTTCAAAACTAAATTCAATGTGTATTCGTAAAATATTTAACACGTAGTCCAAAAGAAGTTCAAAAACATGTTAATAATCAGAAAAATGAACAAAAATGAATGTATCTAGAGCTAATACATCCATTTCTCTGACACGTATTTATGGACAGAGGATGTATTTGACAAATGTTAATCATGTTAAAAAATGTTCTAGATATATACAAGACATATGCAAATGTGTATGAAAAAAAGTAGGCAGCAAAAATATATTTAAAAAACATGTATTTGAAAAATGTTAAACATGTACGATTATGCACACCAATCCTTGTTACGATTGTAAAAATGAAGGGTGTCTCACCTACCAGTGTAAGTACAATGTTATAGAAAAGATTGCATTCATAATCAGAATTGTACTTGCAACATAATTAAGGAGAGCTAGCTGATCACTAAGATACAACAACTTCACCAAAGACCAAGAGACCGCTAGGCCATAGCTCACTACGACCGGAGAGTACCATCGGCCAGACACAGTTGACATAAAATATGAGATCCCAACGAGAGGATCGAAGTACACACTCTACGGGTTTTGGGCGGGGCGGACGCCGTCCTTCTTGGCGATCAGAAGACACGGGGCGGATCCAGGCGGCCAACGGAACGCCCACTTCTCAACGCCGTCGCGGGCCTCCAGGCCGCAGTCAACCATAACCTCCTGTACCCCTTACCGTTGATGGCAGTGGCGTCGTTCCGATGGAATTTATTCAGCTTCTGGCGGTCAGACTTGTGGCCACGACCCCAGCCGCTGCTGATGTAGACGGACAAGGACACGCCCAGGTATGTGGTCGGCCTGGCTCTCATCCCGGGGACCTAATTGGCTCTCACCCCGGTTGAAGCCGCACGCGGTGATCTCGGCGGGGTAGAGGAAGGCGGGGAGGCGGGCGCGTGCGCGTGCCGGGAGGAGGAAGCGAGCGTGCTGTGGGCTCACGTCCGACTTGCTCAGGACCTTCTCCCCGATGTAGCTCAGCGGCAGGTGCCTGGGGAGGCCGTGTTTCTTCTGGAGCTGGCCGCTCACCCACGCCTGCACCATGTCGGCCCTCCGGCTCGACTGGCTCACGGGGTCCCGACGCCGGGCGGCAGCTGCTGCAGGGGGAGGTGGCACAGCTCCAGCGCCAGTGGGGTCGGCGCTGCCGGCCAAGACGGTCTGCCCAGCCTCGCCCTGCGGCTCGTCGTCCAGCGTGGCCAAAACCCCGACCTCGGTCACCTCGCCGTCTCTGGCCGCAGAGCCCTCGTAGACAACGAGGGCCCCCATCTCCACATCTGTGACCACAGTGCTCTCGGTCACCGTAGGCGGCACCGGCACGTCGTCGCCGCCCGCCGGGCCCTCGTACATGACGAGGGCCCTCATCTCCACGTCCTCAACCGCAGCGCCCTCGGTCACCGCGGACGCCACTGGCGCCGGCATGTCGTCCCCAGCCACCGCCACCAGGCTTTCGTAGACGACGAGGGTGAGATTCTCCACCGGAATCATGCCGGTGAAGAGCGAGAGGTCGACGTGGAGGTCGAGGACGAACGCGATCCGCGTGGACAGCTGGCCGAGGTGCAGCTCGAGGTCGAGCCCCTCGGCGGCCATCCCGCGGATCGACGATGGCCCTCGGCCATCCTCATCCTCGATCGACATGACCGAAGCTACCCTAGCTACGTTACTAGTTGAGGTCGAAGCTAGCTGCTGAGCACCGCAACCCAGGGAGGAATTGTTTCGGGTAGAAATGTTTCTGGGCTGGAAATGACCTGGCAATACGCCGGCGTAGGACAAACGATGGAGGTTGCGCCGTAGGATGTATCTAGGACTTCGACTTCATAACGGAGCGGCGCGCACGCGGCTAGGTTACCTTCTGACGAACTGAGCGAGCACGACCCCCGCGAGCATACGTCGGTCCTCTCCCATCCCGCGGAGCCCCGTCCGCTCAACTTTTAGAAAATATCAGTACCATTCAGAAAATGCATGCATTTAGATAATGTTCACGAACTTTAAAAATGTATGTGACACTTTTTTGCGAATTAGTAATTCTTTATTACTCAGAATAATTAGGGATTGCAATCTCGAAAGACGATATCTAAGACCTCATTTGGACCCGAACCAAGCCAAACCATGGTACGACGCTGGCCTCTACCAAAGTTTGCCATAACATGACTACACTATTGCTTGTATGACGGATATGAGTAATAGAAGAGTCATGTTCCCTCATACTATGTTTTATCTCTCTGATCAAGAAAGAGTATTTAGATAAATTGTTTCCACTTTTCAACACCATGGAAACGGCCTCCAAGCAGTCGGACTCAACATCAATGGGCAGAGTACTCGATTGCATTGCCAAGCTAAACCCTTCTCGAATAGCAAGAAATTAAGATTCCAGCACATCATCACAGTCGCCAAGATATCCGCAAGCACTAAATATTATGCTTCCCAGATGGTTCCGAAGCACCAAGCGAACTCCCGCCTTTCCACTCAGGATGGAGCCATCCGTGTTTAGCTTAACTCGTCCTTGACAAGGAGGCAGCCAAGGGATGCGTGAAATTGCGTTACTATCACATGTGGCATGCATCATTGGAAAACTGTGGTTAACCCGCATATTACCCTTGACAAAGTCCACATTAGGATCAAACTTAAGACGGGCAAGCGAGTCAAAGTAACTAGCCAGGAACGTGGTTGGCATGTCAATTGAAGGGGATGTCTTTGCTTGCACCAGTTAATTCCGTACGTGCCACACCCTCCAGAGAAGCATAAGCACACAGAACCCGACCTGTCAGTTCACATCACACATTAGCTGAATAAACCAATCATCATGGCGCGTTTGATGCTAGTTAAGTCCGGCAGTTCCTAGATCTTTGACATGGCCTTCCATAAACGCCGGGCGTAGTCACGGACATATAACACATGAAAGAAGTCTTCATCCTCTCTTCCGCAAATAGGGCAAGTACCATACACCTCCAGCGATCTGCGCTCTTTATTCAGCCAAGTTGCAAACGAATCTGTAGCTGCTCGCCAGACAAAGGATATGACTTTCAGTGGTACTGGACATGACCGAATCAGATTCTAAACATCCCTGTGTCCATCCGGTGACCTGCTCGTGGAAGGGAATAGAGAGCAACTAACCTCATCAGCAGCCAAACCAGCCCCTTCTTTAGGAGCTCTAGCACGTGACAAACGCCGTGCCACGATTGAGACGGCTTTCCCGAAAACACTGTGTCCTCTAAGCGTCCACTTGGGTAATGCTTGGCTTTGAGCAGTCTTGCATATTAGCTGTCCGGAAAAATCAAGAGACGCCAGGCTTGTCTCGTCAACAGAACTTGATTGAAGATTCGAAAATCCCTAATCCCGAGGCCCCCTTTGACTTCGGCCTTCCTTTACCTTTCTCCGTTCCCCAATAATAGTTCCGAACCATACGTGTTCAGGTCATCACAAACACCAAATGGGAACTTGAACACACTCATAATAAAGGTAGGGATTGACTCAGCAACTGACTTAATCAAAGCTTCTTTGCCAGCCTGCATAGGATGCCCATCAAAAGAAAACAATCACTTACTCAACTTAACTTGCAAATCTTTAAGCTTGCCCTTAGTGAATAGACCATCAGGTGTTCGCAGACCCAGGTATATCTCCTCGAAGTCAGAAGATGTGACACCCAATACATTTTTTATCACTTCTATTGTATCCTCCGGGCAGGATCCCCCAAATAGAATGGATGATTTGAAGGGTTCGATAGCTGAAATGTGGACATAGATTGTACGTGACACTTTTTAAAAATGTTATACAATGTAACAAAAATGTTCGTGTAATTCAAAATAAAGAAATCGTAGCATTCAAAGAAAATGCACATTACATTTAAAACCATGCTCAAGCGCTTCAAAAATATGTTTGTGACATTTTAGAAAAAATAATTATACAATGTAAAAAAATATTCGCATTATTTAAATATTTTGTATAATTTCAAAAAATAATTCCATGTGTATTCGAAAACTATGTAACACGTAGTCCAACTATGTTCAAAAACAGGTCAATCCTGTAGACAAATGTTAAAAGTGTCGAGCGCCTCGGCCGCCGTCCCCGCGGATCCACGATGCCCCTCGGCCATTCTCCTCCTTGGACGACACTGCCCTAGCGCCGACTGTTACTACTCGAGGTGGAAGCTAGGTAGGTGGTGAGCGCCGCGGCACGGGGAGAATTGTTTCGGGGTGGAATGACCTGGCAATACGCCGTATGGCGCGCGCGGCGCAGGATGGATGGTGGCTAGGGTTTCGTGACGGAGCGGCGCGCGGCGCACACGGCTACCTCTGCACGAAGCGAACGTACGCAGATCACCCAAGGAGGAGCGAACCGACGGAGAAGCTTCCACCACGCCAGCGCCAGCTATCCGGACCCACGGCGCCGCGAGCCAATCGGTCGCTCGTTTCACCGTCCCACGGATCGACCCCCCTAAACCGGATGCCCAGATCCAGCCGTCTATCCCCGACCGGATGCTCGAGCCCACGCCTCCATCCCGGCCTCATTTGTTACCCATACCCACTCGCTCACCCACCTAACGGATGGATGTGTTGGACTTGGATGGCTTTCTAGCCCGCGGATTGAATGATTAGACTTCGTCGTTTCTGCAATATACGTAGTACACTTTGTTATATCTGAATAAGTATGTTGCTGAACATCCGTTGACGCGATTCCTAGCTGTGATATGATATCACCGGTTTGAAGACTGCAACCATAATTGATCTTGCGTACTGACTCAAATTTCGGTCCCTTTTCTTGGGCCAACTCCAACCGTCGACACCAAACGGACGTTCGTTTTGACTGGATTAATTCTCTTGGGCCAACTCCAACCGTCGAACCCAAACAAACCTTCTCTTGGGCCGGCGAAGAGGGAGAGGTCGACGTTGAGGTCGAGGTCGAACGCAATCCACGCGGACGGCAGGCTGAGGTGCATCTCCAGGTTGAGCCCCTCGGCGGCCGTCCCAGGAGTGGATCCACGACGCCCCTCGGCCATCCTCCTCCTCGATCGACACGAATGAAACTACTCGAGGTCGAAGTAGCTGGTGAGCGCCGTGGCACGGGTGGCGCGCACACGGCTAGGCTACTTTCAGACGAACTAAGCGAGCATGATCCCCGCGAGCGAGTCACGTCGCTCCTCTCCCATCCCACGGAGCCCTCATATCCAATCGAACGAAAGCAAACCCAACGGATGTGTCCGCTCAACATTTAGAAACTTTTCGTACCATTCAAAAAATGCATGTGACATTTAGAAAATATTTATGATTTTTTTAAATGTACGTGACACTTTTTTGCGAACTATTTATTACTCAGAATTAGGGATTACAATCTCGTAGGGCCATATCTAAGACCTCATTTGGGCCCGAACCAAGCCGAACCATGTTACAACCCTGGCTTCTACCAAAGTTTGCCATAGCATGACTAGCACCATTGCCAATACGACGGATATGAGTAATACTCCCTCCATTCCACAATGTAGTGCGCCCGTGCTTTTCGAGATCCAAATTCGACCGTAAAGTTAACCAACGAGACCGACTGCGGCGGGAGCAAAAATTATATCACCGAATTCGTATTTTCCATATGAATTCCGTGATATAATTTTTGCTCCATCCGCAGTCGGTCTCGTTGGTTAAATTTATGGCCAAACTTGGATTTGGGGAAACGCGGGTGCACTACATTATGGAATGAAGGGAGTACAAGAGTCATGTCCCCCCATACTATGTTTTATCTCTCTGATCAAGAAAGAGTATTTAGATAAATTGCTTCCACCTTTCAATACCATGGAAACCGCCTCCAAGCAGTCGGACTCAACCTCAATGGGTAGAGTACTCCATTGCAATGCCAAGCTAAATCCTTCTCGAATAGCAAGAAATTTATATTCCAGCACATCATCACAGTCGCCAAGATATATGCAAGCACTAAATATTATGCTTCCCAGATGGTCTCCGAGGACCATGCCAACTCCCGCCTTTCCACACAGGATGGAGCCATCCGTGTTTAGCTTAACTCGCCCTTGACAACGAGGCAGCCAAGGGGTGCTTGAACTTGCATTATTATCACATGTGGCAATGCATCATTGGGAAACTATGGTTAACAAGCATCTTATCCTTGACAATGTCAGCATTAGGATCAAGCTTAAGACAGGCAAGCGAGTCCAGGTAACTAGCCAGGAACCTGGTTGGGACTTCAATTGGAGGGGCTGGCTTTGCATGCACCTGTTCATTCTGTGCATGCCATAACCTTCGGAGAAGCATAAGCACACGGACACAAACATGTTTTTCACATCACACATTAGCTGAATAAACCAATAATCACGGCGTTTGATGCTAGTTATCTCCGACAGTTCCCAGATCTTTGGCAAGCCTTTCATAGACACCGGGCGTTGTCACAGACACATAAAACATGAAAGGAGTCTTCATCCTCTCTTCCGCAAATAGGGCAAGTACCATACAACTCCAGGGATCTGCGCTCTTTATTCAGCCAAGATGCTAATGAATCTGTAGCTGCTCGCCAGGCAAAGGAAAGGACTTTCGATGCTGCTGGACACGACCAGATCAAATTCCAAGCGTCCCTGCATCCATCCGGCGAACTGCTCGTAGAAGGGAATAAAGAGCAATTAACATCATCAGCAGCCAGCCAATAGGAACTATGTACAGAGGAAATACCAATGCGTTCCGGGGCCCAGGCCAAGAAGTCGTCACCCAAACGAGGTGAAGGATAAATCTTGCAAATCTCCTGAATGTCCAGTGGCAGAGTGAATTGCAGAAAACCACCACATTTCAGTTTAGGTTTGCAAAAAACACCCTTCTATGTTTTTCCTTCAGAAAACACTGATTTTTTTCCTAATCTTTTGCAGAAAGCACCAAACCTCCTGTTCGGGCAGTTTAAGCACTATTATGACAGGTGGGACCCTGTCTTGTCGACGTGGCTCACGGCCGTGAGCTGACTCCGTCTAACGGTGCTACTGTGCCGGTCCGCCGATAGAAAGCAGCTCAATCCAGCTCTCTCCTCTGCCTCGCCCTCTCCTATCGTCACTCTGCTCTCCTCTCCTCACTCTGTTCTTCTACCCCGACGCCGCCACAACGCCAACCGCCGTTCTGCTGCTCCCCCGTGGCCATGGTGTCGTGGAGCGACGAGACCAGTGAGGATTCAGTCATGAACATCTCCTCCTCCTGCGATGGCATCATCAAGGTCAGTTTGCTACAGCTAGGGTTAGGGTTAGGGTTAGTGATTTGGGGATTTTGTGAATGAGCTCGAGCTGAACGTAGGTTTATCTTTGCTTGCTCCCGCAGCTTCCATGTACGATGCACGATCCTAATTTCAATGGCCCTGACACCGATGTGAATGTTTTGTGCGAACACGACGAGCCGGTCGAGCGCTTAGTTGCATTTGAAGGGATGCACACCGGCAAGAAGGTATGAACCTTTGTAAAGGAAGGTGTTCATTGCTTAATGTTTTGTTTACGTAGTTGTTAAGCTTTGTTTAGTTTGGTCTTTCTTTACCTTTACCTGACATGCCTTGTCATCAGATGGTACACATTGTTTATTGTGGTTCACTAGTAGAAAAAGGACCTAATGTGAGACACATTAGTGCCGGTTTGTTTTTGAGCCGGCACTAATGTGTACATTAGTGCCGGTTCCAACGGCTAGCCGGCCGCTATCATTAGTACCGGTTCATGGTGAACCTTTAGCACCGGTTCGTGCCACGAACCGGTACTAAAGAGAGTGGTGGCAGGATGTTGCCAGTCTCCCCCCCCCCCCAGCACCTTTAGTACCAGTTCGTGGCACGAACCGGTACTAAAGGTCGTCGTACATAAACCCTTCGTCGACCCGAGCTCCTCTGTTCTTCCCCTTTCCCCTCACTTCCTCTGTTCTTCCCCTCTCTTCCTCGAACTCATCACAAATTTTGGCCAAAATTTGTCAAGATTTGAAGGCCCCCATCCATTCAAATGACCACAAAGGTTAGCAACTTTGTCCTTTCATCTCTCATTGCTAGATTATCTCTTGCAATGCTTTGTATAGTGATTCATTTGTGAGTTTAATAATTTGGGAGGAATTATATGTGCTAGTATCTGATTTATATGCAATTTGAGGTCAAAAATAACACTTAGTTTGCATATGTAGGTGTGGTTTACTTAGTGCCTTCTAAATCTCCGTCGTAACCACCGTCGATCGCCCGCACCGTCCCGTCTCCGGCACCACCTTGTGGTGAGGCTCTTGTTCATGAATGTTTTACATTACCAAATTGATGTTTGTGTGATTTGGATATATATAGTTACTCGTATAATTGTCTTACCCGTATGTTGTTTGTTATACATAGTGCCATGGTTTTGATATCCGTCCCCGTCGGCCCTCGTCCATGTTATGATTCGGATGTGGTATATTTTCTTTTAAAACTAGTTGTTGCATTTCGTGTTTATGACAAATTATGCCCATCAAGTTGACATAGATATTTTTATCTAGGAGGTATGTGAACCAAAAATTCCAACCGACCCTATTGTCGAGAGGTTAAATTTAGTTGAAAGAGAAAACGAGTATTTGAAAGAAAAATTGAAAAGAATCGAGGGGGAGAAGATGGAATTGGTGTTGCATGTTGCCGATGTCGTCGATGATCACAAGATCAAGATGGAGAAAATGCGGTTGAAGATTAGAAAGATTAGAAAATATGCTATTGATAGTGTGGCTTGGTATCATTATGCTGGTGGATCAATTGTTACCTTAGTTGCGATCTTGATCGCATTTGTTGTTGCATTTAAATTCTTTAGCTAGAGAGTTATTTGTATGTTGCATTTAATTAAGTGTTGTATATGAACTTTATGTATGAACTTGTATTAATTTGGTCTATTCGGTGTTGTGTATAATGAAGATATGAGCCGACAATGGATGTATGATGATCGATGCTCTCCCGGGTTCATTAATGGCGTGCATACTTTTCTGCTTGTCGCTGAGGCAAATAAGCGGGCGGATGGTTTTATGCCTTGTCCACCCACTGCCACCGGGCCCTCGTACAATACGAGGGCGAGATTCTCCGCCGGGAATGGGCCGGCGAAGAGCATAAGGTCGACGTTGAGGTCGAGATCGAACGCGGTCTGCGAGGATGGTAGGCCGAGGTGCAGCTCGAGGTCTAGCCTTCGGCCGCCGTCCTCGATTGACACGAAACTACACTAGCGCCGTTACCCGAGGTCGAAGCTAGATAGTAAGCGCCGTCACACCGGGAAAATTCTTTTGGGTGGAAATGACTTGGCAATACGGTTGTATATATACTGCCTCCGGTCCTTTTGAGTCTGCATATAAGTTATCTTCGAAGTTAAAGTATCTTTACTTTGATGAAACTTATAGACAAAAGTTTCAATATTGACAATGCCAAATCAATATTGTTCGATTTTTTATAAAATGTAGTTTCATAGTTTGTATATTTTGTCTCGTAGGTGTTGATATTTTTAAAAATAAATTTGGTCAAATTTTGCAAGTTTGACTTGACCCAAATCCAGTATGCAGAGTATATACATATGGCACGGTGCAGGACGGGCAGTGGAGGACAATGTATCTAGGGTTTCGGTTTTCACAACGGAGTGGGGCACACACAGCTAGGCTACCTTCCGATGAACACGCGGATCAGGCCAGACTATGTTCATGCGTTTCAAAAAAATAATGTTTGTGTAATTCTAAACAAAACTTAGCATTCAAACAAAATTTACGTTATATTTAAAACTATGTTCATGTGTTTCAAAAATATGTCTGTGACATTTTACAAAAAATATTTATACAACATAAAAAATGTTCACATAATTTAAAAAATGTTTTGTATCATTTCAAAAGTTAATTCAATGTGTATTCAGAAAATATTTAACATGTAGTCCAAAAAAGGTTCAAAACATGTTAATCATCAGAAAAATAAACAAAAATGGATGTATCTAGAGCTAATACATCCATTTCTCTGACAAGTATTTATGGACAGAGGAAGTATTTGACAAATGTTAATCATGTTAAAAAATGTTCTAGATATATACAAAACGTATACAAATGTGTATGAAAAAAGTAGGCAGCAAAAATATATTTAAAAAACATGTATTTGAAAAATGTTAAACATGTACGATTATGCACACAAATCCTTGCTACGATTGTAAAAATGAAGGGTGTCTCACCTACCAGTGTAAGTACAATGTTATAGAAAAGATTGCATTCATAATCAGAATTGTACTTGCAACATATTTAATGAGAGCTAGCTGATCACTAAGATACAACAACTTCACCAAAGACCAAGAGACCGCTAGGCCATAGCTCACTACGACCGGAGAGTACCATCGGCCAGACGCAGTTGACATGCAATATGAGATCCCAACGAGAGGATCGAACTACACACTCTACGGGTTTTGGGCATGGCGGACGCCGTCCTTCTCCCGAAAAAGGGTTCCCCGCTTTGTATACAAAGCAACCAACCTAACTATACAGAAATAGGTCCTGGGGCGGAAGCAGCATAGTCACGCCAAAAAAAACGACAGAGAAAGAGCAAAAGAAACAAATGCCGACAACGGCGGATCAACAAAAACGAAGAAGCCTCGCGATCGCTGCGCCCACCAGGATCTTGCACAAGGCTCCAAGACTCCGAAGAGCCGGCACCTATCAACACGTCCAAGAAGGATCGCGATGATGGCGATGCTGCTGCCAAGGGTTTCCCCGGATACACAACGAGGCGAAAGGAAAGGTAGCCCCCGACGCCCTCCCGGAAGGTCAGGTGGCACCCACAGGAGCCACCACGCCGGTGTGGGCCTCACCGACAGGGGTTTCCCCGGATCCCAACCCGTACCTCGGGCGCTCCGGATCCAGCCACCAAACCAACCACCACCCTGCGCCAACGCGGCCATGAGGCCCCCACTCCGTCTCACCACGGCACCGCGAAGTGAGGACAGCGCGGCGAAGAATCAAAGCAGGGACTAGGGCATCAACACCGTCGGCACGCGGGAGGGCCCCACCTCCACCGTCCGCGACGGTAGCCGTCCGGACGCAATAGCAGGAGCACACCAGGCCCTTGGGCCTGCCTGGCCGAGCCCTCATGGGCCCGTATAGCTCTCGCCCTCGCGCTGCTGCCGGCACGCCGTCGATGCCGATGCCCCAAATCCGAGCCGCTCCTCCTCCTCACCGTGCCGCGGACAACGAGGCCACGCCGGGGGCCCGGCCCGCTAGGACCCAGATGGGGCCGGCCAGGCCCAGATCTGGGCCGGGGTCGCGACGACAGCCACCCGACACCACGACATCGCCCCGCCGCCAAGGAGCGACGCCGACACCACATCTGCCGCCGGCCGCCACCGCAGGGCAGCCGGACCGCAGCCAGGCCGAGCTGCACCGCCGCCGCCTCCCTGCCCCGGGAAGGGAGCACGAGCGCACGGGGACGAGAAGGCCCGCCGCCGCCGGTACCACCCGGGCCAGCGCCGGTGGCGAGCGCCGGTGGCGGCGGGGGGGATACGGGGGAGGAGGGGGCCCGCTGGAGAGGAGCTCGAGCTCCGCCCCGACTACCTCCCGGGGAGGCGGCGCGAGGCGGATCTCGACGGGGGGAGGGGGAGGGAGGAAGGGAACGAGGACGGGACGCGAGGCCAGCGGCCGGAGGCGGCGGGAGGGCCGGCGGCGGCGGGAGGGGAAGGGGCGGAACCCTAGCTACCTAGTCGCGGGAGCGGGCGAGGTAGTTCTTTTTCTGAAGAGCTAGATTTCTGACGCCGTCCTTCTTGGCGATCAGAAGGCACGGACGGATCCAGGCGGCCAACGGAACACCCACTCCTCAACGCCGTCGCGGGCCTCCAGGCCGCAGTCAACCATGAAGCTCCTGTACCCCTTACCGTTGATGGCAGTGGTGTCGTTCCGATGGGATTTATTCAGCTTCTGGTGGTCAGACATGCGGCCACGACCCCAGGCGTTGCTGATGTAGACGGACAAGGACACGCCCAGGTATGTCGTCGGCCTGGCTCTCACCCCGGGGACCTAATTGGCTTTCACCCTGGTTGAAGCCGCACGCGGTGATCTCGGCGGGGTAGAGGAAGGCGGGGAGGCGGGCGCGTGCGCGTGCCGGGAGGAGGAAGCGAGCGTGCTGTGGGTTCACGTCCGACTTGCTCAGGACCTTCTCCCCGATGTAGCTCAGCGGCAGGTGCCTGGGGAGGCCGTGTTTCGTCTAGAGCTGGCCACTCACCCATGCCCGCACCATGTCGGCCCTCCGGCTCGACTGGCTCACGGGGTCCCGACGCCGGGCGGCGGCTGCTGCAGGGGGAGGTGGCACAGCTCCAGCGCCAGTGGGGTCGGCGCTGCCGGCCGAGACGATCTGCCCAGCCTTGCCCTGCGGCTCGTCGTCCAGCGTGGCCAAAACCCCGACCTCGGTCACCTCGCCGTCCCCGGCCGCAGAGCCCTCGTAGACGACGAGGGCCCCCATCTCCACATTCGTGACCACAGTGGTCTCGGTCACCGTAGGGGGCACCAGCACGTCGTCGCCGCCCGCCTGGCCCTCGTACATGACGAGGGCCCTCATCTCCACGTCCTCAACAACAATGCTCTCGGTCACCGCGGATGGCACTGGTGCCGGCACGTCGTCCCCAGCCACCGCCACCTGGCTCTCATAGACAACGAGGGTGAGATTCTCCACCGGAATCAGGTCGGCGAAGAGCGAGAGGTCGACGTTGAGGTCGAGGTCGAACGCGATCCGCGTGGACAGCTGGCCAAGGTGCAGCTCGAGGTCGAGCCCCTCGGCGGCCATCCCACGGATCCACGACGCCCCTCAGTCATCCTCATCCTCGATCGACATGACCGAAGCTACCCTAGCTCCGTTATTACTTGAGGTCGAAGCTAGTTGGTGAGCGCCGCGGCACAGGGGGAATTGTTTCGGGTACAAATGTTTCTGGGCTGGAAATGACCTGTCAATACGCCGGCGTAGGACAAACGATGGAGGTTGCGCCGTAGGATGTATCTAGGGCTCCGGCTTCATAACGGAGCGGCGCGCACGCGGCTACATTACCTTTTGACGAGCTGAGCGAGCACAACCCCCGCGAGCCAGTCACATCGGTCCTCGCCCATCCCGTGGAGCCCCATCCGCTCAACTTTTAGAAAATATCAGTACCATTCAAAAAATGCATGCTACATTTAGATAATGTTCACAAACTTTAAAAAATGTATGTGACACTTTTTTATGAAATAGTAATTTTTTATTACTCAAAATAATTAGGGATTGCAATCGAAAGACGATATCTAACACCTCATTTGGACCCGAACCAAGCCAAACCATGGTACGACGCTGGCCTCTACCAAAATTTGCCATAACATGACTACACTATTGTTTGTATGACGGATATGAGTAGTAGAAGAATTATGTTCCCCCGTACTCTGTTTTATCTCTCTGATCAAGAAAGAGTATTTAGATAAATTGCTTCCACTTTTCAACACCGTGGAAACGGCCTCCAAGCTGTCGGACTCAACATCAATGGGTAGAGTACTCCATTGCACTGCCAAGCTAAACCCTTCTCGAATAGCAAGAAATTAAGATTTCACCACATCATCATAGTCGCCAAGATATCTGCAAGCACTAAATATTATGCTTCCCAGATGGTCCTGAAGCACCATGCGAACTCCCGCCTTTCCAGTTAGGATGGAGCCATCCGTGTTTAGCTTAACTCGTCCTTGACAAGGAGGCAGCCGAGGGGTGCGTGAAATTGTGTTACTATCACATGTGGCATGCATCATTGGAAAACTGTGGTTAACCCGCATCTTACCCTTGACAAAGTCCGCATTAGGATCAAACTTAAGAAGGGCAAGCGAGTCAAAGTAACTAGCCAGGAACGTGGTTGGGACGTCAATTAACTAGTGCAGAACCGGGTTATAGCTCCGGTTCGTAAGGCCGTTTAGTGCCGGTTATATAACCGACACTAAAGGGTGGGGAAAATATAAAGCCCCCCCCCCCC
>NC_041389.1:623815603-623816655 GCF_002162155.2 Triticum dicoccoides
CACCCACCAAAAAAAAAGATGTACCATGCAAATGCCCCATAACTCGTACGCATAAGCCAATTTCGAAGTCACACATGAGATTGCATCCATATATATAACTGAAACATAATGTTTTCACATGGATTTGTACTCGAACGATAATTAAGGAGAGTTAGCTAAGATCGATACATAACAACATGAATTCAAGATGATCTCTTTCCTAAAGTTGAAATGGTAGTCAGGCCGAAAAGAGACAGGCACTAGTCCACTACTAGTACGATACAACAACAACATGAAATTATCCCACAAAACAACTTGAAACATGAAATCGTTTCCTAAATTGGCTTGCAATCGATACCATCTGGTAGGCAGTTGAGATGCAGTATCCTCGGCGAGAGGATTGCAGACGCTATGGGTTTCGGGCGGGGCGGACGCCGTCCCTCTTGGCGATGAGAAGGCACGGACGGAGCTCAGGCGGCCACCGGAACGCCCAGACCTCGACGCCGTCGCCCGCCTTCAGGCCGCAGAACTTCATGAAGCGCCCGTACCTCCAACCGTTGATCATGGTGCAGCCGCTCCGGTGGAACTTGTTCAGCTTCAGCTGGTCAGAGACGACATGTCCCCAGCTGCTGCTCTCGTAGACGGACAACGGCACCCCCGTGTACGTCGTCGGCCTGGCTCTTTCTCCGGGGATCCTCGTCCTCTTTGCCTGGCGCTCGGTATTGTGGAAGCCGCACGGCGCGATCTCGATGGGGTTGAGGAAGGCGCGGAGGCGGGCGTCTGCGCTGGCCGTAAGGAGGAAGTGCGCCTGTCCGGAGTTCATGTCCGACTGACTCAAAACCTTCTCGCCGATGTAGCTCAGCAGCAGGTCCCTGGGAGGTGGTGGCTCTCCTCTAGCTCGTCGCGCATCCACGCCCGCACCGTGTCGGCGGAATTCAGGGCTGGGTCAGGCGCGGCGGCGACGGCCCTCCTCCGCGACTAGCGTGCGCCGCGGCCGGCCCAGGGTAACAGCGGGATCTTGCGGCCGCGCTGCACCTGCTGCAGGGGGAGGTGGCACAGCGTGAGCGCGGTGG
>NC_041389.1:623816665-623817916 GCF_002162155.2 Triticum dicoccoides
CCACCACGTGGCACGAGCCGCGATTTTTTTTATTTTTAGTTTTCTGAATTATTTGACGATTCAGTCTCTAATCACCGCTCGTCATTGCTCTAATCACGCCTCATCATTTCAAATCGTCTAACTTCCCGGTCAGTCACCCATCCTCTCACTACTCCAACCCCCCCACCCACGAACGCGCACCCAACGGACTTCTCCGCTCAACTTTTAGAAAATGTATGTACCATTAAAAAATGCATGTGACATTTAGAAAATGTTCACTAATTTCATTAAAATGTGAAGTAATTTAACAAAAAAGTCCGTGTAATTCCAAAAATATATTTCGTAGCATTCAAAGAAAATGTATGTTACATTTACAACTATGTTCACGTGTTTTAAAAATATGTTTGTGACATTATAGAAAACTTACAGTATGTAAAAATGCTTGTATAATTAAAAAATGTTTTGTATCTTTTCCAAAAATAATTGAATTTTTCTACGAGTTTGCCATGAAAAATACTAGTTACAATATAATCTTTCAAAACATATACCCGGTAAGCAATTAATAAGATAATATATGTATCATTTAGATAGTTTTGCATACGTGTGTGCCAAGTTATTTCTAGGGTAAGTGTGTGCCAACTTATTTCTAGGGTGCGTGTGCGCCTTGTAACTGCCCAATATACGTGTGCGCCAAGTTAAGCCATTCCTAAGGTAAACGCGCCCCAAATTATTTCTAGTGTGCATGTGCGCTTTCGTAACTTCCTGTTTAGCAGTTTTTTTAACACAGTACATACGCAAGCGCTCATATATAAGCGCATACACTCACCCTATGAATACACACATACACCCTACCCCTCTGAGCACCTCCGAAAAACTGAGCCGGCATATATATCATCTTGATGATTTACGAAGTCACCGGAAATAATGCAAGCACCAAGATTTAAACCTGATGGGCCGAGGATACCACTGTCCCTCTAACCATCTAATCACAGGTTGGATTGCTCCTGGTTAGCAGTTCATTGGTTGATTGTTACATGAGTTCCTTTGTTGAATAAAAGCTCCCGTAATGACACCCCCCACCCCCCCACCCACCAAAAAAAAAGATGTACCATGCAAATGCCCCATAACTCGTACGCATAAGCCAATTTCGAAGTCACACATGAGATTGCATCCATATATATAACTGAAACATAATGTTTTCACATGGATTTGTACTCGAACGATAATTAAGGAGAGTTAGCTAAGATCGATACATAACAACATGAATTCAAG
>NC_041389.1:623819318-623848570 GCF_002162155.2 Triticum dicoccoides
AGCAATTTAACAAAAATGTTCGTGTAATTCCAAAAATATATTTGGTAGCATTCAAAGAAATGTATGTTACATTTACAACTATGTTCACGTGTTTCAAAAATATGTTTGTGACATTATAGAAAACTTACAATATGTAAAAAATGCTTGCATAGTTAAAAAAATGTTTTGTATCATTTCCAAAAATAATTGAATGTGTATTCAAAAAATATTTAACACGTAGGCCAAATATGTTCAAGAACATGTTAATCATGTAGAAAATGTTAAATGTGTGTAAGAACTTGTTTTAGATGTATAGAAAAAATTATACAGATGAGTATGAGAAAAACTAGACAGCAAAACATATAATTGAAAGAAATCATGTATTTGAGAAATTTTAAACATGAAAAAACTTATGTAGCGGATACGCCATTCTTTGTTACGATTGTATAAACGAAGGGCGCCTCACGTACCAGTGTAACTACAATGTCGATCTAGAATCAGCGACTTAGAATAGAAGTGATAAATGCAATGCTTGTATTGAAGTTGTACAATTAGTATTCAATTTAGGTGCCGCCATGGTTTGAAATCATATAAGACAAACATGGACAGATTGCTTCGTGTTTGGTAGTCCGTCCACCGGACCCTCATACACGACGCGATGGCGAGATCGCTCTGCAGCTCAGTCAGTGCGGCTGGTGCCAAAACAACGAGCTCCCCACCCTAGTCACCGCATCGTACCCACCCACCGGGCCCTCGCACACGACGATGGCAAGATGGTGCTCGTTACCCTTTTCCACCTCCGCGACTGCGACGTTCTCCACTGGGATCGTGCCGGAAAAGACCGTGCCGGCCTCCATTGCGATCGGGTCGGTCAACAATGTGAGGTCGACGTTCTGGTCGAAGTTGTGGGCGATCAGCGCAGACGGCATGCCCAAATGCAACTCGAGGTCGAGGTCCCCTGTCTCCGTCCCCGCGGATACACACCCCTCAACCATCCTTGACAGAAAACTGCCCTACCTAAACCAGTGCTGTTAATTACTCAAAAAGAAGTTAAGTGTTGTGGGCTACTTGAGTGAAAAATGACTTGGGGAAATGGTTTTCGGAGGGGAACAAGAATACGGTCTGTATATACATATGGCACGGCAGGCACGGACGGTCGAGAGGCGCCGTATTTAGCCCTGCCATAAGTCTTTATATGTTGTATCTTAGGTTTTCGCGATGCGGCTACATGCAAACGAAAAGCAAGCCCACGCGGATTAGGCACCCATCGTACAGCTCACGGCCCATGCGGTGATACCCGCTACAGATGAAGCAGTTTCCGCCACGCCAGTGATCCGGAACCACAACCCCGCGAGCCAGTTACGTCGCTCCTCTCCTATCCCAAGGATCGCCCCCTGAATCCTATCCCTCCATATCCAATCGCGCAAACACTGACCCAACGAATGTGTCCGCTCAATTTTTAGAAAATGTGTGTACCATTCAAAAAAAAAGCGTATGACATTTAGAAAATGTTCACGAAATACAAAAAATGTAAGTAACACTTTTTTACAAAGTTATACAATGTAACATCCCCGCGAGCCAATCATGTCGCTCTCCCATCCCGTGGATCACCCCTTCCTTCGAGAAACGACGCTAGGTTAGGTCGGGCAGTTTCGTGTAGACAACCTAAGCTAGGTGATCACAAGGATACAACAACTTAACCTAAGACCAAGCCGCCGCTAGGCTAGCTCACTACGATACAACAACAACAATAACACATTCCTCGCACAAGAAAAAACAATAACAACAACAAGAGTACCATCTGCCAGTCACAGTTGACATGCAATATGAGATCTCAACGAGAGGATGGAAGGCTACACACTCTACGCGTTTCGGGCGGGGCGGACGTCGTTATTCTTGGCGATCAGAAGACACAGATGGATCCCAAGTGGCCTCCAAAAATCCCACACCTCGACGCCATCGCCCGCCTCCAGGCGGCAGTCTACCATGAAGCGCATGTACCCCTTACCGTTGATGCTGGTGGAGTTGCAGCGATGGAATTTGTTCAGCTTCAGGCGGTGAGACTGGCCACTAGCCCGGACGTTGCTCTGTAGACGGACAAGGACACGCCCGGGTAAGTTGTCGGCGTCGTACAGGAAGGTGCGATGGCAGACGCGTTCATGTCTGACTGGCTCAGCACCTTCTCCCTGATGTAGCTCAGCGGTAGGTCCCTGGGTAGGTGGTTTTTCTTCTGGAGCTCGTTGCGCCCCCATGCCCGCACCATGTCGGCCCTGCTCCTCCTTGACAGGCATGCGCTGCTATCTACCCAGGGGAGCAATGGGATCCCCATGCTGGCAGCACCTGCTGCAGGGGAGGTGGCACAGCTCCTGCACGGTGGAGTCGGCGATGCCGACCGGGACGATCTTCCCGGCCTCAACGTGTTCGTTGTCCAGTGTGGCCAAAACCCTGGCCTCAGTGAGCGCGGTGTCCCCACCAGCCGGGATGATCTGCCGGCCTAGACGTGTTGTTCGTCCATCGTGGCCAAAACCCCAACCTCGGTGACCGCATCGTCCCTTCCCACCAGGCCCTTCTGCATGACTATGCCCCCCATCTCCATGTCCACGACTGTAATGCTCTCTGTCACACCGGGCGGCACTGGCACGCCGCCCCCACCCACCGCCACCGGGTCCTCGTACACTACGAGGGCGAGATTATCCACCGGGATTGGGCCGACGAAGAGCATGGGGTCGACGTTGAGGTCGAGATCGAACGCGGTCTGCAAGGATGGTAGGCCGAGGTGCAGCTCGAGGTCTAGCCTTCGGCCGCCGTCCTCGATCGACACGAAACTACCCTAGCGCCGTTACTCGAGGTCGAAGCTAGATAGTAAGCGCCGTCACACCGGGAAAATTCTTTTGGGTGGAAATGACTTGGCAATACGGTTGTATATATACTGCCTCCGGTCCTTTTGAGTCTGCATATAAGTTATCTTCAAAGTTAAAGTATCTCTACTTTGATGAAACTTATAGACAAAAGTTTCAATATTGACAATGCCAAATCAATATTGTTCGATTTGTTATAAAAATGTAGTTTCATAGTTCGTATATTTTGTATTGTAGGTGTTGATATTTTTAAAAATAAATTTGATCAAATTTTGCAAAGTTTGACTTGACCCAAATCCAGTATGCAGAGTATATACATACGAGGCGGTGCAGGACGGGCAGTGGAGGACAATGTATCTAGGGTTTCGGTCTTCACAACAGAGTGGGGCACACACAGCTAGGCTACCTTCCGATGAACACGCGGATCAGGCCAGACTATGTTCATGCGTTTCAAAAAAATTGTTTGTGTAATTCTAAACAAAACATAGAATTCAAACAAAATTTACGTTATGTTTAAAACTATGTTCACGCGTTTCAAAAATATGTCTGTGACATTTTATAAAATATATTTATACAACATAAAAAATATTCACATAATTTAAAAAATGTTTTGTATCATTTCAAAACTAAATTCAATGTGTATTCGTAAAATATTTAATACGTAGTCCAAAAGAAGTTCAAAAACATGTTAATAATCAGAAAAATGAACAAAAATGAATGTATCTAGAGCTAATACATCCATTTCTCTGACAAGTATTTATGGACAGAGGATGTATTTGACAAATGTTAATCATGTTAAAAAATGTTCTAGATATATACAAGACGTATGCAAATGTGTATGAAAAAAAGTAGGCAGCAAAAATATATTTAAAAAACATGTATTTGAAAAATGTTAAACATGTACGATTATGCACACCAATCCTTGTTACGATTGTAAAAATGAAGGGTGTCTCACCTACCAGTGTAAGTACAATGTTATAGAAAAGATTGCATTCATAATCAGAATTGTACTTGCAACATAATTAAGGAGAGCTAGCTGATCACTAAGATACAACAACTTCACCAAAGACCAAGAGACCGCTAGGCCATAGCTCACTACGACCGGAGAGTACCATCGGCCAGACACAGTTGACATGCAATACGAGATCCCAACGAGAGGATCGAAGTACACACTCTACGGGTTTTGGGCGGGGCGGACGCCGTCCTTCTTGGCAATCAGAAGACACGGGGCGGATCCAGGCGGCCAACGGAACGCCCACTCCTCACCGCCGTCGCGGGCCTCCAGGCCGCAGTCAACCATAACCTCCTATACCCCTTACCGTTGATGGCAGTAGCGTCGTTCCGATGGAATTTATTCAGCTTCTGGCGGTCAGACTTGTGGCCACGACCCCAGCCGCTGCTGATGTAGACGGACAAGGACACGCCCAGGTATGTCGTCGGCCTGGCTCTCACCCCCGGGACCTAATTGGCTCTCACCCTGGTTGAAGCCGCACGCGGTGATCTCGGCGGGGTAGAGGAAGGCGGGGAGGCGGGCGCGTGCGCGTGCCGGGAGGAGGAAGCGAGCGGGCTTTGGGCTCACGTCCGACTTGCTCAGGACCTTCTCCCTGATGTAGCTCAGCGGCAGGTGCCTGGGGAGGCCGTGTTTCTTCTGGAGCTGGGTGCTCACCCACGCCCGCACCATGTCGCCCCTCCGGCTCGAGTGGCTCACGGGGTCCCGACGCCGGGCGGCAGCTGCTGCAGGGGGAGGTGGCACAGCTCCAGCGCCAGTGGGGTCGGCGCTGCCGGCCAAGGCGATCTGCCCAGCCTCACCCTGCGGCTCGTCGTCCAACGTGGCCAAAACCCCGACCTCGGTCACCTAGCCGTCTCCAGCCGCAGAGCCCTCGTAGACGACGAGGGCCCCCATCTCCACATCTATGACCACAGTGCTCTCAGTCACCGTAGGCGGCACCGGCACGTCGTCGCCGCCCGTCGGGCCCTCGTACATGACGAGCGCCCTCATCTCCACGTCCTCAACCGCAGCGCCCTCGGTCACCGCGGACGCCACTAGCGCCGGCACGTCGTCCCCAGCCACCGCCACCAGGCTCTCCTAGACGACGAGGGTGAGATTCTCCACCGGAATCAGGCCGGTGAAGAGCGAGAGGTCGACGTGGAGGTCGAGGTCGAACGCGATCCGCGCGGACAGCTGGCCGAGGTGCAGCTCGAGGTCGAGCCCCTCGGCGGCCATCCCGCGGATCGACGACGGCCCTCGGCCATCCTCATCCTCGATCGACATGACCGAAGCTACCCTAGCTCCGTTACTAGTTGTGGTCGAAGCTAGCTGCTGAGCACCGCAACACAGGGAGGAATTGTTTCAGGTAGAAATGTTTCTGGGCTGGAAATGACCTGGCAGTACGCCGGCGTAGGACAAACGATGGAGGTTGCGCCGTAGGATGTATCTAGGACTTCGGCTTCATAACAGAGCGGCGCGCACGTGGCTTGGTTACCTTCTGACGAACTGAGCGAGCACGACCCCCGCGAGCACACGTCGGTCCTCTCCCATCCCGCGGAGCCCCGTCCTCTCAACTTTTAGAAAATATCAGTACCATTCAGAAAATGCATGCATTTAGATAATGTTCACGAACTTTAAAAATGTATGTGACACTTTTTTGCGAATTAGTAATTCTTTATTACTCAGAATAATTAGGGATTGCAATCTCGAAAGACGATATCTAAGACCTCATTTGGACCCGAACCAAGCCAAACCATGGTACGACGCTGGCTTCTACCAAAGTTTGCCATAACATGCCTACACTATTGCTTGTATGACGGATATGAGTAATAGAAGAGTCATGTTCCCTCATACTATGTTTTATCTCTCTGATCAAGAAAGAGTATTTAGATAAATTGTTTCCACTTTTCAACACCATGGAAACGGCCTCCAAGCAGTCGGACTCAACATCAATGGGTAGAGTACTCGATTGCACTGCCAAGCTAAACCCTTCTCGAATAGCAAGAAATTAAGATTCCAGCACATCATCATAGTCGCCAAGATATCCGCAAGCACTAAATATTATGCTTCCCAGATGGTTCCGAAGCACCAAGCGAACTCCCGCCTTTCCACTCAGGATGGAGCCATCCGTGTTTAGCTTAACTCGTCCTTGACAAGGAGGCAGCCAAGGGATGCGTGAAATTGCGTTACTATCACATGTGGCATGCATCATTGGAAAACTGTGGTTAACCCGCATATTACCCTTGACAAAGTCCACATTAGGATCAAACTTAAGACGGGCAAGCGAGTCAAAGTAACTAGCCATGAACGTGGTTGGCACGTCAATTGAAGGGGATGTCTTTGCGTGCACCAGTTAATTCCGTACGTGCCACACCCTCCAGAGAAGCATAAGCACACGGAACCCGACCTGTCTGTTCACATCACACATTAGCTGAATAAACCAATCATCATGGCGCGTTTGATGCTAGTTAAGTCCGGCAGTTCCTAGATCTTTGACATGGCCTTCCATAAACGCCGGGCGTTGTCACGGACATATAACACATGAAAGAAGTCTTCATCCTCTCTTCCGCAAATAGGGCAAGTACCATACACCTCCAGCGATCTGCGCTCTTTATTCAGCCAAGTTGCAAACGAATTTGTAGCTGCTCGCCAGACAAAGGATATGACTTTCAGTGGTACTGGACATGACCGAATCAGATTCTAAACATCCCTGTGTCCATCCGGTGACCTGCTCGTGGAAGGGAATAGAGAGCAACTAACGTCATCAGCAGCCAAACCAGCCCCTTCTTCAGGAGCTCTAGCACGTGACAAACGCCGTGCCACGATTGAGACGGCTTTCCCGAAAACACTGTGTCCTCTAAGCGTCCACTTGGGTAATGCTTGGCTTTGAGCAGTCTTGCATATTGCTGTCCGGAAAAATCAAGAGACGCCAGGCTTGTCTCGTCAACAGAACTTGATTGAAGATTCGAAAATCCCTAAACCCGAGGCCCCCTTGTGACTTCGGCCATGTCATCTTATGCCAAGCTTACTAGTGAGTTTTCCTTTACCTTTCTCCGTTCCCCAATAATAGTTCCGAACCGTACGTGTTCAGGTCATCACAAACACCAAATGGGAACTTGAACACACTCATAATAAAGGTAGGGATTGACTCAGCAACTGACTTAATCAAAGCTTCTTTGCCAGCCTGCATAGGATGCCCATCAAAAGAAAACAATCACTTACTCAACTTAACTTGCAAATCTTTAAGCTTGCCCTTAGTCAATAGACCATCAGGTGTTCGCAGACCCAGGTATATCTCCTCGAAGTCAGAAGATGTGACACCCAATACATTTTTTATCACTTCTATTGTATCCTCCGGGCAGGATCCCCCAAATAGAATGGATGATTTGAAGGGTTCGATAGCTGAAATGTGGACATAGATTGTACGTGACACTTTTTAAAAATGTTATACAATGTAACAAAAATGTTCGTGTAATTCAAAATAAAGAAATCGTAGCATTCAAAGAAAATGCACATTACATTTAAAACCATGCTCAAGCGCTTCAAAAATATGTTTGTGACATTTTAGAAAAAATAATTATACAATGTAAAAAAATATTCGCATTATTTAAATATTTTGTATAATTTCAAAAAATAATTCCATGTGTATTCGAAAACTATGTAACACGTAGTCCAACTATGTTCAAACACAGGTCAATCCTGTAGACAAATGTTAAAAGTGTCGAGCGCCTCGGCCGCCGTCCCCGCGGATCCACGATGCCCCTCGGCCATTCTCCTCCTCGGACGACACTGCCCTAGCGCCGACTGTTACTACTCGAGGTGGAAGCTAGGTAGGTGGTGAGCGCCGCGGCACGGCGAGAATTGTTTCGGGGTGGAATGACCTGGCAATACGCCGTATGGCGCGCGCGGCGCAGGACGGACGGTGGCTAGGGTTTCGCGACGGAGCGGCGCGCGGCGCACACGGCTACCTCCGCACGAAGCAAACATACGCAGATCAGCCAAGGAGGAGCGAACCGACGGAGAAGCTTCCACCACGCCAGCGCCAGCTATCCGGACCCACGGCGCCGCGAGCCAATCAGTCGCTCGTTTCACCGTCCCACGGATCGACCCCCCTAACCGGATGCCCAGATCCAGCCGTCCATCCCCGACCGGATGCTCGAGCCCACGCCTCCATCCCCGCCTCATTTGTTACCCGTACCCGCTCGCTCACCCACCTAACGGATGGATGTGTTGGACTTGGATGGCTTTCTAGCCCGCGGATTGAATGATTAGACTTTGTCGTTTCTGCAATATATGTAGTACACTTTGTTATATCTGAATAAGTATGTTGCTGAACATCCGTTGACGCGATTCCTAGCTGTGATATGATATCACCGGTTTGAAGACTGCAACCAGAATTGATCTTGCGTACTGACTCAAATTTCGGTCCCTTTTCTTGGGCTAACTCCAACCGTCGACACCAAACGGACGTTCATTTTGAACGGATTAATTCTCTTGGGCCAACTCCAACCGTCGAACCCAAACAAACCTTCTCTTGGGCCGGCGAAGAGGGAGAGGTCGACGTTGAGGTCGAGGTCGAACGCAATCCGCGCGGACGGCAGGCTAAGGTGCATCTCCAGGTTGAGCCCCTCGGCGGCCGTCCCAGGAGCGGATCCACGACGCCCCTCGGCTATCCTCCTCCTCGATCGACAGGAATGGAACTACTCGAGGTCGAAGTAGCTGGTGAGCGCCGTGGCACGGGTGGCGCGCACACGGCTAGGCTACCTTCAGACGAACTAAGCGAGCATGATCCCCGCGAGCGAGTCACGTCGCTCCTCTCCCATCCCACGGAGCCCTCATATCCAATCGAACGAAAGCAAACCCAACGGATGTGTCCGCTCAACATTTAGAAACTTTTAGTACCATTCAAAAAATGCATGTGACATTTAGAAAATGTTTATGACTTTTTTAATGTACGTGACACTTTTTTGCGAAATAACTATTTATTACTCAGAATTAGGGATTACAATCTCGTAGGGCAATATCTAAGACCTCATTTGGGCCCGAACCAAGCTGAACCATGTTACAACCCTGGCTTCTACCAAAGTTTGCCATAGCATGACTAGCACCATTGCCAATACGACGGATATGAGTAATACTCCCTCCATTCCACAATGTAGTGCGCCCGTGCTTTCCGAGATCTAAATTCGACCGTAAAGTTAACCAACGAGACCGACTGCGGCGGGAGCAAAAATTATATCACCGAATTCGTATTTTCGATATGAATTCCGTGATATAATTTTTGCTCCATCCGCAGTCGGTCTCGTTGGTTAAATTTATGGCCAAACTTGGATTTCGGGAAACGCGGGTGCACTACATTATGGAATGAAGGGAGTACAAGAGTCATGTCCCCCCATACTATGTTTTATCTCTCTGATCAAGAAAGAGTATTTAGATAAATTGCTTCCACCTTTCAATACCATGGAAACCGCCTCCAAGCAGTCGGACTCAACCTCAATGGACAGAGTACTCCATTGCAATGCCAAGCTAAACCCTTCTCGAATAGCAAGAAATTCATATTCCAGCACATCATTACAGTCGCCAAGATATATGCAAGCACTAAATATTATGCTTCCCAGATGGTCTCCGAGGACCATGCCAACTCCCGCCTTTCCACACAGGATGGAGCCATCCGTGTTTAGCTTAACTCGCCCTTGACAACGAGGCAGCCAAGGGGTGCTTGAACTTGCATTATTATCACGTGTGGCAATGCATCATTGGGAAACTATGGTTAACAAGCATCTTACCCTTGACAATGTCAGCATTAGGATCAAGCTTAAGACAGGCAAGCGAGTCCAGGTAACTAGCCAGGAACCTGGTTGGGACTTCAATTGGAGGGGCTGGCTTTGCATGCACCTGTTCATTCTGTGCGTGCCATAACCTTCGGAGAAGCATAAGCACACGGACACAAACATGTTTCTCACATCACACATTAGCTGAATAAACCAATAATCACGGCGTTTGATGCTAGTTAGCTCCGACAGTTCCCAGATCTTTGGCAAGCCTTTCATAGACGCCGGGCGTTGTCACAGACACATAAAACATGAAAGGAGTCTTCATCCTCTCTTCCGCAAATAGGGCAAGTACCATATTGTTGGGTTATGTAGAAGAAATTCAAAAAAATTCTACGTGTCACCAAGATCTATCTATGAAGAAACCAGCAACGAGGGGAAGGGGAGTGCATCTACATACCCTTGTAGATCGCTAAGCGGAAGCGTTCAAGAGAACGAGGTTGAAGGAGTCGTACTCGTTGTGATCCAAATCACCGGAGATTCTAGTGCCGAACGGACGGCACCTCCGCGTTCAACACACGCACAACCCGGTGACGTCTCCCATGCCTTGATCCAGCAAGGAGAGAGGGAGAGGTTGAGGAAGACTCCGTCCAGCAGCAGCACAACGGCGTGGTGGTGATGGAGGAGCGTGGCAATCCTGCAGGGCTTCGCCAAGCACCGCGGGAGAGGAGGAGGGAGAGAGGTAGGGCTGCGCCAAGAGGGAGAGAAACTCATGTGCTGGCAGCCCTCAAGACCTCAACTATATATAGGGGAGAGGGAGGGGGTGCGCCCCCTCTAGGGTTTCCACCCCAAGGGGTGCGGCTACCCCCAATCCCATCTAGGGTGGCGGACAAGGGGGGGGGGGAGGGGAAACTTGCCCCCCGAGTTACGTGGGTGCGCCCCCTCCCCCAACCCTAGGCGCCTTGGGCCCTTGTGGGGGGCGCACCAGCCCACCTGGGGCTGGTCCCCTCCCACACTTGGCCCATGCAGCCCTCCGGGGCCGGTGGCCCCACTTGGTGGACCCCCGGGACCCTCCCGGTGGTCCCGGTACGTTACCGATAAAACCCGAAACTTTTCCGGTGACCAAAACAGGACTTCCCATATATAAATCTTTACCTCCGGACCATTCCGGAACTCCTCGTGACTTCTGGGATCTCATCCGGGACTCCGACAACATTCGGTAACCACATACAAACTTCCTTTATAACCCTAGCGTCATCGAACCTTAAGTGTGTAGACCCTACGGGTTCGGGAATCATGCAGACATGACCGAGACGTTCTCCGGTCAATAACCAACAGCGGGATCTGGATACCCATGTTGGCTCCCACATGTTCCACGATGATCTCATCGGATGAACCACGATGTCAAGGACTCAATCAATCCCGTATACAATTCCCTTTGTCTAGCGATATTGTACTTGCCCAAGATTCGATCGTCGGTATGCCGATACCTTGTTCAATCTCGTTACCGGCAAGTCTCTTTACTCGTTCCGTAACACATCATCCCATGATCAACCCCTTGGTCACATTGTGCACATTATGATGATGTCCTACCGAGTGGGCCCAGAGATACCTCTCCGTTTACACGGAGTGACAAATCCCAGTCTCGATTCGTGCCAACCCAACAGACACTTTGGAAGATACGTGTAGTGCACCTTTATAGCCACCCAGTTACATTATGACGTTTGGTACACCCAAAGCATTCCTACGGTATCCGGGAGTTGCACAATCTCATGGTCTAAGGAAATGATACTTGACATTAGAAAAGCTTTAGCATATGAACTACGATCTTTGTGCTAGGCTTAGGATTGGGTCTTGTCCATCACATCATTCTCCTAATGATGTGATCCCGTCATCAACGACATCCAATGTCCATGGTCAGGAAACCGTAACCATCTATTGATCAACGAGCTAGTCAACTAGAAGCTTACTAGGGACATGGTGTTGTCCATGTATCCACACATGTACCTGAGTTTCCTTTCAATACAATTATAGCATGAACAATAAACGATTATCATGAACAAGGAAATATAATAATAATAACTAATTTATCATTGCCTCTAGGGCATATTTCCAACAGTCTCCCACATGCACTAGAGTCAATAATCTAGTTCACATCGCCATGTGATTAACACTGATAGGTCACATCGCCATGTGACCAACATCCAAAGAGTTTACTAGTGTCTTAAACTAGTTCACATCACCATGTGATTAAGTCTCAATGAGTTCTGGGGTTTGATCATGTTTTTCTTGTGAGAGAGGTTTTAGTCAACGGGTCTGCAACATTCAGATCCGTATGTACTTTGCAATTCTCTATGTTATATTGTAAATGCTGCTTCCACGCTCCACTTGGAGTTATTCCAAATGGTTGTTCCACTATACGTATCCGGTTTGCTACTCAGAGTCATTCAGATAGGTGTTAAAGCGTGCATCGACGTAACACTTTACGCCGAACTCTTTATCACCTCCATAATCGATAAACATATCCCTATTCCTCTAAGGATAATTTTGACCGCTATCTGGTGATCCACTCCTTGATCACCTTTGTACCCTCTTGCCAGATATGTAGCAAGGCACGCATCAGGTGCGGTACACAGCATAGCATACTATAGAGCCTACGTCTAAGGCATAGGGGACGACCTTCGTCCTTTCTCTCCTTTCTGCCGTGGTCGAACTTTAAGTCTTAACTTCATACCTTACATCTCAGGCAAGAACTCCTTCTTTGACTGATCCATCTTGAACACCTTCAAGATCATGTCAAGGTATGTGCTCATTTGAAAGTACCATTAAGCTTTTTTGATCTATCCTCATAGATCTTGATGCTCAATGTTCAAGTAGCTTAATCCAGGTTTTCTATTAAAAAACACCTTTCAAATAACCCTATATGCTTTCCAGAAATTCTACATCATTTCTGATTAACAATATGTCAACAACATATACTCATCAGAAATTCTATAGTGCTCCCACTCACTTCTTTGGAAATACAAGTTTCTCATGAACTTTGTATAAACCCAAAATCTTTGATCATCTCATCAAAGCGCACATTCCAACTCCGAGATGCTTACTCCAGTCCTTAGAAAGATCGCTGGAGCCAGCATACCTTTTAGCATCCTTAGGATCGACAAAACTTTTCTGATTGTATCACATACAACCTTTCCTTTCGAAAACTGGTAAGGAAACTCGTCTTGACATCCATTTGCCAGATTTCATAAATGCAGCTAATGCTAACATGATTCCGACGGACTTAAGCATCGCTATGGATGAGAAAATCTCATCGCAGTCAACTCCTTGAACTTGTGAAAAACTCTTTGCCACAAGTCGAGCTTCATAGATGGTGACATTACCGTCCACGTCCGTCTTCTTCTTAAAGATCCATTTATCTCAATGGCTTGCCGATCATCGGGCAAGTCCACCAAAGTCCATGCTTTGTTCTGATACATGGATCCTATCTCGGATTTCATGGCTTCTAACCATTTGTTGGAATATGGGCCCACCATTGCTTCTCCATAGCTCGTAGGTTCATTGTTGTCTAGCAACATGACCTTCAAGACAGGGTCACCGTACCACTCTGAAGCAGTACGCGTCCTTGTCGTCCTACGAGGTTCGGTAGTGACTTGATCCGAAGCTTCATGATCACTATCATAAGCTTCCACTTCAATTGATGTAGGTGCCACAGGAACAACTTCCTGTGCCCTGCTACACAGTAATTGTAGTGACGGTTCAATAACCATATCAAGTCTCCACCATCCTCCCACTCAATTTTTCGAGAGAAACTTTTCCTCGAGAAAGGACCCGTTTCTAGAAACAATTACTCTTGCTTCCGGATCTGAGATAGGAGGTATACCCAACTGTTTTGGGTGTCCTATGAAGATGCATTTTATCCGCCTTGGGTTCGAGCTTATCAACCTGAAACTTTTTCACATAAGCGTCGCAGCCCCAAACTTTCAAGAAACGACAGCTTAGGTTTCTCTAAACCATAGTTCTCACGGTGTCATCTCAACGGAATTACGTGGTGCCCTATTAAAGTGAGTGCGGTTGTCTCTAATGCCTAACCCATGAACGATAGTGGTAATTCAATAAGAGACATCATGGTACGCACCATATCTAATAGGGTGCAACTATGATGTTCGGACACACCATCACACTATGGTGTTCCAGGCGGTATTAATTGTGAAACATTTCCACAATGTCTTAATTGCGTGACAAAGCTCGTAACTTAGATACTCATCTCTATGATCATATCACAGACATTTTTCCTCTTGTCACAATGATCTTCAACTTCAATCTGAAATTACTTGAACCATTCAATAATTCAGACTTGTGTTTCATCAAGCAAATATATTCAACATGTACTTGAATCATCTGTGAAGTCAGAACATAATGATATTCACTGCATGCCTCATCACTCATTGGACTGTACACATCAAAATGTGTTACTTCCAACAAGTTGCTATCTTGTCCCATCTTACTGAAAACGAGGCTTTTCAGTCATCTTGCCCATGTGGTATGATTTGCATATCTCAAGTGATTCAAAATCAAGTGAGTCCAAACGATCCATCTGCATGGAGTTTCTTCATGCGTATACACCAATAGACATGGTTCACATGTCTCAAACTTTTCAAAAACGAGTGAGTCCAAAGATCCATCAACATGGAGCTTCTTCATGCGTTTTACACCAATATGACTTACATGGTAGTGCCACAAGTAAGTGGTACTATCATTACTATCTTATATCTTTTGGCATGAAAATGTGTATCACTACGATCGAGATTCAATAAACCATTCCTTTTAAGTGCAAGACCATTGAAGGTATTATTCAAATAAACAGAGTAACCATTATTCTCTTTAAATGAATAACCATATTGCGACAGACATAATCCAATCATGTCTATGCTCAACGCAAACACCAAATAACAATTATTTAGTTTTAACACCAATCTCGATGGTAGAGGGAGCGTGCGATACTTGATCACATCAACCTTGGAAACACTTCCAACACATATCGTCAGCTCACCTTTAGATAGTCTCCGTTTATTCCGTAGCTTTTATTTTGAGTTACTAACACTTAGCAACCGAACCGGTATCTAATACCCTGGTGCTACTAGGAGTACTAGTAAAGTACACATTAACATAATGTATATCCAATATACTTCTATCGACCTTGCCAGCCTTCTTATCTACCAAGTATCTAGGGTAATTTTGCTCCAGTGGCTGTTCCCCTTATTACAGAAGCACTTAGTTTCGGGTTTGGGTTTAACCTTGGGTTTCTTCACTGGAGCAGCAACTGATTTGCCGTTTCATGAAGTGCCCCTTCTTGCCCTTGCCCTTCTTATCTAGTGGTTTTATTAACCATCAACAATTGATGCTCCTTCTTGATTTCTACTTTCGTGGTGTCAAACATCATGAATATCTCAAGGATCATCATATCTATCCCTGATTTGTTATAGTTCATCACAAAGCTCTAGCAGCTTGGTGGCAATGACTTCGGAGAAACATCACTATCTCATCTGGAAGATCAACTCCCACTCGATTCAAGTGATTGTTGCACTCAGACAATGTGAGCACAAGCTCAACGATTGAGCTTTTCTCCCTTAGTTTGCAGGCTAAGAAAATCGTCGGAGGTCTTATACCTCTTGACGTGGGCACGAGCCTGAAATCCCAATTTCAACCCTCGAAACATCTCATATGTTCCGCGACGTTCCGAAAACGTCTTTGGTGCCTCAACTCTAAACCGTTTAACTGAACTATCACGTATTTATCAAAACATGTATGTCCGATGTTCGCAACATCCACAGATGACGTTTGGGGTTCAGCACAATGAGCGGTGCATTAAGGACATAAGCTTTCTACTGTCCGCATAATCGCTACCGTCAACTTTCAACTATATTTTCTCTAGGAACATATTTAAAACAGTAGAACTAAAGCGCGAGCTATGACATAATTTGCAAAGGGTTTTTGACTATGTTCAGGATAATTAAGTTCATCTTATGAGCTCCCACTCAGATAGACATCCCTCTAGTCATCTAAGTGATTACATGATCCGAGTCAACTAGGCTGTGTCCGATCATCATGTGAGACGGACTAGTCATCATTGGTAAACATCTTCATGTTGATCGTATCCACCATACGACTCATGCTCGACCTTTCGGTCTCTTGTGTTCCGAGGCCATGTCTGTACATGCTAGGCTCGTCAAGTTAACCTAAGTGTTTCGCGTGTGTAAATCTAGCTTACACCCGTTGTATGTGAACGTAAGAATCGATCACACCCGATCATCACATGGTGCTTCAAAACGACGAACATTCGCAACGGTGAACAGTTAGGGGGAACACTTTCTTGAAATTTTAATGAGGGATCATCTTATTTACTACCGTCGTTCTAAGCAAATAAGATGCATAAACATGATAAACATCACATGCAATCAAATAGTGACATGATATGGCCAATATCATTTTGCTCCTTTTGATCTCCATCTTCGGGGCTCCATGATCATCATCGTCACCGGCATGACACCATGATCTCCATCATCATGATCTCCATAATCGTGTATTCATGAAGTTGTCTCGCCAACTATTACTTCTACTACTATGGCTACCGGTTAGCAATAAAGTAAAGTAATTACATGGCGTTGTTTAATAACACGCAGGTCATACAAAAATTAAGACAACTCCTATGGCTCCTGCCGGTTGTCATACTCATTGACATGCAAGTCGTGATTCCTATTACAAGAACATGATCAATCTCATACATCACATATCATTCATCACATTCTTCTTGGCCATATCACATCACATAGCATACCCTGCAAAAACAAGTTAGTCGTCCTCTAATTGTTGTTTGCATGTTTTACGTGGCTGCTATGGGTTTCTGGCAAGAACATTTCTTACCTACGCAAAACCACAACGTGATATGCCAATTGCTATTTACCCTTCATAAGGACCCTTTTCATCGAATCCGTTCCGAGTAAAGTGGGAGAGACTGGCACCCGCTAGCCACCTTATGCACCAAGTGCATGTCAGTCGGTGGAACCTGTCTCACGTAAGTGTATGCGTAAGGTCGGACCGGGCCGCTTCATCCCACAATACCGTCGAAAAAAGATTGGACTAGTAACGGTAAGCATATTGAACAAAATCAACGCCCAAAACTACTTTGTGTTCTACTCGTGCAAAGAATATACGCAATAGACCTAGCTCATGATGCCACTGTTGGGTTATGTAGCAGAAATTCAAAATTTTCCTACGTGTCACCAAGATCTATCTATGGAGAAACCAGCAACGAGGGGAAGGAGAGTGAATCTACATACCCTTGTAGATCGCTAAGCGGAAGCGTTCAAGAGAACGGGGTTGAAGGAGTCGTACTCGTCGTGATCCAAATGACCGGAGATCCTAGTGCCGAACGGACGGCACCTCCGCGTTCAACACACGTACAGCCCGGTGACGTCTCCCATGCCTTGATCCAGCAAGGAGAGAGGGAGAGGTTGAGGAAGACTCCGTCCAGCAGCAGCACAACGGTGTGGTGGTGATGGAGGAGCATGGCAATCCTGCAGGGCTTCGCCAAGCACCGCCAGAGAGGAGGAGGGAGAGAGGTAGGGATGCGCCAAGAGGGAGAGAAACTCATGTGTTGGCAGCCCTCAAGACCTCAACTATATATAGGGGAGAGGGAGGGGGTGCGCCTCCTCTAGGGTTTCCACCCCAAGGGGTGCGGCTGCCCCCAATCCCATCTAGGGTGGCGGCCAAGGGGGGGAGAGGGGAAACTTTTCCCCCAAGTTAGGTGGGTGCGCCCCCTCCCCCAACCCTAGGCGCCTTGGGCCCTTGTGGGGGGGGGGGCGTACCAGCCCACCTGGGGATGGTCCCCTCCCACACTTGGCCCATGCAGCCCTCCGGGGCCGGTGGCCCCACTTGGTGGACCCCCGGGACCCTCCCGGTGGTCCCAGTACATTACCGATAAAACCCGAAACTTTTCCGGTGACCAAAACAGGACTTCCCATATATAAATCTTTACCTCCGGACCATTCCGGAACTCTTCGTGACGTCCGGGATCTCATACGGGACTCCGAAAAACATTCGGTAACCACATACAAACTTCCTTTATAACCCTAGCGTCATCGAACCTTAAGTGTGTAGACCCTACGGGTTCGGGAATCATGCAGACATGACCGAGACGTTCTCCGGTCAATAACCAACAGCGGGATCTGGATACCCATGTTGGCTCCCACATGTTCCACGATGATCTTATCAGATGAACCACGATGTCAAGGACTCAATCGATCCCGTATATATAATTCCCTTTGTCTAGCGGTATTGTACTTGCCTGAGATTCGATCGTCGGTATGCCGATACCTTGTTCAATCTCGTTACCGGCAAGTCTCTTTACTCATTCTGTAACACATCATCCCATGATCAACCCCTTGGTCACATTGTGCACATTATGATGATGTCCTACCGAGTGGGCCCAGAGATACCTCTCCGTTTACACGGAGTGACAAATCCCAGTCTCGATTCGTGCCAACCCAACAGACACTTTGGGAGATACCTGTAGTGCACCTTTATAGCCACCCAGTTATGTTGTGACGTTTGGTACACCCTAAGCATTCCTACGGTATCCGGGAGTTGCACAATCTCATGGTCTAAGGAAATGATACTTGACATTAGAAAAGCTAGCATATGAACTACGATCTTTGTGCTAGGCTTAGGATTGGGTCTTGTCCATCACATCATTCTCCTAATGATGTGATCCCGTTATCAACGACATCCAATGTCCATGGTCAGGAAACCGTAACCATCTATTGATCAACGAGCTAGTCAACTAGAAGCTTACTAGGGACATGGTGTTGTCTATGTATCCACACATGTATCTGAGTTTCCTTTCAATACAATTATAGCATGGACAAGGAAATTTTAAGTGCAAGACCATTGAAGGTATTATTCAAATAAACAAAGTAACCATTATTCTCTTTAAATGAATAACCATATTGCGACAGACATAATCCAATCATGTCTATGCTCAACGCAAACACCAAATAACAATTATTTAGTTTTAACACCAATCTCAATGGTAGAGGGAGCGTGCGATAGTTGATCACATCAACCTTTGGAAACACTTCCAACACATATCGTCAGCTCACCTTTAGATAGTCTCCATTTATTCCGTAGCTTTTATTTTGAGTTACTAACACTTAGCAACCGAACCGGTATCTAATACCCTAGTGCTACTAGGAGTACTAGTAAAGTACACATTAACATAATGTATATCCAATATACTTCTATCGACCTTGCCAGCCTTCTTATCTACCAAGTATCTAGGGTAATTTTGCTCCAGTGGCTGTTCCCCTTATTACAGAAGCACTTAGTTTCGGGTTTGGGTTTAACCTTGGGTTTCTTCACTGGAGCAGCAACTGATTTGCCGTTTCGTGAAGTGCCCCTTCTTGCCCTTGCCCTTCTTATCTAGTGGTTTTATTAACCATCAACAATTGATGCTCCTTCTTGATTTCTACTTTCGTGGTGTCAAACATCATGAATATCTCAAGGATCACCATATCTATCCCTGATTTGTTATAGTTCATCACAAAGCTCTAGCAGCTTGGTGGCAATGACTTTGGAGAAACATCACTATCTCATCTGGAAGATCAACTCCCACTCGATTCAAGTGATTGTTGCACTCAGACAATCTGAGCACAAGCTCAACGATTGAGCTTTTCTCCCTTAGTTTGCAGGCTAAGAAAATCGTCGGAGGTCTTATACCTCTTGACGTGGGCACGAGCCTGAAATCCCAATTTCAGCCCTCGAAACATCTCATATGTTCCGCGACGTTCCGAAAACGTCTTTGGTGCCTCAACTCTAAACCGTTTAACTGAACTATCACGTAGTTATCAAAACATGTATGTCCGATGTTCGCAACATCCACAGACGACGTTTGGGGTTCAGCACAATGAGCGGTGCATTAAGGACATAAGCTTTCTACTGTCCGCATAATCGCTACCGTCAACTTTCAACTATATTTTCTCTAGGAACATATTTAAAACAGTAGAACTAAAGCGCGAGCTATGACATAATTTGCAAAGGGTTTTTGACTATGTTCAGGATAATTAACTTCATCTTCTGAGCTCCCACTCAGATAGACATCCCTCTAGTCATCTAAATGATTACATGATCCGAGTCAACTAGGCTGTGTCCGATCATCATGTGAGACGGACTAGTCATCATCGGTGAACATCTTCATATTGATTGTATCCACCATACGACTCATGCTCGACCTTTCGGTCTCTTGTGTTCCGAGGACATGTCTGTACATGCTAGGCTCGTCAAGTTAACCTAAGTGTTTCGCGTGTGTAAATCTGGCTTACACCCGTTGTATGTGAACATAAGAATCTATCACACCCGATCATCACATGGTGCTTCGAAACGACGAACATTCGCAACGGTGCACAGTTAGGGGGAACACTTTCTTGAAATTTTAATGAGGGATCATCTTATTTACTACCGTCGTTCTAAGCAAATAAGATGCATAAACATGATAAACATCACATGCAATCAAATAGTGACATGATATGGCCAATATCATTTTGCTCCTTTTGATCTCCATCTTTGGGGCTCCATGATCATCATCGTCACCGGCATGACACCATGATCTCCATCATCATGATCTCCATAATCGTGTCTTCATGAAGTTGTCTCGCCAACTATTACTTCTACTACTATGGCTACCGGTTAGCAATAAAGTAAAGTAATTACATGGCGTTGTTTAATGACACGCAGGTCATACAAAAAATTAAGACAACTCCTATGGCTCCTGCCGGTTGTCATACTCATTGACATGCAAGTCGTGATTCCTATTACAAGAACATGATCAATCTCATACATCACATATCATTCATCACATTCTTCTTCGCCATATCACATCACATAGCATACCTTGCAAAAACAAGTTAGTCGTCCTCT
The DNA here is from genome assembly GCF_002162155.2 of Triticum dicoccoides. Classification (NCBI taxonomy): domain Eukaryota; kingdom Viridiplantae; phylum Streptophyta; class Magnoliopsida; order Poales; family Poaceae; genus Triticum; species Triticum dicoccoides. The sequence goes on from NC_041389.1 coordinate 623,839,889, forward strand.
AATTATTGTTTGCATGTTTTACGTGGCTGCTATGGGTTTCTAGCAAGAACATTTCTTACCTACGCAAAACCACAACGTGATATGCCAATTGCTATTTACCCTTCATAAGGACCCTTTTCATCGAATCCGTTCCGACTAAAGTGGGAGAGACTGGCACCCGCTAGCCACCTTATGCACCAAGTGCATGTCAGTCGGTGGAACCTGTCTCACGTAAGTGTACGCGTAAGGTCGGACCGGGCCGCTTCATCCCACAATACCGTCGAAAAAAGATTGGACTAGTAACGGTAAGCATATTGAACAAAATCAACGCCCAAAACTACTTTGTGTTCTACCCGTGCAAAGAATCTATGCAATAGACCTAGCTCATGATGCCACTGTTGGGTTATGTAGCAGAAATTCAAAATTTTCCTACGTGTCACCAAGATCTATCTATGGAGAAACCAGCAACGAGGGGAAGGAGAGTGAATCTACATACCCTTGTAGATCGCTAAGCGGAAGCGTTCAAGAGAACGGGGTTGAAGGAGTCGTATTCGTCGTGATCCAAATCACCGGAGATCCTAGTGCCGAACGGACGGCACCTCCGCGTCCAACACACGTACAGCCCGGTGACGTCTCCCATGCCTTGATCCAGCAAGGAGAGAGGGAGAGGTTGAGGAAGACTCCGTCCAGCAGCAGCACAATGGTGTGGTGGTGATGGAGGAGCATGGCAATCCTGCAGGGCTTCGCCAAGCACCGCGAGAGAGGAGGAGGGAGAGAGGTAGGGCTGCGCCAAGAGGGAGAGAAACTCATGTGTTGGCAGCCCTCAAGACCTCAACTATATATAGGGGAGAGGGAGGGGGTGCGCCCCCTCTAGGGTTTCCACCCCAAGGGGTGCGGCTGCCCCCAATCCCATCTAGGGTGGCGGCCAAGGGGGGGAGAGGGGAAACTTGCCCCCCAAGTTAGGTGGGTGCGCCCCCTCCCCCAACCCTAGGCGCCTTGGGCCCTTGTGGGAGGGGGGGGCGTACCAGCCCACCTGGGGATGGTCCCCTCCCACACTTGGCCCATGCAGCCCTCCGGGGCCGGTGGCCCCACTTGGTGGACCCCCGGGACCCTCCCGGTGGTCCCAGTACATTACCGATAAAACCCGAAACTTTTCCGGTGACCAAAACAGGACTTCCCATATATAAATCTTTACCTCCGGACCATTCCGGAACTCTTCGTGACGTCCGGGATCTCATACGGGACTCCGAACAACATTCGGTAACCACATACAAACTTCCTTTATAACCCTAGCGTCATCGAACCTTAAGTGTGTAGACCCTACGGGTTCGGGAATCATGCAGACATGACCGAGACATTCTCCGGTCAATAACCAACAGCGGGATCTGGATACCCATGTTGGCTCCCACATGTTCCACGATGATCTTATCAGATGAACCACGATGTCAAGGACTCAATCGATCCCGTATATATAATTCCCTTTGTCTAGCGGTATTGTACTTGCCCGAGATTCGATCGTCGGTATGCCGATACCTTGTTCAATCTCGTTACCGGCAAGTCTCTTTACTCGTTCTGTAACACATCATCCCATGATCAACCCCTTGGTCACATTGTGCACATTATGATGATGTCCTACCGAGTGGGCCCAGAGATACCTCTCCGTTTACACGGAGTGACAAATCCCAGTCTCGATTCGTGCCAACCCAACAGACACTTTGGGAGATACCTGTAGTGCACCTTTATAGCCACCCAGTTACGTTGTGACGTTTGGTACACCCAAAGCATTCCTACGGTATCCGGGAGTTGCACAATCTCATGGTCTAAGGAAGTGATACTTGACATTAGAAAAGCTAGCAAATGAACTACGATCTTTGTGCTAGGCTTAGGATTGGGTCTTGTCCATCACATCATTCTCCTAATGATGTGATCCTGTTATCAACGACATCCAATGTCCATGGTCAGGAAACCATAACCATCTATTGATCAACGAGCTAGTCAACTAGAAGCTTACTAGGGACATGGTGTAGTCTATGTATCCACACATATATCTGAGTTTCCTTTCAATACAATTATAGCATGGACAATAAACAATTATCATGAACAAGGAAATATAATAATAATAACTAATTTATCATTGCCTCTAGGGCATATTTCCAACAGATACAACTCCAGCAATCTGCGCTTTTTATTCAGCCAAGATGCTAATGAATCTATATCTGCTCGCCAGGCAAAGGAAAGGACTTTCGGTGCTGCTGGACACGACCAGATCAAATTCCAAGCGCCCCTGCATCCATCCGGCAAACTGCTCATAGAAGGGAATAAAGAGCAATTAAAATCATCAGCAGCCAGCCAATAGGAACTATGTACAGAGGAAATACCAATGCGTTCCGGGGACCAGGCCAAGAAGTCGTCACCCAAACGAGGTGAAGGATAAATCTTGCAAATCTCCTGAATGTCCAGTGGCAGAGTGAATTGCAGAAAACCACCACATTTCAGCTTAGGTTTGCAGAAAACACCCTTCTATGTTTTTCCTTCAGAAAACACTGATTTTTTTCCTAATCTTTTGCAGAAAGCACCAAACCTCCTGTTCGGGCAGTTTAAGCACTATTATGACAGGTGGGACCCTGTCTTGTCGACGTGGCTCACGGCCGTGAGCTGACGCCGTCTAACGGCGCTACTGTGCCGGTCCGCCGATAGAAACCAGCTCAATCCAGCTCTCTCCTCTGTGTCGCCCTCTCCTATCGTCACTCTGCTCTCCTCTCCTCACTCTGTTCTTCTCCCCCGACGCCGCCACAACGCCGGCCGCCATTCTGCTGCTCCCCCGTGGCCATGGTGTCGTGGAGCGACGAGACCAGTGAGGATTCAGTCATGAACATCTCCTCCTCCTGCGATGGCATCATCAAGGTCAGTTTGCTACAGCTAGGGTTAGGGTTAGGGTTAGTGATTTGGGGATTTTGTGAATGAGCTCGAGCTGAACGTAGGTTTATCTTTGCTTGCTCCCGCAGCTTCCATGTACGATGCACGATCCGAATTTCAATGGCCCTGACACCGATGTGAATGTTTTGTGCGAACACGACGAGTCGGCCGAGCGCTTAGTTGCATTTGAAGGGATGCACACCGGCAAGAAGGTATGAACCTTTGTAAAGGAAGGTGTTCATTGCTTAATGTTTTGTTTACGTAGTTGTTAAGCTTTGTTTAGTTTGGTCTTTCTTTACCTTTACCTGACATGCCTTGTCATCAGATGGTACACATTGTTTATTGTGGTTCACTAGTAGAAAAAGGACCTAATGTGAGACACATTAGTGCCGGTTTGTTTTTGAGCCGGCACTAATGTGTACATTAGTGCCGGTTCCAACGGCTAGCCGGCCGCTATCATTAGTACCGGTTCGTGGCGAACCTTTAGCACCGGTTCGTGCCACGAACCGGTACTAAAGAGAGTGGTGGCAGGATGTTGTCAGTTTGAGCCCCCCAGCACCTTTAGTACCGGTTCGTGGCACGAACCGGTACTAAAGGTCATCGTACATAAACCCTTCGTCGACCCGAGCTCCTCTGTTCTTCCCCTTTCCCCTCACTTCCTCTGTTCTTCCCCTCTCTTCCTCGAACTCATCACAAATTTTGCCCAAAATTTGTCAAGATTTGAAGGCCCCCATCCATTCAAATGACCACAAAGGTTAGCAACTTTGTCCTTTCATCTCTCATTGCTAGATTAGCTCTTGCAATGCTTTGTATAGTGATTCATTTGTGAGTTTAGTAATTTGGGAGGAATTATATGTGCTAGTATTTGATTTATATGCAATTTCAGGTCAAAAATAACACTTAGTTTGCATATGTAGGTGTGGTTTACTTAGTGCCTTCTAAATCTCCGTCGTAACCACCGTCGATCGCCCGCACCGTCCCGTCTCCGGCACCACCTTGTGGTGAGGCTCTTGTTCATGAATGTTTTACATTACCAAATTGATGTTTGTGTGATTTGGATATATAGTTACTCATATAATTGTCTTACCCGTACGTTGTTTGTTATACATAGTGCCATGGTTTTGATATCCGTCCCCGTCGGCCCTCGTCCATGTTATGATTCGGATGTGGTATATTCTCTTTTAAAACTAGTTGTTGCATTTCGTGTTTATGACAAATTATGCTCATCAAGTTGACATAGATATTTTTATCTAGGAGGTATGTGAACCGGAAATTCCAACCGACCCTATTGTCAAGAGGTTAAATTTAGTTGAAAGAGAAAACGAGTATTTGAACGAAAAATTGAAAAGAATCGAGGGGAAGAAGATGGAATTGGTGTTGCATGTTGCCGATGTCGTCGATGATCACAAGATCAAGATGGAGAAAATGCGGTTGAAGATTAGAAAAATTAGAAAATATGCCATTGATAGTGTGACTTGGTATCATTATGCTGGTGGATCAATTGTTACCTTACTTGTGATCTTGATCGCATTTGTTGTTGCATTTAAATTCTTTAGCTAGAGAGTTATTTGTATGTTGCATTTAATTAAGTGTTGTATATGAACTTTATGTATGAACTTGTATTAATTTGGTCTATTCGGTGTTGTGTATAATGAAGATATGAGCCGACAATGGATGTATGATGATCGATGCTCTCCTGGGTTCATTAATGGCGTGCATACTTTTCCGCTTGTCGCTGAGGCAAACAAGCGGGCGGATGGTTTTATGCCTTGTCCACCCACTGCCACCGGGCCCTCGTACAATACGAGGCCGAGATTCTCCGCCGGGATTGGGCCGGCGAAGAGCATAAGGTCGACGTTGTGGTCGAGGTCGAACGCGGTCTGCGAGGATGGTAGGCCGAGGTGCAGCTCGAGGTCTAGTCTTCGGCCGCCGTCCTCGATTGACACGAAACTACACTAGCGCCGTTACTCGAGGTCGAAGCTAGATAGTAAGCACCATCACACCGGGAAAATTCTTTTGGGTGGAAATGACTTGGCAATACGGTTGTATATATACTGCCTCCGGTCCTTTTGAGTCTGCATATAAGTTATCTTCGAAGTTAAAGTATCTTTACTTTGATGAAACTTATAGACAAAAGTTTCAATATTGACAATGCCAAATCAATGTTGTTCGATTTGTTATAAAATGTAGTTTCATAGTTTGTATATTTTGTATCGTAGGTGTTGATATTTTTAAAAATAAATTTGGTCAAATTTTGCAAAGTTTGACTTGACCCAAATCCAGTATGCATAGTATATACATATGGCACGGTGCTGGACGGGCAGTGGAGGACAATGTATCTAGGGTTTCGGTTTTCACAACGGAGTGGGGCACACACAGCTAGGCTACCTTCGGATGAACACACGGATCAGGCCAGACTATGTTCATGCGTTTCAAAAAAATAATGTTTGTGTAATTCTAAACAAAACTTAGCATTCAAACAAAATTTACGTTATATTTAAAACTATGTTCATGTGTTTCAAAAATATGTCTGTGACATTTTATAAAAAATATTTATACAACATAAAAAATGTTCACATAATTTAAAAAATGTTTTGTATCATTTCAAAAGTTAATTCAATGGGCCTCACCGACAGGGGTTTCGCCGGATCCCAACCCGTACCTCGGGCGCTCCGGATCCAGCCACCAAACCAACCACCACCCTGCGCCAACGCGGCCATGAGGCCCCCACTCCGTCTCACCATGGCATCGCGAAGTGAGGACAGCGCGACGAAGAATCAAAGCAGGGACTAGGGCATCAACACCGTCGGCACGCGGGAGGGCCCCACCTCCACCGTCCGCGACGGTAGCCGTCCGGACGCAATAGCAGGAGCACACCAGGCCCTTGGGCCTGCCTGGCCGAGCCCTCATGGGCCCGTATAGCTCTCGCCCTCGCGCTGCTGCCGGCACGCCGTCGATGCCGATGCCCCAAATCCGAGCCGCTCCTCCTCCTCACCGTGCCGCGGACAACGAGGCCACGCCGGGGGCCCAGCCCGCTAGGACCCAGATGGGGCCGGCCAGGCCCAGATCTGGGCCGGGGTCGCGACGACAGCCACCCGACACCACGACATCGCCCCGCCGCCAAGGAGCGACGCCGACACCACGCCTGCCGCCGGCCGCCACCGCAGGGCAGCCGGACCGCAGCCAGGCCAAGCTGCACCGCCGCCGCCTCCCTGCCCCGGGAAGGGAGCATGAGCGCACGGGGACGAAAAGGCCCGCCGCCGCCGGTACCACCCGGGCCAGCGCCGGTGGCGAGCGCCGGTGGCGGCGGGGGGGATACGGGGGAGGAGGGGGCCCGCTGGAGAGGAGCTCGAGCTCCGCCCCGACAACCTCCCGGGGAGGCGGCGCGAGGCGGATCTCGACGGGGGGAGGGGGAGGGAGGAAGGGAACGAGGACGGGACGCGAGGCCAGCGGCCGGAGGCGGCGGGAGGGCCGGCGGCGGCGGGAGGGGAAGGGGCGGAACCCTAGCTACCTAGTCGCGGGAGCGGGCGAGGTAGTTCTTTTTCTGAAGAGCTAGATTTCTGACGCCGTCCTTCTTGGCGATCAGAAGGCACGAACGGATCCAGGCGGCCAACGGAACAGCCACTCCTCAACGCCGTCGCGGGCCTCCAGGCCGTAGTCAACCATGAAGCTCCTGTACCCCTTACCGTTGATGGCAGTGGTGTCATTCCGATGGGATTTATTCAGCTTCTGGTGGTCAGACATGCGGCCACGACCCCAGGCGTTGCTGATGTAGACGGACAAGGACACGCCCAGGTATGTCGTCGGCCTGGCTCTCACCCCGGGGACCTAATTGGCTTTCACCCTGGTTGAAGCCGCACGCGGTGATCTCGGCGGGGTAGAGGAAGGCGGGGAGGCGGGCGCGTGCGCGTGCCGGGAGGAGGAAGCGAGCGTGCTGTGGGTTCACGTCCGACTTGCTCAGGACCTTCTCCCCGATGTAGCTCAGCGGCAGGTGCCTGGGGAGGCCGTGTTTCTTCTAGAGCTGGCCACTCACCCATGCCCGCACCATGTCGGCCCTCCGGCTCGACTGGCTCACGGGGTCCCGACGCCGGGCGGCGGCTGCTGCAGGGGGAGGTGGCACATCTCCAGCGCCAGTGGGGTCGGCGCTGCCGGCCGAGACGATCTGCCCAGCCTTGCCCTGCGGCTCGTCGTCCAGCGTGGCCAAAACCCCGACCTCGGTCACCTCGCCGTCCCCGGCCGCAGAGCCCTCGTAGACGACGAGGGCCCCCATCTCCACATTCGTGACCACAGTGCTCTCGGTCACCGTAGGGGGCACCGGCACGTCGTCGCCGCCCGCCTGGCCCTCGTACATGACAAGGGCCCTCATCTCCACGTCCTCAACAACAATGCTCTCGGTCACCGCGGATGGCACTGGTGCCGGCACGTCGTCCCCAGCCACCGCCACCTGGCTCTCATAGACAACGAGGGTGAGATTCTCCACCGGAATCAGGTCGGCGAAGAGCGAGAGGTCGACGTTGAGGTCGAGGTCGAACGCGATCCGCGTGGACAGCTGGCCAAGGTGCAGCTCGAGGTCGAGCCCCTCGGCGGCCATCCCACGGATCCACGACGCCCCTCAGTCATCGTCATCCTCGATCGACATGACCGAAGCTACCCTAGCTCCGTTATTACTTGAGGTCGAAGCTAGTTGGTGAGCGCCGCGGCACAGGGGGAATTGTTTCGGGTAGAAATGTTTCTGGGCTCGAAATGACCTGGCAATACGCCGGCGTAGGACAAACGATGGAGGTTGCGCCGTAGGATGTATCTAGGGCTCCGGCTTCATAACGGAGCGGCACACACGCGGCTACGTTACCTTTTGACGAGCTGAGCGAGCACAACCCCCGCGAGCCAGTCACATCGGTCCTCTCCCATCCCGTGGAGCCCCATCCGCTCAACTTTTAGAAAATATCAGTACCATTCAAAAAATGCATGCTACATTTAGATAATGTTCACAAACTTTAAAAAATGTATGTGACAATTTTATGAAATAGTAATTTTTTATTACTCAAAATAATTAGCGATTGCAATCGAAAGACGATATCTAACACCTCATTTGGACCCGAACCAAGCCAAACCATGGTACGACGCTGGCCTCTACCAAAATTTGCCATAACATGACTACACTATTGCTTGTATGACGGATATGAGTAGTAGAAGAATTATGTTCCCCCATACTCTGTTTTATCTCTCTGATCAAGAAAGAGTATTTAGATAAATTGCTTCCACTTTTCAACACCGTGGAAACGGCCTCCAAGCTGTCGGACTCAACATCAATGGGTAGAGTACTCCATTGCACTGCCAAGCTAAACCCTTCTCGAATAGCAAGAAATTAAGATTTCATCACATCATCATAGTCGCCAAGATATCTGCAAGCACTAAATATTATGCTTCCCAGATGGTCCTGAAGCACCATGCGAACTCCCGCCTTTCCAGTTAGGATGGAGCCATCCGTGTTTAGCTTAACTCGTCCTTGACAAGGAGGCAGCCGAGGGGTGCGTGAAATTGTGTTACTATCACATGTGGCATGCATCATTGGAAAACTGTGGTTAACCCGCATCTTACCCTTGACAAAGTCCGCATTAGGATCAAACTTAAGAAGGGCAAGCGAGTCAAAGTAACTAGCCAGGAACGTGGTTGGGACGTCAATTAACTAGTGCAGAACCGGGTTATAGCTCCGGTTCGTAAGGCCGTTTAGTGCCGGTTATATAACCGACACTAAAGGGTGGGGAAAATATAAAGCCCCCCCCCCCC
>NC_041389.1:623848836-623850119 GCF_002162155.2 Triticum dicoccoides
GAAACGGTGCCAAAAGCCCACCACGTGGCACGAGCCGCGATTTTTTATTTTTAATTTTCTGAATTATTTGACGATTTAGTCTCTAATCACCGCTCGTCATTGCTCTAATCACCCCTCATCATTTCAAATCGTCTAACTTCCCGGTCAGTCACCCATCCTCTCACTACTCCAACCCCCCCACCCACGAACGCGCACCCAACGGACTTCTCCGCTCAACTTTTAGAAAATGTATGTACCATTAAAAAATGCATGTGACATTTAGAAAATGTTCACTAATTTCATTAAAATGTGAAGTGATTTAACAAAAAAGTCCGTGTAATTCCAAAAATATATTTCGTAGCATTCAAAGAAAATGTATGTTACATTTACAACTATGTTCACGTGTTTCAAAAATATGTTTGTGACATTATAGAAAACTTACAGTATGTAAAAATGTTTGTATAATTAAAAAATGTTTTGTATCTTTTCCAAAAATAATTGAATTTTTCTACGAGTTTGTCATGAAAAATACTAGTTACAATATAATCTTTCAAAACATATACCCGGTAAGCAATTAATAAGATAATATATGTATCATTTAGATAGTTTTGCATACGTGTGTGCCAAGTTATTTCTAGGGTAAGTGTGTGCCAACTTATTTCTAGGGTGCGTGTGCGCCTTGTAACTGCCCAATATACGTGTGCGCCAAGTTAAGCCATTCCTAAGGTAAACGCGCCCCAAATTATTTCTAGTGTGCATGTGCGCTTTTGTAACTTCCTGTTTAGCAGTTTTTTTAACACAGTACATACGCAAGCGCTCATATATAAGCGCATACACTCACCCTGTGAATACACACATACACCCTACCCCTCTGAGCACCTCCGAAAAACTGAGCCGGCATATATATCATCTTGATGATTTACGAAGTCACCGGAAATAATGCAAGCACCAAGATTTAAACCTGATGGGCTGAGGATACCACTGTCCCTCTAACCATCTAATCACAGGTTGGATTGCTCCTGGTTAGCAGTTCATTGGTTGATTGTTACATGAGTTCCTTTGTTGAATAAAAGCTCCCGTAATGACACCGCCCACCCTCCCACCCACCAAAAAAAAAAGATGTACCATGCCAATGCCCCATAACTCGTACGCATAAGCCAATTTCAAAATCACACATGAGATTGCATCCATATATATAACTGAAACATAATGTTTTCACATGGATTTGTACTCGAACGATAATTAAGGAGAGTTAGCTAAGATCGATACATAACAACATGAATTCAAGATGATCTCTTTCCTAA
>NC_041389.1:623850652-623852272 GCF_002162155.2 Triticum dicoccoides
GGCGGGCGTCTGCGCTGGCCGTAAGGAGGAAGTGCGCCTGTCCGGAGTTCATGTCCGACTGACTCAAAACCTTCTCGCCGATGTAGCTCAGCAGCAGGTCCCTGGGAGGTGGTGGCTCTCCTCTAGCTCGTCGCGCATCCACGCCCGCACCGTGTCGGCGGAATTCAGGGCTGGGTCAGGCGCGGCGGCGACGGCCCTCCTCCGCGACTAGCGTGCGCCGCGGCCGGCCCAGGGTAACAGCGGGATCTTGCGGCCGCGCTGCACCTGCTGCAGGGGGAGGTGGCACAGCGTGAGCGCGGTGGTGCCAGTGCTGCCGGCCGGGATGATCTGCCCGGCCTCGACTTGCTCGTCCTGCGGCTCGTCATCCGGGGTCGCCAAAACCCCGAGCTCCCCCACCGCGGGCGGCGCGTCGTCCCCATCCGCCTGGCCCTCGTAGACCACGATGGCAGGATCGCTTGCCTTGTCCACCTCCGCCACGGCGACGCTCTCTGTCGCGGCGCTCTCCACCGGGCCCACGATGGCGAGATCGCCCGCCCTCTCCACCTCCGCAACCACGACGCTCTCCTCAGGGATCTGGCCGGCGAAGAGCGCGAGATCGATGTCGTACCCGATCGGCGCGGAAGGCAGGCCGAAACGCAGCTCGAGGTCGAGTCCATCCGCCGCCGTCCCGACCGATCCACGCGCATCCACCTTCTCGCTACGACCCACTGCCATCACTCCTCACTGGCGAGCTCTACTAGCGCCGTCGGCTGTCGGCTGGAGGAAAGGGGAAAGGGGAAAGGGAAAATGACTTTCTGTATATACGGGGAAATGGGTATGTAGCAAATGCATGTGACATTTAGAAAATGTTCACAAATTTCATTAAAATGTGAAGCAATTTAACAAAAATGTTCGTGTAATTCCAAAAATATATTTGGTAGCATTCAAAGAAATGTATGTTACATTTACAACTATGTTCACGTGTTTCAAAAATATGTTTGTGACATTATAGAAAACTTACAATATGTAAAAAATGCTTGCATAGTTAAAAAAATGTTTTGTATCATTTCCAAAAATAATTGAATGTGTATTCAAAAAATATTTAACACGTAGGCCAAATATGTTCAAGAACATGTTAATCATGTAGAAAATGTTAAATGTGTGTAAGAACTTGTTTTAGATGTATAGAAAAAATTATACAGATGAGTATGAGAAAAACTAGACAGCAAAACATATAATTGAAAGAAATCATGTATTTGAGAAATTTTAAACATGATAAAACTTATGTAGTGGATACGCCATTCTTTGTTACGATTGTATAAACGAAGGGCGCCTCACGTACCAGTGTAACTACAATGTCGATCTAGAATCAGCGACTTAGAATAGAAGTGATAAATGCAATGCTTGTATTGAAGTTGTACAATTAGTATTCAATTTAGGTGCCGCCATGGTTTGAAATCATATAAGACAAACATGGACAGATTGCTTCGTGTTTGGTAGTCCGTCCACCGGACCCTCATACACGACGCGATGGCGACATCGCTCTGCAGCTCAGTCAGTGCGGCTGGTGCCAAAACAACGAGCTCCCCACCCTAGTCACCGCGTCGTACCCACCCACCGGGCCCTTGCACACGACGATGG
>NC_041389.1:623853782-623874918 GCF_002162155.2 Triticum dicoccoides
ACGTCGTTATTCTTGGCGATCAGAAGACACAGATGGATCCCAAGTGGCCTCCAAAAATCCCACACCTCGACGCCATCGCCCGCCTCCAGGCGGCAGTCTACCATGAAGCGCATGTACCCCTTACCATTGATGCTGGTGGAGTTGCAGCGATGGAATTTGTTCAGCTTCAGGCGGTGAGACTGGCCACTAGCCCGGACGTTGCTCTGTAGACGGACAAGGACACGCCCGGGTAAGTTGTCGGCGTCGTACAGGAAGGTGCGATGGCAGACGCGTTCATGTCTGACTGGCTCAGCACCTTCTCCCTGATGTAGCTCAGCGGTAGGTCCCTGGGTAGGTGGTTTTTCTTCTGGAGCTCGTTGCGCCCCCATGCCCGCACCATGTCGGCCCTGCTCCTCCTTGACAGGCGTGCGCTGCTATCTACCCAGGGGAGCAATGGGATCCCCATGCTGGCACCACCTGCTGCAGGGGAGGTGGCACAGCTCCTGCACGGTGGAGTCGGCGATGCCGACCGGGACGATCTTCCCGGCCTCAACGTTTTCGTTGTCCAGTGTGGCCAAAACCCTGGCCTCAGTGAGCGCGGTGTCCCCACCAGCCGGGATGATCTGCCGGCCTAGACGTGTTGTTCGTCCATCGTGGCCAAAACCCCAACCTCGGTGACCGCATCGTCCCTTCCCACCAGGCCCTTCTGCATGACTATGCCCCCCATCTCCATGTCCACGACTGTAATGCTCTCTGTCACACCGGGCGGCACTGGCACGCCGCCCCCACCCACCGCCACCGGGTCCTCGTACACTACGAGGGCGAGATTATCCACCGGGATTGGGCCGACGAAGAGCATGGGGTCGACGTTGAGGTCGAGATCGAACGCGGTCTGCAAGGATGGTAGGCCGAGGTGCAGCTCGAGGTCTAGCCTTCGGCCGCCGTCCTCGATCGACACGAAACTACCCTAGCGCCGTTACTCGAGGTCGAAGCTAGATAGTAAGCGCCGTCACACCGGGAAAATTCTTTTGGGTGGAAATGACTTGGCAATACGGTTGTATATATACTGCCTCCGGTCCTTTTGAGTCTGCATATAAGTTATCTTCAAAGTTAAAGTATCTCTACTTTGATGAAACTTATAGACAAAAGTTTCAATATTCACAATGCCAAATCAATATTGTTCGATTTGTTATAAAAATGTAGTTTCATAGTTCGTATATTTTGTATTGTAGGTGTTGATATTTTTAAAAATAAATTTGGTCAAATTTTACAAAGTTTGACTTGACCCAAATCCAGTATGCAGAGTATATACATACGAGGCGGTGCAGGACGGGCAGTGGAGGACAATGTATCTAGGGTTTCGGTCTTCACAACGGAGTGGGGCACACACAGCTAGGCTACCTTCCGATGAACACGCGGATCAGGCCAGACTATGTTCATGCGTTTCAAAAAAAAAATGTTTGTGTAATTCTAAACAAAACATAGAATTCAAACAAAATTTACGTTATGTTTAAAACTATGTTCATGCGTTTCAAAAATATGTCTGTGACATTTTATAAAAAATATTTATACAACATAAAAAATATTCACATAATTTAAAAAATGTTTTGTATCATTTCAAAACTAAATTCAATGTGTATTCGTAAAATATTTAACACGTAGTCCAAAAGAAGTTCAAAAACATGTTAATAATCAGAAAAATGAACAAAAATGAATGTATCTAGAGCTAATACATCCATTTCTCTGACAAGTATTTATGGACAGAGGATGTATTTGACAAATGTTAATCATGTTAAAAAATGTTCTAGATATATACAAGACGTATGCAAATGTGTATGAAAAAAAGTAGGCAGCAAAAATATATTTAAAAAACATGTATTTGAAAAATGTTAAACATGTACGATTAATCACACCAATCCTTGTTACGATTGTAAAAATGAAGGGTGTCTCACCTACCAGTGTAAGTACAATGTTATAGAAAAGATTGCATTCATAATCAGAATTGTACTTGCAACATATTTAAGGAGAGCTAGCTGATCACTAAGATACAACAACTTCACCAAAGACCAAGAGACCGCTAGGCCATAGCTCACTACGACCGGAGAGTACCATCGGCCAGACACAGTTGACATGCAATACGAGATCCCAACGAGAGGATCGAAGTACACACTCTACGGGTTTTGGGCGGGGCGGACGCCGTCCTTCTTGGCAATCAGAAGACACGGGGCGGATCCAGGCGGCCAACGGAACGCCCACTCCTCACCGCCGTCGCGGGCCTCCAGGCCGCAGTCAACCATAACCTCCTATACCCCTTACCGTTGATGGCAGTAGCGTCGTTCTGATGGAATTTATTCAGCTTCTGGCGGTTAGACTTGTGGCCACGACCCCAGCCGCTGCTGATGTAGACGGACAAGGACACGCCCAGGTATGTCGTCGGCCTGGCTCTCACCCCGGGGACCTAATTGGCTCTCACCCTGGTTGAAGCCGCACGCGGTGATCTCGGCGGGGTAGAGGAAGGCGGGGAGGCGGGCGCGTGCGCGTGCCGGGAGGAGGAAGCGAGCGGGCTTTGGGCTCACGTCCGACTTGCTCAGGACCTTCTCCCTGATGTAGCTCAGCGGCAGGTGCCTGGGGAGGCCGTGTTTCTTCTGGAGCTGGGCGCTCACCCACGCCCGCACCATGTCGCCCCTCCGGCTCGAGTGGCTCACGGGGTCCCGACGCCGGGCGGCAGCTGCTGCAGGGGGAGGTGGCACAGCTCCAGCGCCAGTGGGGTCGGCGTTGCCGGCCAAGACGATCTGCCCAGCCTCACCCTGCGGCTCGTCGTCCAGCGTGGCCAAAACCCCGACCTCGGTCACCTAGCCGTCTCCAGCCGCAGAGCCCTCGTAGACGACGAGGGCCCCCATCTCCACATCTGTGACCACAGTGCTCTCGGTCACCGTAGGCGGCACCGGCACGTCGTCGCCGCCCGTCGGGCCCTCGTACATGACGAGGGCCCTCATCTCCACGTCCTCAACCGCAGCGCCCTCGGTCACCGCGGACGCCACTAGCGCCGGCACGTCGTCCCCAGCCACCGCCACCAGGCTCTCCTAGACGACGAGGGTGAGATTCTCCACCGGAATCAGGCCGGTGAAGAGCGAGAGGTCGACGTGGAGGTCGAGGTCGAACGCGATCCGCGCGGACAGCTGGCCGAGGTGCAGCTCGAGGTCGAGCCCCTCGGCGGCCATCCCGCGGATCGACGACGGCCCTCGGCCATCCTCATCCTCGATCGACATGACCGAAGCTACCCTAGCTCCGTTACTAGTTGAGGTCGAAGCTAGCTGCTGAGCACCGCAACACAGGGAGGAATTGTTTCGGGTAGAAATGTTTCTGGGCTGGAAATGACCTGGCAATACGCCGGCGTAGGACAAACGATGGAGGTTACGCCGTAGGATGTATCTAGGACTTCGGCTTCATAACAGAGCGGCGCGCACGTGGCTAGGTTACCTTCTGACGAACTGAGCGAGCACGACCCCCGCGAGCACACGTCGGTCCTCTCCCATCCCGCGGAGCCCCGTCCTCTCAACTTTTAGAAAATATCAGTACCATTCAGAAAATGCATGCATTTAGATAATGTTCACGAACTTTAAAAATGTATGTGACACTTTTTTGCGAATTAGTAATTCTTTATTACTCAGAATAATTAGGGATTGCAATCTCGAAAGACGATATCTAAGACCTCATTTGGACCCGAACCAAGCCAAACCATGGTACGACGCTGGCTTCTACCAAAGTTTGCCATAACATGACTACACTATTGCTTGTATGACGGATATGAGTAATAGAAGAGTCATGTTCCCTCATACTATGTTTTATCTCTCTGATCAAGAAAGAGTATTTAGATAAATTGTTTCCACTTTTCAACACCATGGAAACGGCCTCCAAGCAGTCGGACTCAACATCAATGGGTAGAGTACTCGATTGCACTGCCAAGCTAAACCCTTCTCGAATAGCAAGAAATTAAGATTCCAGCACATCATCATAGTCGCCAAGATATCCGCAAGCACTAAATATTATGCTTCCCAGATGGTTCCGAAGCACCAAGCGAACTCCCGCCTTTCCACTCAGGATGGAGCCATCCGTGTTTAGCTTAACTCGTCCTTGACAAGGAGGCACCCAAGGGATGCGTGAAATTGCGTTACTATCACATGTGGCATGCATCATTGGAAAACTGTGGTTAACCCGCATATTACCCTTGACAAAGTCCACATTAGGATCAAACTTAAGACGGGCAAGCGAGTCAAAGTAACTAGCCAGGAACGTGGTTGGCACGTCAATTGAAGGGGATGTCTTTGCGTGCACCAGTTAATTCCGTACGTGCCACACCCTCCAGAGAAGCATAAGCACACGGAACCCGACCTGTCTGTTTACATCACACATTAGCTGAATAAACCAATCATCATGGCGCGTTTGATGCTAGTTAAGTCCGGCAGTTCCTAGATCTTTGACATGGCCTTCCATAAACGCCGGGCGTTGTCACGGACATATAACACATGAAAGAAGTCTTCATCCTCTCTTCCGCAAATAGGGCAAGTACCATACACCTCCAGCGATCTGCGCTCTTTATTCAGCCAAGTTGCAAACGAATCTGTAGCTGCTCGCCAGACAAAGGATATGACTTTCAGTAGTACTGGACATGACCGAATCAGATTCTAAACATCCCTGTGTCCATCCGGTGACCTGCTCGTGGAAGGGAATAGAGAGCAACTAACGTCATCAGCAGCCAAACCAGCCCCTTCTTCAGGAGCTCTAGCACGTGACAAACGCCGTGCCACGATTGAGACGGCTTTCCCGAAAACACTGTGTCCTCTAAGCGTCCACTTGGGTAATGCTTGGCTTTGAGCAGTCTTGCATATTAGCTGTCCGGAAAAATCAAGAGACGCCAGGCTTGTCTCGTCAACAGAACTTGATTGAAGATTCGAAAATCCCTAAACCCGAGGCCCCCTTGTGACTTCGGCCATGTCATCTTATGCCAAGCTTACTAGTGAGTTTTCCTTTACCTTTCTCCGTTCCCCAATAATAGTTCCGAACCATACGTGTTCAGGTCATCACAAACACCAAATGGGAACTTGAACACACTCATAATAAAGGTAGGGATTGACTCAGCAACTGACTTAATCAAAGCTTCTTTGCCAGCCTGCATAGGATGCCCATCAAAAGAAAACAATCACTTACTCAACTTAACTTGCAAATCTTTAAGCTTGCCCTTAGTCAATAGACCATCAGGTGTTCGCAGACCCAGGTATATCTCCTCGAAGTCAGAAGATGTGACACCCAATACATTTTTTATCACTTCTATTGTATCCTCCGGGCAGGATCCCCCAAATAGAATGGATGATTTGAAGGGTTCGATAGCTGAAATGTGGACATAGATTGTACGTGACAATTTTTAAAAATGTTATACAATGTAACAAAAATGTTCGTGTAATTCAAAATAAAGAAATCGTAGCATTCAAAGAAAATGCACATTACATTTAAAACCATGCTCAAGCGCTTCAAAAATATGTTTGTGACATTTTAGAAAAAATGATTATACAATGTAAAAAAATATTCGCATTATTTAAATATTTTATATAATTTCAAAAAATAATTCCATGTGTATTCGAAAACTATGTAACACGTAGTCCAACTATGTTCAAACACAGGTCAATCCTGTAGACAAATGTTAAAAGTGTCGAGCGCCTCGGCCGCCGTCCCCGCGGATCCACGATGCCCCTCGGCCATTCTCCTCCTTGGACGACACTGCCCTAGCGCCGACTGTTACTACTCGAGGTGGAAGCTAGGTAGGTGGTGAGCGCCGCGGCACGGCGAGAATTGTTTCGGGGTGGAATGACCTGGCAATACGCCGTATGGCGCGCGCGGCGCAGGACGGACGGTGGCTAGGGTTTCGCGACGGAGCGGCGCGCGGCGCACACGGCTACCTCCGCACGAAGCGAACATACGCAGATCAGCCAAGGAGGAGCGAACCGACGGAGAAGCTTCCACCACGCCAGCGCCAGCTATCCGGACCCACGGCGCCGCGAGCCAATCAGTCGCTCGTTTCACCGCCCCACGGATCGACCCCCCTAACCGGATGCCCAGATCCAGCCGTCCATCCCCGACCGGATGCTCCAGCCCACGCCTCCATCCCCGCCTCATTTGTTACCCGTACCCGCTCGCTCACCCACCTAACGGATGGATGTGTTGGACTTGGATGGCTTTCTAGCCTGCGGATTGAATGATTAGACTTTGTCGTTTCTGCAATATACGTAGTACACTTTGTTATATCTGAATAAGTATGTTGCTGAACATCCGTTGACGCGATTCCTAGCTGTGATATGCTATCACCGGTTTGAAGACTGCAACCAGAATTGATCTTGCGTACTGACTCAAATTTCGGTCCCTTTTCTTGGGCTAACTCCAACCGTCGACACCAAACGGACGTTCGTTTTGACCGGATTAATTCTCTTGGGCCAACTCCAACCGTCGAACCCAAACAAACCTTCTCTTGGGCCGGCGAAGAGGGAGAGGTCGACGTTGAGGTCGAGGTCGAACGCAATCCGCGCGGACGGCAGGCTAAGGTGCATCTCCAGGTTGAGCCCCTCGGCGGCCGTCCCAGGAGCGGATCCACGACGCCCCTCGGCTATCCTCCTCCTCGATCGACACGAATGAAACTACTCGAGGTCGAAGTAGCTGGTGAGCGCCATGGCACGGGTGGCGCGCACACGGCTAGGCTACCTTCAGACGAACTAAGCGAGCATGATCCCCGCGAGCGAGTCACGTCGGTCCTCTCCCATCCCACGGAGCCCTCATATCCAATCGAACGAAAGCAAACCCAACGGATGTGTCCGCTCAACATTTAGAAACTTTTAGTACCATTCAAAAAATGCATGTGACATTTAGAAAATGTTTATGATTTTTTTTAATGTACGTGACACTTTTTTGCGAAATAACTATTTATTACTCAGAATTAGGGATTACAATCTCGTAGGGCAATATCTAAGACCTCATTTGGGCCCGAACCAAGCTGAACCATGTTACAACCCTGGCTTCTACCAAAGTTTGCCATAGCATGACTAGCACCATTGCCAATACGACGGATATGAGTAATACCCCCTCCATTCTACAATGTAGTGCGCCCGTGCTTTCCGAGATCTAAATTCGACCGTAAAGTTAACCAACGAGACCGACTGCGGCGGGAGCAAAAATTATATCACCGAATTCGTATTTTCGATATGAATTCCGTGATATAATTTTTGCTCCATCCGCAGTCGGTCTCGTTGGTTAAATTTATGGCCAAACTTGGATTTCGGGAAACGCGGGTGCACTACATTATGGAATGAAGGGAGTACAAGAGTCATGTCCCCCCATACTATGTTTTATCTCTCTGATCAAGAAAGAGTATTTAGATAAATTGCTTCCACCTTTCAATACCATGGAAACCGCCTCCAAGCAGTCGGACTCAACCTCAATGGGTAGAGTACTCCATTGCAATGCCAAGCTAAACCCTTCTCGAATAGCAAGAAATTCATATTCCAGCACATCATTACAGTCGCCAAGATATATGCAAGCACTAAATATTATGCTTCCCAGATGGTCTCCGAGGACCATGCCAACTCCCGCCTTTCCACACAGGATGGAGCCATCCGTGTTTAGCTTAACTCGCCCTTGACAACGAGGCAGCCAAGGGGTGCTTGAACTTGCATTATTATCACATGTGGCAATGCATCATTGGGAAACTATGGTTAACAAGCATCTTACCCTTGACAATGTCAGCATTAGGATCAAGCTTAAGACAGGCAAGCGAGTCCAGGTAACTAGCCAGGAACCTGGTTGGGACTTCAATTGGAGGGGCTGCCTTTGCATGCACCTGTTCATTCTGTGCGTGCCATAACCTTCAGAGAAGCATAAGCACACGGACACGAACATGTTTTTCACATCACACATTAGCTGAATAAACCAATAATCACGGCGTTTGATGCTAGTTAGCTCCGACAGTTCCCAGATCTTTGGCAAGCCTTTCATAGACGCCGGGCGTTGTCACAGACACATAAAACATGAAAGGAGTCTTCATCCTCTCTTCCGCAAATAGGGCAAGTACCATATTGTTGGGTTATGTAGCAGAAATTCAAAATTTTTCTACGTGTCACCAAGATCTATCTATGAAGAAACCAGCAACGAGGGGAAGGAGAGTGCATCTACATACCTTTGTAGATCGCTAAGCGGAAGCGTTCAAGAGAACGAGGTTGAAGGAGTCGTACTCGTTGTGATCCAAATCACCGGAGATTCTAGTGCCGAACGGACGGCACCTCCGCGTTCAAGACACGTACAGCCCGGTGACGTCTCCCATGCCTTGATCCAGCAAGGAGAGAGGGAGAGGTTGAGGAAGACTCCGTCCAACAGCAGCACAACGGCGTGGTGGTGATGGAGGAGCGTGGCAATCCTGCAGGGCTTCGCCAAGCACCGCGGGAGAGGAGGAGGGAGAGAGGTAGGGCTGCGCCAAGAGGGAGAGAAACTCATGTGTTGGCAGCCCTCAAGACCTCAACTATATATAGGGGAGAGGGAGGGGTGCGCCCCCTCTAGGGTTTCCACCCCAAGGGGTGCGGCTACCCCCAATCCCATCTAGGGTGGCGGACAAGGGGGGGAGGGGAAACTTGCCCCCCGAGTTACGTGGGTGCGCCCCCTCCCCCAACCCTAGGCGCCTTGGGCCCTTGTGGGGGGCGCACCAGCCCACCTGGGGCTGGTCCCCTCCCACACTTGGCCCATGCGGCCCTCCGGGGCCGGTGGCCCCACTTGTTGGACCCCCGGGACCCTCCCGGTGGTCCCGGTACGTTACCGATAAAACCCAAAACTTTTCCGGTGACCAAAACAGGACTTCCCATATATAAATCTTTACCTCCGGACCATTCCGGAACTCCTCGTGACTTCCGGGATCTCATCCGGGACTCCGAACAACATTCGGTAACCACATACAAACTTCCTTTATAACCCTAGCGTCATCGAACCTTAAGTGTGTAGACCCTACGGGTTCGGGAATCATGCAGACATGACCGAGACATTCTCCGGTCAATAACCAACAGCGGATCTGGATACCCATGTTGGCTCCCACATGTTCCACGATGATCTCATCGGATGAACCACGATGTCAAGGACTCAATCAATCCCGTATACAATTCCCTTTGTCTAGCGGTATTGTACTTGCCCAAGATTCGATCGTCGGTATGCCGATACCTTGTTCAATCTCGTTACCGGCAAGTCTCTTTACTCGTTCCGTAACACATCATCCCATGATCAACCCCTTGGTCACATTGTGCACATTATGATGATGTCCTACCGAGTGGGCCCAGAGATACCTCTCCGTTTACACGGAGTGACAAATCCCAGTCTCGATTCGTGCCAACCCAACAGACACTTTGGAAGATACGTGTAGTGCACCTTTATAGCCACCCAATTACATTATGACGTTTGGTACACCCAAAGCATTCCTACGGTATCCGGGAGTTGCACAATCTCATGGTCTAAGGAAATGATACTTGACATTAGAAAATCTTTAGCATATGAACTACGATCTTTGTGCTAGGCTTAGGATTGGGTCTTGTCCATCACATCATTCTCCTAATGATGTGATCCCGTTATCAACGACATCCAATGTCCATGGTCAGGAAACCGTAACCTTCTATTGATCAACGAGCTAGTCAACTAGAAGCTTACTAGGGACATGGTGTTGTCCATGTATCCACACATGTACCTGAGTTTCCTTTCAATACAATTATAGCATGGACAATAAACGATTATCATGAACAAGGAAATATAATAATAATAACTAATTTATCATTGCCTCTAGGGCATATTTCCAACAGTCTCCCACTTGCACTAGAGTCAATAATCTAGTTCACATCGCCATGTGATTAACACTGATAGGTCACATCGCCATGTGACCAACATCCAAAGAGTTTACTAGTGTCTTAAACTAGTTCACATCACCATGTGATTAAGTCTCAATGAGTTATGGGGTTTGATCATGTTTTTCTTGTGAGAGAGGTTTTAGTCAACGGGTCTGCAACATTCAGATCCGTATGTACTTTGCAATTCTCTATGTCATATTGTAAATGTTGCTTCCACGCTCCACTTGGAGTTATTCCAAATGGTTGCTCCACTATACGTATCCGGTTTGCTACTCAGAGTCATTCGGATAGGTGTTAAAGCTTGCATCGACGTAACCCTTTACGCCGAACTCTTTATCACCTCCATAATTGAGAAACATATCCCTATTCCTCTAAGGATAATTTTGACCGCTATCTGGTGATCCACTCGTTGATCACCTTTGTACCCTCTTGCCAGATATGTAGCAAGGCACGCATCAGGTGCGGTACACAGCATAGCATACTATAGAGCCTACGTCTAAGGCATAGGGGACGACCTTCGTCCTTTCTCTCTTTTCTGCCGTGGTCGAACTTTAAGTCTTAACTTCATACCTTACATCTTAGGCAAGAACTCCTTCTTTGACTGATCCATCTTGAACACCTTCAAGATCATGTCAAGGTATGTGCTCATTTGAAAGTACCATTAAGCGTTTTTGATCTATCCTCATAGATCTTGATGCTCAATGTTCAAGTAGCTTAATCCAGGTTTTCTATTAAAAAACACCTTTCAAATAACCCTATATGCTTTCCAGAAATTCTACATCATTTCTGATCAACAATATGTCAACAACATATACTCATCAGAAATTCTATAGTGCTCCCACTCACTTCTTTGGAAATACAAGTTTCTCATGAACTTTGTATAAACCCAAAATCTTTGATCATCTCATCAAAGCGCACATTCCAACTCCGAGATGCTTACTCCAGTCCTTAGAAAGATCGCTCGAGCCAGCATACCTTTTAGCATCCTTAGGATCGACAAAACTTTTCTGACTGTATCACATACAACCTTTCCTTTCGAAAACTGGTAAGGAAACTCGTCTTAACATCCATTTGCCAGATTTCATAAATGCAGCTAATGCTAACATGATTCCGACGGACTTAAGCATCGCTATGGATGAGAAAATCTCATCGCAGTCAACTCCTTGAACTTGTGAAAAACTCTTTGCCACAAGTCTAGCTTCATAGATGGTGACATTACCGTCCACGTCCGTCTTCTTCTTAAAGATCCATTTATCTCAATGGCTTGCCGATCATCGGGCAAGTCCACCAAAGTCCATGCTTTGTTCTGATACATGGATCCTATCTCGGATTTCATGGCTTCTAACCATTTGTTGGAATATGGGCCCACCATTGCTTCTCCATAGCTCGTAGGTTCATTGTTGTCTAGCAACATGACCTTCAAGACAGGATCACCGTACCACTCCGAAGCAGTACACGTCCTTGTCGTCCTACGAGGTTCGGTAGTGACTTGATCCGAAGCTTCATGATCACTATCATAAGCTTCCACTTCAATTGATGTAGGTGCCACAGGAACAACTTCCTGTGCCCTGCTACACACTAATTGTAGTGACGGTTCAATAACCATATCAAGTCTCCACCATCCTCCCACTCAATTTTTCGAGAGAAACTTTTCCTCGAGAAAGGACCCGTTTCTAGAAACAATTACTCTTGCTTCCGGATCTGAGATAGGAGGTATACCCAACTGTTTTGGGTGTCCTATGAAGATGCATTTTATCCGCTTTGGGTTCGAGCTTATCAACCTGAAACTTTTTCACATAAGCGTCGCAGCCCCAAACTTTCAAGAAACGACAGCTTAGGTTTCTCTAAACCATAGTTCTCACGGTGTCATCTCAACGGAATTACGTGGTGCCCTATTAAAGTGAGTGCGGTTGTCTCTAATGCCTAACCCATGAACGATAGTGGTAATTCAATAAGAGACATCATGGTACGCACCATATCTAATAGGGTGCAACTATGATGTTCGGACACACCATCACACTATGGTGTTCCAGGCGGTATTAATTGTGAAACATTTCCACAATGTCTTAATTGCGTGCCAAAGCTCGTAACTTAGATACTCATCTCTATGATCATATCACAGACATTTTTCCTCTTGTCACAATGATCTTCAACTTCAATCTGAAATTACTTGAACCATTCAATAATTCAGACTTGTGTTTCATCAAGCAAATATATTCAACATGTACTTGAATCATCTGTGAAGTCAGAACATAATGATATTCACTGCATGCCTCATCACTCATTGGACTGTACACATCAAAATGTGTTACTTCCAACAAGTTGCTATCTTGTCCCATCTTACTGAAAACGAGGCTTTTCAGTCATCTTGCCCATGTGGTATGATTTGCATATCTCAAGTGATTCAAAATCAAGTGAGTCCAAACGATCCATCTGCATGGAGTTTCTTCATGCGTATACACCAATAGACATGGTTCACATGTCTCAAACTTTTCAAAAACGAGTGAGTCCAAAGATCCATCAACATGGAGCTTCTTCATGCGTTTTACACCAATATGACTTACATGGTAGTGCCACAAGTAAGTGGTACTATCATTACTATCTTATATCTTTTGGCATGAAAATGTGTATCACTACGATCGAGATTCAATAAACCATTCCTTTTAAGTGCAAGACCATTGAAGGTATTATTCAAATAAACAGAGTAACCATTATTCTCTTTAAATGAATAACCATATTGCGACAGACATAATCCAATCATGTCTATGCTCAACGCAAACACCAAATAACAATTATTTAGTTTTAACACCAATCTCAATGGTAGAGGGAGCGTGCGATAGTTGATCACATCAACCTTTGGAAACACTTCCAACACATATCGTCAGCTCACCTTTAGATAGTCTCCGTTTATTCCGTAGCTTTTATTTTGAGTTACTAACACTTAGCAACCGAACCGGTATCTAATACCCTAGTGCTACTAGGAGTACTAGTAAAGTACACATTAACATAATGTATATCCAATATACTTCTATCGACCTTGCCAGCCTTCTTATCTACCAAGTATCTAGGGTAATTTTGCTCCAGTGGCTGTTCCCCTTATTACAGAAGCACTTAGTTTCGGGTTTGGGTTTAACCTTGGGTTTCTTCACTGGAGCAGCAACTGATTTGCCGTTTCGTGAAGTGCCCCTTCTTGCCCTTGCCCTTCTTATCTAGTGGTTTTATTAACCATCAACAATTGATGCTCCTTCTTGATTTCTACTTTCGTGGTGTCAAACATCATGAATATCTCAAGGATCATCATATCTATCCATGATTTGTTATAGTTCATCACAAAGCTCTAGCAGCTTGGTGGCAATGACTTTGGAGAAACATCACTATCTCATCTGGAAGATCAACTCCCACTCGATTCAAGTGATTGTTGCACTCAGACAATCTGAGCACAAGCTCAACGATTGAGCTTTTCTCCCTTAGTTTGCAGGCTAAGAAAATCGTCGGAGGTCTTATACCTCTTGACGTGGGCACGAGCCTGAAATCCCAATTTCAGCCCTCGAAACATCTCATATGTTCCGCGACGTTCCGAAAACGTCTTTGGTGCCTCAACTCTAAACCGTTTAACTGAACTATCACGTAGTTATCAAAACATGTATGTCCGATGTTCGCAACATCCACAGACGACGTTTGGGGTTCAGCACAATGAGCGGTGCATTAAGGACATAAGCTTTCTACTGTCCGCATAATCGCTACCGTCAACTTTCAACTATATTTTCTCTAGGAACATATTTAAAACAGTAGAACTAAAGCGCGAGCTATGACATAATTTGCAAAGGGTTTTTGACTATGTTCAGGATAATTAACTTCATCTTATGAGCTCCCACTCAGATAGACATCCCTCTAGTCATCTAAGTGATTACATGATCCGAGTCAACTAGGCTGTGTCCGATCATCATGTGAGACGGACTAGTCATCATCGGTGAACATCTTCATATTGATCGTATCCACCATACGACTCATGCTCGACCTTTCGGTCTCTTGTGTTCCGAGGACATGTCTGTACATGCTAGGCTCGTCAAGTTAACCTAAGTATTTCGCGTGTGTAAATCTGGCTTACACCCGTTGTATGTGAACATAAGAATCTATCACACCCGATCATCACATGGTGCTTCGAAACGACGAACATTCGCAACGGTGCACAGTTAGGGGGAACACTTTCTTGAAATTTTAATGAGGGATCATCTTATTTACTACCGTCGTTCTAAGCAAATAAGATGCATAAACATGATAAACATCACATGCAATCAAATAGTGACATGATATGGCCAATATCATTTTGCTCCTTTTGATCTCCATCTTTGGGGCTCCATGATCATCATCGTCACCGGCATGACACCATGATCTTCATCATCATGATCTCCATAATCGTGTCTTCATGAAGTTGTCTCGCCAACTATTACTTCTACTACTATGGCTACCGGTTAGCAATAAAGTAAAGTAATTACATGGCGTTGTTTAATGACACGCAGGTCATACAAAAAATTAAGACAACTCCTATGGCTCCTGCCGGTTGTCATACTCATTGACATGCAAGTCGTGATTCCTATTACAAGAACATGATCAATCTCATACATCACATATCATTCATCACATTCTTCTTCTCCATATCACATCACATAGCATACCTTGCAAAAACAAGTTAGTCGTCCTCTAATTATTGTTTGCATGTTTTACGTGGCTGCTATGGGTTTCTAGCAAGAACATTTCTTACCTACGCAAAACCACAACGTGATATGCCAATTGCTATTTACCCTTCATAAGGACACTTTTCATCGAATCCGTTCCGACTAAAGTGGGAGAGACTGGCACCCGCTAGCCACCTTATGCACCAAGTGCATGTCAGTCGGTGGAACCTGTCTCACGTAAGTGTACGCGTAAGGTTGGACCGGGCCGCTTCATCCCACAATACCGTCGAAAAAAGATTGGACTAGTAACGGTAAGCATATTGAACAAAATCAACGCCCAAAACTACTTTGTGTTCTACTCGTGCAAAGAATCTATGCAATAGACCTAGCTCATGATGCCACTGTTGGGTTATGTAGCAGAAATTCAAAATTTTCCTACGTGTCACCAAGATCTATCTATGGAGAAACCAGCAACGAGGGGAAGGAGAGTGAATCTACATACCCTTGTAGATCGCTAAGCGGAAGCGTTCAAGAGAACGGGGTTGAAGGAGTCGTATTCGTCGTGATCCAAATCACCGGAGATCCTAGTGCCTAACGGACGGCACCTCCGCGTCCAACACACGTACAGCCCGGTGACGTCTCCCATGCCTTGATCCAGCAAGGAGAGAGGGAGAGGTTGAGGAAGACTCCGTCCAGCAGCAGCACAACGGTGTGGTGGTGATGGAGGAGCATGGCAATCCTGCAGGGCTTCGCCAAGCACCGCGAGAGAGGAGGAGGGAGAGAGGTAGGGCTGCGCCAAGAGGGAGAGAAACTCATGTGTTGGCAGCCCTCAAGACCTCAACTATATATAGGGGAGAGGGAGGGGGTGCGCCCCCTCTAGGGTTTCCACCCCAAGGGGTGCGGCTGCCCCCAATCCCATCTAGGGTGGCGGCCAAGGGGGGGAGAGGGGAAACTTGCCCCCCAAGTTAGGTGGGTGCGCCCCCTCCCCCAACCCTAGGCGCCTTGGGCCCTTGTGGGAGGGGGGGGCGTACCAGCCCACCTGGGGATGGTCTCCTCCCACACTTGACCCATGCAGCCCTCCGGGGCCGGTGGCCCCACTTGGTGGACCCCCGGGACCCTCCCGGTGGTCCCAGTACATTACCGATAAAACCCGAAACTTTTCCGGTGACCAAAACAGGACTTCCCATATATAAATCTTTACCTCCGGACCATTCCGGAACTCTTCGTGACGTCCGGGATCTCATACGGGACTCCGAACAACATTCGGTAACCACATACAAACTTCCTTTATAACCCTAGTGTCATCGAACCTTAAGTGTGTAGACCCTACGGGTTCGGGAATCATGCAGACATGACCGAGACATTCTCCGGTCAATAACCAACAGCGGGATCTGGATACCCATGTTGGCTCCCACATGTTCCACGATGATCTTATCAGATGAACCACGATGTCAAGGACTCAATCGATCCCGTATATATAATTCCCTTTGTCTAGCGGTATTGTACTTGCCCGAGATTCGATCGTCGGTATGCCGATACCTTGTTCAATCTCGTTACCGGCAAGTCTCTTTACTCGTTCTGTAACACATCATCCCATGATCAACCCTTGGTCACATTGTGCACATTATGATGATGTCCCACCGAGTGGGCCCAGAGATACCTCTCCGTTTACACGGAGTGACAAATCCCAGTCTCGATTCGTGCCAACCCAACAGACACTTTGGGAGATACCTGTAGTGCACCTTTATAGCCACCCAGTTACGTTGTGACGTTTGGTACACCCAAAGCATTCCTACGGTATCCGGGAGTTGCACAATCTCATGGTCTAAGGAAATGATACTTGACATTAGAAAAGCTAGCAAATGAACTACGATCTTTGTGCTAGGCTTAGGATTGGGTCTTGTCCATCACATCATTCTCCTAATGATGTGATCCTGTTATCAACGACATCCAATGTCCATGGTCAGGAAACCATAACCATCTATTGATCAACGAGCTAGTCAACTAGAAGCTTACTAGGGACATGGTGTAGTCTATGTATCCACACATATATCTGAGTTTCCTTTCAATACAATTATAGCATGGACAATAAACAATTATCATGAACAAGGAAATATAATAATAATAACTAATTTATCATTGCCTCTAGGGCATATTTCCAACAGATACAACTCCAGCAATCTGCGCTTTTTATTCAGCCAAGATGCTAATGAATCTATATCTGCTCGCCAGGCAAAGGAAAGGACTTTCGGTGCTGCTGGAGACGACCAGATCAAATTCCAAGCGCCCCTGCATCCATCCGGCAAACTGCTCATAGAAGGGAATAAAGAGCAATTAACATCATCAGCAGCCAGCCAATAGGAACTATGTACAGAGGAAATACCAATGCGTTCCGGGGCCCAGGCCAAGAAGTCGTCACCCAAACGAGGTGAAGGATAAATCTTGCAAATCTCCTGAATGTCCAGTGGCAGAGTGAATTGCAGAAAACCACCACATTTCAGCTTAGGTTTGCAGAAAACACCCTTCTATGTTTTTCCTTCAGAAAACATTGATTTTTTTCCTAATCTTTTGCAGAAAGCACCAAACCTCCTGTTCGGGCAGTTTAAGCACTATTATGACAGGTGGGACCCTGTCTTGTCGACGTGGCTCACGGCCGTGAGCTGACGCCGTCTAACGGCGCTACTGTGCCGGTCCGCCTATAGAAACCAGCTCAATCCAGCTCTCTCCTCTGCGTCGCCCTCTCCTATCGTCACTCTGCTCTCCTCTCCTCACTCTGTTCTTCTCCCCCGACGCCGCCACAACGCCGACCGCCATTCTGCTGCTCCCCCGTGGCCATGGTGTCGTGGAGCGACGAGACCAGTGAGGATTCAGTCATGAACATCTCCTCCTCCTGCGATGGCATCATCAAGGTCAGTTTGCTACAGCTAGGGTTAGGGTTAGGGTTAGTGATTTGGGGATTTTGTGAATGAGCTCGAGCTGAACGTAGGTTTATCTTTGCTTGCTCCCGCAGCTTCCATGTACGATGCACGATCCGAATTTCAATGGCCCTGACACCGATGTGAATGTTTTGTGCGAACACGACGAGCCGGCCGAGCGCTTAGTTGCATTTGAAGGGATGCACACCGGCAAGAAGGTATGAACCTTTGTAAAGGAAGGTGTTCATTGCTTAATGTTTTGCTTACGTAGTTGTTAAGCTTTGTTTAGTTTGGTCTTACTTTACCTTTACCTGACATGCCTTGTCATCAGATGGTACACATTGTTTATTGTGGTTCACTAGTAGAAAAAGGACCTAATGTGAGACACATTAGTGCCGGTTTGTTTTTGAGCCGTCACTAATGTGTACATTAGTGCCGGTTCCAATGGCTAGCCGGCCGCTATCATTAGTACCGGTTCGTGGCGAACCTTTAGCACCGGTTCGTGCCACGAACCGGTACTAAAGAGAGTGGTGGCAGGATGTTGTCAGTCTGGGCCCCCCCAGCACCTTTAGTACCGGTTCGAGGCACGAACCGGTACTAAAGGTCGTCGTACATAAACCCTTCGTCGACCCGAGCTCCTCTGTTCTTCCCCTTTCCCCTCACTTCCTCTGTTCTTCCCCTCTCTTCCTCGAACTCATCACAAATTTTGCCCAAAATTTGTCAAGATTTGAAGGCCCCCATCCATTCAAATGACCACAAAGGTTAGCAACTTTGTCCTTTCATCTCTCATTGCTAGATTAGCTCTTGCAATGCTTTGTATAGTGATTCATTTGTGAGTTTAGTAATTTGGGAGGAATTATATGTGCTAGTATTTGATTTATATGCAATTTGAGGTCAAAAATAACACTTAGTTTGCATATCTAGGTGTGGTTTACTTAGTGCCTTCTAAATCTCCGTCGTAACCACCGTCGATCGCCCGCACCGTCCCGTCTCCGGCACCACCTTGTGGTGAGGCTCTTGTTCATGAATGTTTTACATTACCAAATTGATGTTTGTGTGATTTGGATATATAGTTACTCATATAATTGTCTTACCCGTACGTTGTTTGTTATACATAGTGCCATGGTTTTGATATCCGTCCCCGTCGGCCCTCGTCCATGTTATGATTCGGATCTGGTATATTCTCTTTTAAAACTAGTTGTTGCATTTCGTGTTTATGACAAATTATGCCCATCAAGTTGACATAGATATTTTTATCTAGGAGGTATGTGAACCGGAAATTCCAACCGACCCTATTGTCGAGAGGTTAAATTTAGTTGAAAGAGAAAACGAGTATTTGAAAGAAAAATTGAAAAGAATCGAGGGGAAGAAGATGGAATTGGTGTTGCATGTTGCCGATGTCGTCGATGATCACAAGATCAAGATGGAGAAAATGCGGTTGAAGATTAGAAAAATTAGAAAATATGCCATTGATAGTGTGACTTGGTATCATTATGCTGGTGGATCAATTGTTACCTTAGTTGCGATCTTGATCGCATTTGTTGTTGCATTTAAATTCTTTAGCTAGAGAGTTATTTGTATGTTGAATTTAATTAAGTGTTGTATATGAACTTTATGTATGAACTTGTATTAATTTGGTCTATTCGGTGTTGTGTATAATGAAGATATGAGCCGACAATGGATGTATGATTATCGATGCTCTCCCGGGTTCATTAATGGCGTGCATACTTTTTCGCTTGTCGCTGAGGCAAACAAGCGGGCGGATGATATTATGCCTTGTCCACCCACTGCCACCGGGCCCTCGTACAATACGAGGGCGAGATTCTCCGCCGGGATTGGGCCGGCGAAGAGCATAAGGTCGACGTTGAGGTCGAGATCGAACGCGGTCTGCGAGGATGGTAGGCCGAGGTGCAGCTCGAGGTC
The DNA here is from genome assembly GCF_002162155.2 of Triticum dicoccoides. Classification (NCBI taxonomy): domain Eukaryota; kingdom Viridiplantae; phylum Streptophyta; class Magnoliopsida; order Poales; family Poaceae; genus Triticum; species Triticum dicoccoides. Next base: position 623,873,193 of record NC_041389.1, read on the forward strand.
TAGTCTTCGGCCGCCGTCCTCGATTGACACGAAACTACACTAGCGTCGTTACCCGAGGTCGAAGCAAGATAGTAAGCACCATCACACCGGGAAAATTCTTTTGGGTGGAAATGACTTGGCAATACGGTTGTATATATACTGCCTCCGGTCCTTTTGAGTCTGCATATAAGTTATCTTCAAAGTTAAAGTATCTTTACTTTGATGAAACTTATAGACAAAAGTTTCAATATTGACAATGCCAAATCAATATTGTTCGATTTTTTATAAAATGTAGTTTCATAGTTTGTATATTTTGTATCGTAGGTGTTGATATTTTTAAAAATAAATTTGGTCAAATTTTGCAAAGTTTGACTTGACCCAAATCCAGTATGCATAGTATATACATATGGCACGGTGCTGGACGGGCAGTGGAGGACAATGTATCTAGGGTTTCGGTTTTCACAACGGAGTGGGGCACACACAGCTAGGCTACCTTCGGATGAACACACGGATCAGGCCAGACTATGTTCATGCGTTTCAAAAAAATAATGTTTGTGTAATTCTAAACAAAACTTAGCATTCAAACAAAATTTACGTTATATTTAAAACTATGTTCATGTGTTTCAAAAATATGTCTGTGACATTTTATAAAAAATATTTATACAACATAAAAAATGTTCACACAATTTAAAAAATGTTTTGTATCATTTCAAAAGTTAATTCAATGTGTATTCAAAAAATATTTAACACGTAGTCCAAAAAAGGTTCAAAACATGTTAATCATCAGAAAAATGAACAAAAATGGATATATCTAGAGCTAATACATCCATTTCTCTGACAAGTATTTATGGACAGAGGAAGTATTTGACAAATGTTAATCATGTTAAAAAATGTTCTAGATATATACAAAATGTATACAAATGTGTATGAAAAAAGTAGGCAGCAAAAATATATTTAAGAAACATGTATTTGAAAAATGTTAAACATGTACGATTATGCACACCAATCCTTGCTACGATTGTAAAAATGAAGGGTGTCTCACCTACCAGTGTAAGTACAATGTTATAGAAAAGATTGCATTCATAATCAGAATTGTACTTGCAACATATTTAATGAGAGCTAGCTGATCACTAAGATACAACAACTTCACCAAAGACCAAGAGACCGCTAGGCCATAGCTCACTACGACCGGAGAGTACCATCGGCCAGACGCAGTTGACATGCAATATGAGATCCCAACGAGAGGATCGAACTACACACTCTACGGGTTTTGGGCAGGGCGGACGCCGTCCTTCTGCCGAAAAAGGGTTCCCCGCTTTGTATACAAAGCAACCAACCGAACCATACAGAAATAGATCCTGGGGCGGAAGCAGCATAGTCACGCCAAAAAAAACGACAGAGAAAGAGCAAAAGAAACAAATGCCGACAACGGCGGATCAACAAAAACGAAGAAGCCTCGCGATCGCTGCGCCCACCGGGATCTTCCACAAGGCTCCAAGACTCCGAAGCTCCGGCACCTATCAACACCTCCAAGAAGGATCGCGATGATGACGAAGCTGCTGCCAAGGGTTTCCCCGGATACACAACGAGGCGAAAGGAAGGGTAGCCCCCGACGCCCTCCCGGAAGGTCAGGTGGCACCCACAGGCGCCACCACGCCGGTGTTGGCCTCACTGACAGGGGTTTCCCCGGATCCCAACCCGTACCTCGGGCGCTCCGGATCCAGCCACCAAACCAACCACCACCCTG
>NC_041389.1:623918214-623926441 GCF_002162155.2 Triticum dicoccoides
CTACACTATTGCTTGTATGACGGATATGAGTAATAGAAGAGTCATGTTCCCTCATACTATGTTTTATCTCTCTGATCAAGAAAGAGTATTTAGATAAATTGTTTCCACTTTTCAACACCATGGAAACGGCCTCCAAGCAGTCGGACTCAACATCAATGGGTAGAGTACTCGATTGCACTGCCAAGCTAAACCCTTCTCGAATAGCAAGAAATTAAGATTCCAGCACATCATCATAGTCGCCAAGATATCCGCAAGCACTAAATATTATGCTTCCCAGATGGTTCCGAAGCACCAAGCGAACTCCCGCCTTTCCACTCAGGATGGAGCCATCCGTGTTTAGCTTAACTCGTCCTTGACAAGGAGGCAGCCAAGGGATGCGTGAAATTGCGTTACTATCACATGTGGCATGCATCATTGGAAAACTGTGGTTAACCCGCATATTACCCTTGACAAAGTCCACATTAGGATCAAACTTAAGATGGGCAAGCGAGTCAAAGTAACTAGCCAGGAACGTGGTTGGCACGTCAATTGAAGGGGATGTCTTTGCGTGCACCAGTTAATTCCGTACGTGCCACACCCTCCAGAGAAGCATAAGCACACGGAACCCGACCTGTCTGTTCACATCACACATTAGCTGAATAAACCAATCATCATGGCGCGTTTGATGCTAGTTAAGTCCGGCAGTTCGTAGATCTTTGACATGGCCTTCCATAAACGCCGGGCGTTGTCACGGACATATAACACATGAAAGAAGTCTTCATCCTCTCTTCCGCAAATAGGGCAAGTACCATACACCTCCAGCGATCTGCGCTCTTTATTCAGCCAAGTTGCAAACGAATCTGTAGCTGCTCGCCAGACAAAGGATATGACTTTCAGTGGTAGTGGACATGACCGAATCAGATTCTAAACATCCCTGTGTCCATCCGGTGACCTGCTCGTGGAAGGGAATAGAGAGCAACTAACGTCATCAGCAGCCAAACCAGCCCCTTCTTCAGGAGCTCTAGCACGTGACAAACGCCGTGCCACGATTGAGACGGCTTTCCCGAAAACACTGTGTCCTCTAAGCGTCCACTTGGGTAATGCTTGGCTTTGAGCAGTCTTGCATATTAGCTGTCCGGAAAAATCAAGAGACGCCAGGCTTGTCTCGTCAACAGAACTTGATTGAAGATTCGAAAATCCCTAAACCCGAGGCCCCCTTGTGACTTCGGCCATGTCATCTTATGCCAAGCTTACTAGTGAGTTTTCCTTTACCTTTCTCCGTTCCCCAATAATAGTTCCGAACCATACGTGTTCAGGTCATCACAAACACCAAATGGGAACTTGAACACACTCATAATAAAGGTAGGGATTGACTCAGCAACTGACTTAATCAAAGCTTCTTTGCCAGCCTGCATAGGATGCCCATCAAAAGAAAACAATCACTTACTCAACTTAACTTGCAAATCTTTAAGCTTGCCCTTAGTCAATAGACCATCAGGTGTTCGCAGACCCAGGTATATCTCCTCGAAGTCAGAAGATGTGACACCCAATACATTTTTTATCACTTCTATTGTATCCTCCGGGCAGGATCCCCAAATAGAATGGATGATTTGAAGGGTTCGATAGCTGAAATGTGGACATAGATTGTACGTGACACTTTTTAAAAATGTTATACAATGTAACAAAAATGTTCGTGTAATTCAAAATAAAGAAATCGTAGCATTCAAAGAAAATGCACATTACATTTAAAACCATGCTCAAGCGCTTCAAAAATATGTTTGTGACATTTTAGAAAAAATGATTATACAATGTAAAAAAATATTCGCATTATTTAAATATTTTATTTAATTTCAAAAAATAATTCCATGTGTATTCGAAAACTATGTAACACGTAGTCCAACTATGTTCAAACACAGGTCAATCCTGTAGACAAATGTTAAAAGTGTCGAGCGCCTCGGCCGCCGTCCCCGCGGATCCACGATGCCCCTCGGCCATTCTCCTCCTTGGACGACACTGCCCTAGCGCCGACTGTTACTACTCGAGGTGGAAGCTAGGTAGGTGGTGAGCGCCGCGGCACGGGGAGAATTGTTTCGGGGTGGAATGACCTGGCAATACGCCGTATGGCGCGCGCGGCGCAGGACGGACGGTGGCTAGGGTTTCGCGACGGAGCGGCGCGCGGCGCACACGGCTACCTCCGCACGAAGCGAACATACGCAGATCACCCAAGGAGGAGCGAACCGACGGAGAAGCTTCCACCACGCCAGCGCCAGCTATCCGGACCCACGGCGCCGCGAGCCAATCAGTCGCTCGTTTCACCGCCCCACGGATCGACCCCCCTAACCGGATGCCCAGATCCAGCCGTCCATCCCCGACCGGATGCTCGAGCCCACGCCTCCATCCCCGCCTCATTTGTTACCCGTACCCGCTCGCTCACCCACCTAACGGATGGATGTGTTGGACTTGGATGGCTTTCTAGCCTGCGGATTGAATGATTAGACTTTGTCGTTTCTGCAATATACGTAGTACACTTTGTTATATCTGAATAAGTATGTTGCTGAACATCCGTTGACGCGATTCCTAGCTGTGATATGCTATCACCGGTTTGAAGACTGCAACCAGAATTGATCTTGCGTACTGACTCAAATTTCGGTCCCTTTTCTTGGGCTAACTCCAACCGTCGACACCAAACGGACGTTCGTTTTGACCGGATTAATTCTCTTGGGCCAACTCCAACCGTCGAACCCAAACAAACCTTCTCTTGGGCCGGCGAAGAGGGAGAGGTCGACGTTGAGGTCGAGGTCGAACGCAATCCGCGCGGACGGCAGGCTAAGGTGCATCTCCAGGTTGAGCCCCTCGGCGGCCGTCCCAGGAGCGGATCCACGACGCCCCTCGGCTATCCTCCTCCTCGATCGACACGAATGAAACTACTCGAGGTCGAAGTAGCTGGTGAGCGTCGTGGCACGGGTGGCGCGCACACGGCTAGGCTACCTTCAGACGAACTAAGCGAGCATGATCCCCGCGAGCGAGTCACGTCGGTCCTCTCCCATCCCACGGAGCCCTCATATCCAATCGAACGAAAGCAAACCCAACGGATGTGTCCGCTCAACATTTAGAAACTTTTAGTACCATTCAAAAAATGCATGTGACATTTAGAAAATGTTTATGATTTTTTTTAATGTACGTGACACTTTTTTGCGAAATAACTATTTATTACTCAGAATTAGGGATTACAATCTCGTAGGGCAATATCTAAGACCTCATTTGGGCCCGAACCAAGCTGAACCATGTTACAACCCTGGCTTCTACCAAAGTTTGCCATAGCATGACTAGCACCATTGCCAATACGACGGATATGAGTAATACTCCCTCCATTCCACAATGTAGTGCGCCCGTGCTTTCCGAGATCTAAATTCGACCGTAAAGTTAACCAACGAGACCGACTGCGGCGGGAGCAAAAATTATATCACCGAATTCGTATTTTCGATATGAATGCCGTGATATAATTTTTGCTCCATCCGCAGTTGGTCTCGTTGGTTAAATTTATGGCCAAACTTGGATTTCGGGAAACGCGGGTGCACTACATTATGGAATGAAGGGAGTACAAGAGTCATGTCCCCCCATACTATGTTTTATCTCTCTGATCAAGAAAGAGTATTTAGATAAATTGCTTCCACCTTTCAATACCATGGAAACCGCCTCCAAGCAGTCGGACTCAACCTCAATGGGTAGAGTACTCCATTGCAATGCCAAGCTAAACCCTTCTCGAATAGCAAGAAATTCATATTCCAGCACATCATTACAGTCGCCAAGATATATGCAAGCACTAAATATTATGCTTCCCAGATGGTCTCCGAGGACCATGCCAACTCCGGCCTTTCCACACAGGATGGAGCCATCCGTGTTTAGCTTAACTCGCCCTTGACAACGAGGCAGCCAAGGGGTGCTTGAACTTGCATTATTATCACATGTGGCAATGCATCATTGGGAAACTATGGTTAACAAGCATCTTACCCTTGACAATGTCAGCATTAGGATCAAGCTTAAGACAGGCAAGCGAGTCCAGGTAACTAGCCAGGAACCTGGTTGGGACTTCAATTGGAGGGGCTGGCTTTGCATGCACCTGTTCATTCTGTGCGTGCCATAACCTTCAGAGAAGCATAAGCACACGGACACGAACATGTTTTTCACATCACACATTAGCTGAATAAACCAATAATCACGGCGTTTGATGCTAGTTAGCTCCGACAGTTCCCAGATCTTTGGCAAGCCTTTCATAGACGCCGGGCGTTGTCACAGACACATAAAACATGAAAGGAGTCTTCATCCTCTCTTCCGCAAATAGGGCAAGTACCATATTGTTGGGTTATGTAGCAGAAATTCAAAATTTTTCTACGTGTCACCAAGATCTATCTATGAAGAAACCAGCAACGAGGGGAAGGAGAGTGCATCTACATACCTTTGTAGATCGCTAAGCGGAAGCGTTCAAGAGAACGAGGTTGAAGGAGTCGTACTCGTTGTGATCCAAATCACCGGAGATTCTAGTGCCGAACGGACGGCACCTCCGCGTTCAAGACACGTACAGCCCGGTGACGTCTCCCATGCCTTGATCCAGCAAGGAGATAGGGAGAGGTTGAGGAAGACTCCGTCCAACAGCAGCACAACGGCGTGGTGGTGATGGAGGAGCGTGGCAATCCTGCAGGGCTTCGCCAAGCACCGCGGGAGAGGAGGAGGGGGAGAGGTAGGGCTGCGCCAAGAGGGAGAGAAACTCATGTGTTGGCAGCCCTCAAGACCTCAACTATATATAGGGGAGAGGGAGGGGGTGCGCCCCCTCTAGGGTTTCCACCCCAAGGGGTGCGGCTACCCCCAATCCCATCTAGGGTGGCGGACAAGGGGGGGAGGGGAAACTTGCCCCCCGAGTTACGTGGGTGCGCCCCCTCCCCCAACCCTAGGCGCCTTGGGCCCTTGTGGGGGGCGCACCAGCCCACCTGGGGCTGGTCCCCTCCCACACTTGGCCCATGCGGCCCTCCGGGGCCGGTGGCCCCACTTGTTGGACCCCCGGGACCCTCCCGGTGGTCCCGGTACGTTACCGATAAAACCCAAAACTTTTCCGGTGACCAAAACAGGACTTCCCATATATAAATCTTTACCTCCGGACCATTCCGGAACTCCTCGTGACTTCCGGGATCTCATCCGGGACTCCGAACAACATTCGGTAACCACATACAAACTTCCATTATAACCCTAGCGTCATCGAACCTTAAGTGTGTAGACCCTACGGGTTCGGGAATCATGCAGACATGACCGAGACGTTCTCCGGTCAATAACCAACAGCGGATCTGGATACCCATGTTGGCTCCCACATGTTCCACGATGATCTCATCGGATGAACCACGATGTCAAGGACTCAATCAATCCCGTATACAATTCCCTTTGTCTAGCGGTATTGTACTTGCCCAAGATTCGATCGTCGGTATGCCGATACCTTGTTCAATCTCGTTACCGGCAAGTCTCTTTACTCGTTCCGTAACACATCATCCCATGATCAACCCCTTGGTCACATTGTGCACATTATGATGATGTCCTACCGAGTGGGCCCAGAGATACCTCTCCGTTTACACGGAGTGACAAATCCCAGTCTCGATTCGTGCCAACCCAACAGACACTTTGGAAGATACGTGTAGTGCACCTTTATAGCCACCCAATTACATTATGACGTTTGGTACACCCAAAGCATTCCTACGGTATCCGGGAGTTGCACAATCTCATGGTCTAAGGAAATGATACTTGACATTAGAAAATCTTTAGCATATGAACTACGATCTTTGTGCTAGGCTTAGGATTGGGTCTTGTCCATCACATCATTCTCCTAATGATGTGATCCCGTTATCAACGACATCCAATGTCCATGGTCAGGAAACCGTAACCATCTATTGATCAACGAGCTAGTCAACTAGAAGCTTACTAGGGACATGGTGTTGTCCATGTATCCACACATGTACCTGAGTTTCCTTTCAATACAATTATAGCATGGACAATAAACGATTATCATGAACAAGGAAATATAATAATAATAACTAATTTATCATTGCCTCTAGGGCATATTTCCAACAGTCTCCCACTTGCACTAGAGTCAATAATCTAGTTCACATCGCCATGTGATTAACACTGATAGGTCACATCGCCATGTGACCAACATCCAAAGAGTTTACTAGTGTCTTAAACTAGTTCACATCACCATGTGATTAAGTCTCAATGAGTTATGGGGTTTGATCATGTTTTTCTTGTGAGAGAGGTTTTAGTCAACGGGTCTGCAACATTCAGATCCGTATGTACTTTGCAATTCTCTATGTCATATTGTAAATGTTGCTTCCACGCTCCACTTGGAGTTATTCCAAATGGTTGCTCCACTATACGTATCCGGTTTGCTACTCAGAGTCATTCGGATAGGTGTTAAAGCTTGCATCGACGTAACCCTTTACGCCGAACTCTTTATCACCTCCATAATTGAGAAACATATCCCTATTCCTCTAAGGATAATTTTGACCGCTATCTGGTGATCCACTCGTTGATCACCTTTGTACCCTCTTGCCAGATATGTAGCAAGGCACGCATCAGGTGCGGTACACAGCATAGCATACTATAGAGCCTACGTCTAAGGCATAGGGGACGACCTTCGTCCTTTCTCTCTTTTCTGCCGTGGTCGAACTTTAAGTCTTAACTTCATACCTTACATCTTAGGCAAGAACTCCTTCTTTGACTGATCCATCTTGAACACCTTCAAGATCATGTCAAGGTATGTGCTCATTTGAAAGTACCATTAAGCGTTTTTGATCTATCCTCATAGATCTTGATGCTCAATGTTCAAGTAGCTTAATCCAGGTTTTCTATTAAAAAACACCTTTCAAATAACCCTATATGCTTTCCAGAAATTCTACATCATTTTTGATCAACAATATGTCAACAACATATACTCATCAGAAATTCTATAGTGCTCCCACTCACTTCTTTGGAAATACAAATTTCTCATGAACTTTGTATAAACCCAAAATCTTTGATCATCTCATCAAAGCGCACATTCCAACTCCGAGATGCTTACTCCAGTCCTTAGAAAGATCGCTGGAGCCAGCATACCTTTTAGCATCCTTAGGATCGACAAAACTTTTCTGACTGTATCACATACAACCTTTCCTTTCGAAAACTGGTAAGGAAACTCGTCTTAACATCCATTTGCCAGATTTCATAAATGCAGCTAATGCTAACATGATTCCGACGGACTTAAGCATCGCTATGGATGAGAAAATCTCATCGCAGTCAACTCCTTGAACTTGTGAAAAACTCTTTGCCACAAGTCTAGCTTCATAGATGGTGACATTACCGTCCACGTCCGTCTTCTTCTTAAAGATCCATTTATCTCAATGGCTTGCCGATCATCGGGCAAGTCCACCAAAGTCCATGCTTTGTTCTGATACATGGATCCTATCTCGGATTTCATGGCTTCTAACCATTTGTTGGAATATGGGCCCACCATTGCTTCTCCATAGCTCGTAGGTTCATTGTTGTCTAGCAACATGACCTTCAAGACAGGATCACCGTACCACTCCGAAGCAGTACGCGTCCTTGTCGTCCTACGAGGTTCGGTAGTGACTTGATCCGAAGCTTCATGATCACTATCATAAGCTTCCACTTCAATTGATGTAGGTGCCACAGGAACAACTTCCTGTGCCCTGATACACACTAATTGTAGTGACGGTTCAATAACCATATCAAGTCTCCACCATCCTCCCACTCAATTTTTCGAGAGAAACTTTTCCTCGAGAAAGGACCCGTTTCTAGAAACAATTACTCTTGCTTCCGGATCTGAGATAGGAGGTATACCCAACTGTTTTGGGTGTCCTATGAAGATGCATTTTATCCGCTTTGGGTTCGAGCTTATCAACCTGAAACTTTTTCACATAAGCGTCGCAGCCCCAAACTTTCAAGAAACGACAGCTTAGGTTTCTCTAAACCATAGTTCTCACGGTGTCATCTCAACGGAATTACGTGGTGCCCTATTAAAGTGAGTGCGGTTGTCTCTAATGCCTAACCCATGAACGATAGTGGTAATTCAATAAGAGACATCATGGTACGCACCATATCTAATAGGGTGCAACTATGATGTTCGGACACACCATCACACTATGGTGTTCCAGGCGGTATTAATTGTGAAACATTTCCACAATGTCTTAATTGCGTGCCAAAGCTCGTAACT
>NC_041389.1:623929395-623939765 GCF_002162155.2 Triticum dicoccoides
CCCAAAACTACTTTGTGTTCTACCCGTGCAAAGAATCTATGCAATAGACCTAGCTCATGATGCCACTGTTGGGTTATGTAGCAGAAATTCAAAATTTTCCTACGTGTCACCAAGATCTATCTATGGAGAAACCAGCAACGAGGGGAAGGAGAGTGAATCTACATACCCTTGTAGATCGCTAAGCGGAAGCGTTCAAGAGAACGGGGTTGAAGGAGTCGTATTCGTCGTGATCCAAATCACCGGAGATCCTAGTGCCGAACGGACGGCACCTCCGCGTCCAACACACGTACAGCCCGGTGACGTCTCCCATGCCTTGATCCAGCAAGGAGAGAGGGAGAGGTTGAGGAAGACTCCGTCCAGCAGCAGCACAATGGTGTGGTGGTGATGGAGGAGCATGGCAATCCTGCAGGGCTTCGCCAAGCACCGCGAGAGAGGAGGAGGGAGAGAGGTAGGGCTGCGCCAAGAGGGAGAGAAACTCATGTGTTGGCAGCCCTCAAGACCTCAACTATATATAGGGGAGAGGGAGGGGGTGCGCCCCCTCTAGGGTTTCCACCCCAAGGGGTGCGGCTGCCCCCAATCCCATCTAGGGTGGCGGCCAAGGGGGGGAGAGGGGAAACTTGCCCCCCAAGTTAGGTGGGTGCGCCCCCTCCCCCAACCCTAGGCGCCTTGGGCCCTTGTGGGAGGGGGGGGCGTACCAGCCCACCTGGGGATGGTCCCCTCCCACACTTGGCCCATGCAGCCCTCCGGGGCCGGTGGCCCCACTTGGTGGACCCCCGGGACCCTCCCGGTGGTCCCAGTACATTACCGATAAAACCCGAAACTTTTCCGGTGACCAAAACAGGACTTCCCATATATAAATCTTTACCTCCGGACCATTCCGGAACTCTTCGTGACGTCCGGGATCTCATACGGGACTCCGAACAACATTCGGTAACCACATACAAACTTCCTTTATAACCCTAGCGTCATCGAACCTTAAGTGTGTAGACCCTACGGGTTCGGGAATCATGCAGACATGACCGAGACATTCTCCGGTCAATAACCAACAGCGGGATCTGGATACCCATGTTGGCTCCCACATGTTCCACGATGATCTTATCAGATGAACCACGATGTCAAGGACTCAATCGATCCCGTATATATAATTCCCTTTGTCTAGCGGTATTGTACTTGCCCGAGATTCGATCGTCGGTATGCCGATACCTTGTTCAATCTCGTTACCGGCAAGTCTCTTTACTCGTTCTGTAACACATCATCCCATGATCAACCCCTTGGTCACATTGTGCACATTATGATGATGTCCTACCGAGTGGGCCCAGAGATACCTCTCCGTTTACACGGAGTGACAAATCCCAGTCTCGATTCGTGCCAACCCAACAGACACTTTGGGAGATACCTGTAGTGCACCTTTATAGCCACCCAGTTACGTTGTGACGTTTGGTACACCCAAAGCATTCCTACGGTATCCGGGAGTTGCACAATCTCATGGTCTAAGGAAGTGATACTTGACATTAGAAAAGCTAGCAAATGAACTACGATCTTTGTGCTAGGCTTAGGATTGGGTCTTGTCCATCACATCATTCTCCTAATGATGTGATCCTGTTATCAACGACATCCAATGTCCATGGTCAGGAAACCATAACCATCTATTGATCAACGAGCTAGTCAACTAGAAGCTTACTAGGGACATGGTGTAGTCTATGTATCCACACATATATCTGAGTTTCCTTTCAATACAATTATAGCATGGACAATAAACAATTATCATGAACAAGGAAATATAATAATAATAACTAATTTATCATTGCCTCTAGGGCATATTTCCAACAGATACAACTCCAGCAATCTGCGCTTTTTATTCAGCCAAGATGCTAATGAATCTATATCTGCTCGCCAGGCAAAGGAAAGGACTTTCGGTGCTGCTGGACACGACCAGATCAAATTCCAAGCGCCCCTGCATCCATCCGGCAAACTGCTCATAGAAGGGAATAAAGAGCAATTAACATCATCAGCAGCCAGCCAATAGGAACTATGTACAGAGGAAATACCAATGCGTTCCGGGGCCCAGGCCAAGAAGTCGTCACCCAAACGAGGTGAAGGATAAATCTTGCAAATCTCCTGAATGTCCAGTGGCAGAGTGAATTGCAGAAAACCACCACATTTCAGCTTAGGTTTGCAGAAAACACCCTTCTATGTTTTTCCTTCAGAAAACATTGATTTTTTTCCTAATCTTTTGCAGAAAGCACCAAACCTCCTGTTCGGGCAGTTTAAGCACTATTATGACAGGTGGGACCCTGTCTTGTCGACGTGGCTCACGGCCGTGAGCTGACGCCGTCTAACGGCGCTACTGTGCCGGTCCGCCTATAGAAACCAGCTCAATCCAGCTCTCTCCTCTGCGTCGCCCTCTCCTATCGTCACTCTGCTCTCCTCTCCTCACTCTGTTCTTCTCCCCCGACGCCGCCACAACGCCGACCGCCATTCTGCTGCTCCCCCGTGGCCATGGTGTCGTGGAGCGACGAGACCAGTGAGGATTCAGTCATGAACATCTCCTCCTCCTGCGATGGCATCATCAAGGTCAGTTTGCTACAGCTAGGGTTAGGGTTAGGGTTAGTGATTTGGGGATTTTGTGAATGAGCTCGAGCTGAACGTAGGTTTATCTTTGCTTGCTCCCGCAGCTTCCGTGTATGATGCACGATCCGAATTTCAATGGCCCTGACACCGATGTGAATGTTTTGTGCGAACACGACGAGCCGGCCGAGCGCTTAGTTGCATTTGAAGGGATGCACACCGGCAAGAAGGTATGAACCTTTGTAAAGGAAGGTGTTCATTGCTTAATGTTTTGCTTACGTAGTTGTTAAGCTTTGTTTAGTTTGGTCTTTCTTTACCTTTACCTGACATGCCTTGTCATCAGATGGTACACATTGTTTATTGTGGTTCACTAGTAGAAAAAGGACCTAATGTGAGACACATTAGTGCCGGTTTGTTTTTGAGCCGGCACTAATGTGTACATTAGTGCCGGTTCCAATGGCTAGCCGGCCGCTATCATTAGTACCGGTTCGTGGAGAACCTTTAGCACCGGTTCGTGCCACGAACCGGTACTAAAGAGAGTGGTGGCAGGATGTTGTCAGTCTGGGCCCCCCCAGCACCTTTAGTACCGGTTCGAGGCACGAACCGGTACTAAAGGTCGTCGTACATAAACCCTTCGTCGACCCGAGCTCCTCTGTTCTTCCCCTTTCCCCTCACTTCCTCTGTTCTTCCCCTCTCTTCCTCGAACTCATCACAAATTTTGCCCAAAATTTGTCAAGATTTGAAGGCCCCCATCCATTCAAATGACCACAAAGGTTAGCAACTTTGTCCTTTCATCTCTCATTGCTAGATTAGCTCTTGCAATGCTTTGTATAGTGATTCATTTGTGAGTTTAGTAATTTGGGAGGAATTATATGTGCTAGTATTTGATTTATATGCAATTTGAGGTCAAAAATAACACTTAGTTTGCATATCTAGGTGTGGTTTACTTAGTGCCTTCTAAATCTCCGTCGTAACCACCGTCGATCGCCCGCACCGTCCCGTCTCCGGCACCACCTTGTGGTGAGGCTCTTGTTCATGAATGTTTTACATTACCAAATTGATGTTTGTGTGATTTGGATATATAGTTACTCATATAATTGTCTTACCCGTACGTTGTTTGTTATACATAGTGCCATGGTTTTGATATCCGTCCCCGTCGGCCCTCGTCCATGTTATGATTCGGATTTGGTATATTCTCTTTTAAAACTAGTTGTTGCATTTCGTGTTTATGACAAATTATGCCCATCAAGTTGACATAGATATTTTTATCTAGGAGGTATGTGAACCGGAAATTCCAACCGACCCTATTGTCGAGAGGTTAAATTTAGTTGAAAGAGAAAACGAGTATTTGAAAGAAAAATTGAAAAGAATCGAGGGGAAGAAGATGGAATTGGTGTTGCATGTTGCCGATGTCGTCGATGATCACAAGATCAAGATGGAGAAAATGCGGTTGAAGATTAGAAAAATTAGAAAATATGCCATTGATAGTGTGACTTGGTATCATTATGCTGGTGGATCAATTGTTACCTTAGTTGCGATCTTGATCGCATTTGTTGTTGCATTTAAATTCTTTAGCTAGAGAGTTATTTGTATGTTGAATTTAATTAAGTGTTGTATATGAACTTTATGTATGAACTTGTATTAATTTGGTCTATTCGGTGTTGTGTATAATGAAGATATGAGCCGACAATGGATGTATGATTATCGATGCTCTCCCGGGTTCATTAATGGCGTGCATACTTTTCCGCTTGTCGCTGAGGCAAACAAGCGGGCGGATGATATTATGCCTTGTCCACCCACTGCCACCGGGCCCTCGTACAATACGAGGGCGAGATTCTCCGCCGGGATTGGGCCGGCGAAGAGCATAAGGTCGACGTTGAGGTCGAGATCGAACGCGGTCTGCGAGGATGGTAGGCCGAGGTGCAGCTCGAGGTCTAGTCTTCGGCCGCCGTCCTCGATTGACACGAAACTACACTAGCGCCGTTACCCGAGGTCGAAGCAAGATAGTAAGCACCATCACACCGGGAAAATTCTTTTGGGTGGAAATGACTTGGCAATACGGTTGTATATATACTGCCTCTGGTCCTTTTGAGTCTGCATATAAGTTATCTTCAAAGTTAAAGTATCTTTACTTTGATGAAACTTATAGACAAAAGTTTCAATATTGACAATGCCAAATCAATATTGTTTGATTTTTTATAAAATGTAGTTTCATAGTTTGTATATTTTGTATCGTAGGTGTTGATATTTTTAAAAATAAATTTGGTCAAATTTTGCAATGTTTGACTTGACCCAAATCCAGTATGCATAGTATATACATATGGCACGGTGCTGGACGGGCAGTGGAGGACAATGTATCTAGGGTTTCGGTTTTCACAACGGAGTGGGGCACACACAGCTAGGCTACCTTCGGATGAACACACGGATCAGGCCAGACTATGTTCATGCGTTTCAAAAAAATAATGTTTGTGTAATTCTAAACAAAACTTAGCATTCAAACAAAATTTACGTTATATTTAAAACTATGTTCATGTGTTTCAAAAATATGTCTGTGACATTTTATAAAAAATATTTATACAACATAAAAAATGTTCACATAATTTAAAAAATGTTTTGTATCATTTCAAAAGTTAATTCAATGTGTATTCAAAAAATATTTAACACGTAGTCCAAAAAAGGTTCAAAACATGTTAATCATCAGAAAAATGAACAAAAATGGATATATCTAGAGCTAATACATCCATTTCTCTGACAAGTATTTATGGACAGAGGAAGTATTTGACAAATGTTAATCATGTTAAAAAATGTTCTAGATATATACAAAATGTATACAAATGTGTATGAAAAACGTAGGCAGCAAAAATATATTTAAGAAACATGTATTTGAAAAATGTTAAACATGTACGATTATGCACACCAATCCTTGCTACGATTGTAAAAATGAAGGGTGTCTCACCTACCAGTGTAAGTACAATGTTATAGAAAAGATTGCATTCATAATCAGAATTGTACTTGCAACATATTTAATGAGAGCTAGCTGATCACTAAGATACAACAACTTCACCAAAGACCAAGAGACCGCTAGGCCATAGCTCACTACGACCGGAGAGTACCATCGGCCAGACGCAGTTGACATGCAATATGAGATCCCAACGAGAGGATCGAACTACACACTCTACGGGTTTTGGGCAGGGCGGACGCCGTCCTTCTGCCGAAAAAGGGTTCCCCGCTTTGTATACAAAGCAACCAACTGAACCATACAGAAATAGATCCTGGGGCGGAAGCAGCATAGTCACGCCAAAAAAAACGACAGAGAAAGAGCAAAAGAAACAAATGCCGACAACGGCGGATCAACAAAAACGAAGAAGCCTCGCGATCGCTGCGCCCACCGGGATCTTCCACAAGGCTCCAAGACTCCGAAGCTCCGGCACCTATCAACACCTCCAAGAAGGATCGCGATGATGACGAAGCTGCTGCCAAGGGTTTCCCCGGATACACAACGAGGCGAAAGGAAGGGTAGCCCCCGACGCCCTCCCGGAAGGTCAGGTGGCACCCACAGGCGCCACCACGCCGGTGTTGGCCTCACTGACAGGGGTTTCCCCGGATCCCAACCCGTACCTCGGGCGCTCCGGATCCAGCCACCAAACCAACCACCACCCTGCGCCAACGCGGCCATGAGGCCCCCACTCCGTCTCACCACGGCACCGCGAAGTAAGGACAGCGCGGCGAAGAATCAAAGCAGGGACTAGGGCATCAACACCGTCGGCACGCGGGAGGGCCCCACCTCCACCGTCTGCGACGGTAGCCGTCCAGACGCAATAGCAGGAGCACACCTGGCCCTTGGGCCTGCCTGGCCGAGCCCTCATGGGCCCGTATAGCTCCCGCCCTCGCGCTGCTGCCGGCACGCCGTCGATGCCGATGCCCCAAATCCGAGCCGCTCCTCCTCCTCACCGTGCCGCGGACAACGAGGCCACGCCGGGGGGCCGGCCCGCTAGGACCCAGATGGGGCCGGCCAGGCCCAGATCTGGGCCGGGGTCGCAACGACAGCCACCCGACACCACCACATCACCCCGCCGCCAAGGAGCGACGCCGACACCACGCCTGCCGCCGGCCGCCGCCGCAGGGCAGCCGGACCGCAGCCAGGCCGAGCTGCACCGCCGCCGCCTCCCTGCCCCGGGAAGGGAGCACGAGCGCACGGGGATGAGAAGGCCCGCCGCCGCCGGTACCACCCGGGCCAGCGCCGGTGGCGAGGGCCGGTGGCGGCGGGGGGGATACGGGGGAGGAGGGGGCCTGCTGGAGAGGAGCTCGAGCTCCGCCGCGACAACCTCCCGGGGAGGCGGCGCGAGGCGGATCTCGACGGGGGGAGGGGGAGGGAGGAAGGGAACGAGGACGGGACGCGAGGCCAGCGGCCGGCGGCGGCGGGAGGGGAAGGGGCAGAACCCTAGCTACCTAGTCGCGGGAGCGGGCGAGGTAGTTCTTTTTCTGAAGAGCTAGATTTCTGACACCGTCCTTCTTGGCGATCAGAAGGCATGAACGGATCCAGGCGGCCAACGGAACACCCACTCCTCAACACCGTCGCGGGCCTCCAGGCCGCAGTCAACCATGAAGCTCCTGTACCCCTTACCGTTGATGGCAGTGGTGTCGTTCCGGTGGAATTTATTCAGCTTTTGGTGGTCAGACTTGCGGCCAGGACCCCAGGCGTTGCTGATGTAGACGGACAAGGACACGCCCAGGTATGTCGTCGGCCTGGCTCTCACCCCGGGGACCTAATTGGCTTTCACCCTGGTTGAAGCCGCACGCGGTGATCTCGGCGGGGTAGAGGAAGGCGGGGAGGCGGGCGCGTGCGCGTGCCGGGAGGAGGAAGCGAGCGTGCTGTGGGTTCACGTCCGACCTGCTCAGGACCTTCTCCCCGATGTAGCTCAGCGGCAGGTGCCTGGGGAGGCCGTGTTTCTTCTAGAGCTGGCCACTCACCCATGCCCGCACCATGTCGGCCCTCCGGCTCGACTGGCTCACGGGGTCCCGACGCCGGGCGGCAGCTGCTGCAGGGGGAGGTGGCACAGCTCCAGCGCCAGTGGGGTCGGCGCTGCCGGCCGAGACGATCTGCCCAGCCTTGCCCTGCGGCTCGTTGTCCAGCGTGGCCAAAACCCCGACCTCGGTCACCTCGCCATTCCCGGCCGCAGAGCCCTCGTAGACGACGAGGGCCCCCATCTCCACATTCGTGACCACAGTGCTCTCGGTCACCGTAGGGGGCACCGGCATGTCGTCGCCGCCTGCCTGGCCCTCGTACATGACGAGGGCCCTCATCTCCACGTCCTCAACAACAATGCTCTCGGTCACCGCGGATGGCACTGGTGCCGGCACGTCGTCCCCAGCCACCGCCACCTGGCTCTCATAGACGACCAGGGTGAGATTCTCCACCGGAATCAGGTCGGCGAAGAGCGAGAGGTCGACGTTGAGGTCGAGGTCGAACGCGATCCGCGTGGACAGCTGGCCAAGGTGCAGCTCGAGGTCGAGCCCCTCGGCGGCCATCCCACGGATCCACGACGCCCCTCAGTCATCCTCATCCTTGATCGACATGACCGAAGCTACCCTTGCTCCGTTATTACTTGAGGTCGCTAGCTGGTGAGCGCCGCGGCACAGGGGGAATTGTTTCGGGTAGAAATGTTTCTGGGCTGGAAATGACCTGGCAATACGCCGGCGTAGGACAAACGATGGAGGTTGCGCCGTAGGATGTATCTAGGGCTCCGGCTTCATAACGGAGCGGCGCGCACGCGGCTACGTTACCTTTTGACGAGCTGAGCGAGCACAACCCCCGCGAGCCAGTCACATCGGTCCTCTCCCATCCCGCGGAGCCCCATCCGCTCAACTTTTAGAAAATTTCAGTACCATTCAAAAAATGCAAGCTACATTTAGATAATGTTCACAAACTTTAAAAAATGTATGTGACACTTTTTTATGAAATAGTAATTTTTTATTACTCAAAATAATTAGGGATTGCAATCTCGAAAGACGATATCTAAGACCTCATTTGGGCCCGAAGCAAGCCAAACCATGGTACGACGCTGGCCTCTACCAAAATTTGCCATAACATGACTACACTATTGCTTGTATGACGGATATGAGTAGTAGAAGAATTATGTTCCCCCATACTCTGTTTTATCTCTCTGATAGAGAAAAAGTATTTAGATAAATTGCTTCCACTTTTCAACACCGTGGAAACGGCCTCCAAGCAGTCGGACTCAACATCAATGGGTAGAGTACTCGATTGCACTGCCAAGCTAAACCCTTCTCGAATAGCAAGAAATTAAGATTCCAGCACATCATCATAGTCGCCAAGATATCCGCAAGCACTAAATATTATGCTTCCCAGATGGTTCCGAAGAACCAAGCGAACTCCCGCCTTTCCACTCAGGATGGAGCCATCCGTGTTTAGCTTAACTCGTCCTTGACAAGGAGGCAGCCAAGGGATGCGTGAAATTGCGTTACTATCACATGTGGCATGCATCATTGGAAAACTGTGGTTAACCCGCATCTTACCCTTGACAAAGTCCGCATTAGGATCAAACTTAAGAAGGGCAAGCGAGTCAAAGTAACTAGCCAGGAACGTGGTTGGGATGTCAATTCACTAGTGCAGAACCGGGTTATAGCTCCGGTTCGTAAGGCCGTTTAGTGCCGGTTATATAACCGACACTAAAGGGTGGGGAAAATATAAAGCCCCCCCCTCTTTAATACCGGTTCTGCATGAAACGGTGCCAAAGGCCCACCACGTGGCACGAGCCGCGATTTTTTTATTTTTTATTTTCTGAATTATTTGATGATTTAGTCTCTAATCACCGCTCGTCATTGCTCTAATCACCCCTCATCATTTCAAATCGTCTAACTTCCCGGTCAGTCACCCATCCTCTCACTACTCCAACCCCCCCACCCACGAACGCGCACCCAACGGACTTCTCCGCTCAACTTTTAGAAAATGTATGTACCATTAAAAAATGCATGTGACATTTAGAAAATGTTCACTAATTTCATTAAAATGTGAAGTAATTTAACAAAAAAGTCCGTGTAATTCCAAAAATATATTTCGTAGCATTCAAAGAAAATGTATGTTACATTTACAACTATGTTCACGTGTTTCAAAAATATGTTTGTGACATTATAGAAAACTTACAGTATGTAAAAATGCTTGTATAATTAAAAAATGTTTTGTATCTTTTCCAAAAATAATTGAATTTTTCTACGAGTTTGTCATGAAAAATACTAGTTACAATATAATCTTTCAAAACATATACCCGGTAAGCAGTTAATAAGATAATATATGTATCATTTAGATAGTTTTGCATACGTGTGTGCCAAGTTATTTCTAGGGTAAGTGTGTGCCAACTTATTTCTAGGGTGCGTGTGCGCCTTGTAACTGCCCAATATACGTGTGCGCCAAGTTAAGCCATTCCTAAGGTAAACGCGCCCCAAATTATTTCTAGTGTGCATGTGCGCTTTTGTAATTTCCTGTTTAGCAGTTTTTTTAACACAGTACATACGCAAGCGCTCATATATAGGCGCATACACTCACCCTATGAATACACACATACACCCTACCCCTCTGAGCACCTCCGAGAAACTGAGCCGGCATATATATCATCTTGATGATTTACAAAGTCACCGGAAATAATGCAAGCACCAAGATTTAAACCTGATGGGCTGAGGATACCACTGTCCCTCTAACCATCTAATCACAGGTTGGATTGCTCCTGGTTAGCAGTTCGTTGGTTGATTGTTACATGAGTTTCTTTGTTGAATAAAAGCTCCCG
>NC_041389.1:623942568-623960790 GCF_002162155.2 Triticum dicoccoides
TGGGCGATCAGCGCGGACGGCATGCCGAAATGCAACTCGAGGTCGAGGCCCCTGTCTCCGTCCCCGCGGATACACACCCCTGAACCATCCTTGACAGAAAACTGCCCTACCTAAACCAGCGCTGTTAATTACTCAAAAAGAACCTAAGTGTTGTGGGCTACTTGAGTGAAAAATGACTTGGGGAAATGGTTTTGGGAGGGGAACAAGAATACGGTCTGTATATACATATGGCACGGCAGGCACGGACGGTTGAGAGGCGCCGTATTCAGCCCTGCCATAAGTCTTTATATGTTGTATCTTAGGTTTTCGCGATGCGGCTACATGCAAACGAAAAGCAAGCACACGCGGATTAGGCACCCATCGTACAGCTCACGGCCCATGCGACGATACCCGCTACAGATGAAGCAGTTTCCGCCACGCCAGTGATCCGGAACCACAACCCCGCGAGCCAGTTACGTCGCTCCTCTCCTATCCCACGGATCGCCCCCTGAATCCTATCCCTCCATATATCCAATCGCGCAAACACTGACCCAACGAATGTGTCCGCTCAATTTTTAGAAAATGTGTATACCATTCAAAAAAAAGCGTATGACATTTAGAAAATGTTCACGAAATACAAAAAATGTAAGTAACACTTTTTTATAAAGTTATACAATGTAACATCCCCGCGAGCCAATCATGTCGCTCTCCCATCCCGTGGATCACCCCTCCCTTCGAGAAACGACGCTAGGTTAGGTCGGGCAGTTTCGTGTAGACAACCTAAGCTAGGTGATCACAAGGATACAACAACTTAACCTAAGACCAAGCCGCCGCTAGGCTAGCTCACTACGATACAACAACAACAATAACACATTCCTCGCACAAGAAAAAACAATAACAACAACAAGAGTACCATCTGCCAGTCACAGTTGACATGCAATATGAGATCTCAACGAGAGGATGGAAGGCTACACACTCTACGCGTTTCGGGCGGGGCGGACGTCGTTATTCTTGGCGATCAGAAGACACAGATGGATCCCAAGTGGCCTCCAAAAATCCCACACCTCGACGCCATCGCCCGCCTCCAGGCGCAGTCTACCATGAAGCGCATGTACCCCTTACCGTTGATGCTGGTGGAGTTGCAGCGATGGAATTTGTTCAGCTTCAGGCGGTGAGACTGGCCACTAGCCCGGACGTTGCTCTGTAGACGGACAAGGACACGCCCGGGTAAGTTGTCGGCGGCGTACAGGAAGGTGCGATGGCAGACGCGTTCATGTCCGACTGGCTCAGCACCTTCTCCCTGATGTAGCTCAGCGGTAGGTCCCTGGGTAGGTGGTTTTTCTTCTGAAGCTCGTTGCGCCCCCATGCCCGCACCATGTCGGCCCTGCTCCTCCTAGACAGGCGTGCGCTGCTATCTACCCAGGGGAGCAATGGGATCCCCACGCTGGCAGCACCTGCTGCAGGGGAGGTGGCACAGCTCCTGCACGGTGGAGTCGGCGATGCCGACCGGGACGATCTTCCCGGCCTCAACGTGCCCGTTGTCCGGTGTGGCCAAAACCCTGGCCTCAGTGAGCGCGGTGTCCCCACCAGCCGGGATGATCTGCCGGCCTAGACGTGTTGTTCGTCCATCGTGGCCAAAACCCCAACCTCGGTGACCGCATCGTCCCTTCCCACCAGGCCCTTCTGCATGACTATGCCCCCCATCTCCATGTCCACGACCGTAATGCTCTCTGTCACACCGGGCGGCACTGGCACGCCGCCCCCACCCACCGCCACCGGGTCCTCGTACACTACGAGGGCGAGATTATTCACCGGGATTGGGCCGGCGAAGAGCATGGGGTCGTTGTTGAGGTCGAGATCGAACGCGGTCTGCAAGGATGGTAGGCCGAGGTGCAGCTCGAGGTCTAGCCTTCGGCCGCCGTCCTCGATCGACACGAAACTACCCTAGCGCCGTTACTCGAGGTCGAAGCTAGATAGTAAGCGTCGTCGCACTGGGAAAATTCTTTTGGGTGGAAATGACTTGGCAATACGGTTGTATATATACTGCCTCCTGTCCTTTTGAGTCTGCATATAAGTTATCTTCGAAGTTAAAGTATCTCTACTTTGATGAAACTTATAGACAAAAGTTTCAATATTCACAATGCAAATCAATATTGTTCGATTTGTTATAAAAATGTAGTTTCATAGTTCGTATATTTTGTATTGTAGGTGTTGATATTTTTAAAAATAAATTTGGTCAAATTTTGCAAAGTTTGACTTGACCCAAATCCAGTATGCAGAGTATATACATACGAGGCGGTGCAGGACGGGCAGTGGAGGACAATGTATCTAGGGTTTCGGTCTTCACAACGGAGTGGGGCACACACAGCTAGGCTACCTTCCGATGAACACGCAGATCAGGCCAGACTATGTTCATGCGTTTGAAAAAAAAATGTTTGTGTAATTCTAAACAAAACATAGAATTCAAACAAAATTTACGTTATGTTTAAAACTATGTTCATGCGTTTCAAAAATATGTCTGTCACATTTTATAAAAAATATTTATACAACATAAAAAATATTCACATAATTTAAAAAATGTTTTGTATCATTTCAAAACTAAATTCAATGTGTATTCGTAAAATATTTAACACGTAGTCCTAAAAAAGTTCAAAAACATGTTAATAATCAGAAAAATAAACAAAAATGAATGTATCTAGAGCTAATACATCCATTTCTCTGACAAGTATTTATGGACAGAGGAGGTATTTGACAAATGTTAATCATGTTAAAAAATGTTCTAGATATATACAAGACGTATGCAAATGTGTATGAAAAAAAGTAGGCAGCAAAAATATATTTAAAAAACATGTATTTGAAAAATGTTAAACATGTACGATTATGCACACCAATCCTTGTTACGATTGTAAAAATGAAGGGTGTCTCACCTACCAGTGTAAGTACAATGTTATAGAAAAGATTGCATTCATAATCAGAATTGTACTTGCAACATAATTAAGGAGAGCTAGCTGATCACTAAGATACAACAACTTCACCAAAGACCAAGAGACCGCTAGGCCATAGCTCACTACGACCGGAGAGTACCATCGGCCAGACACAGTTGACATGCAATATGAGATCCCAACGAGAGGATCGAAGTACACACTCTACGGGTTTTGGGCGGGGCGGACGCCGTCCTTCTTGGCAATCAGAAGACACGGGGCGGATCCAGGCGGCCAACGGAACGCCCACTCCTCACCGCCGTCGCGGGCCTCCAGGCCGCAGTCAACCATAACCTCCTATACCCCTTACCGTTGATGGCAGTAGCGTGGTTCCGATGGAATTTATTCAGCTTCTGGCGGTCAGACTTGTGGCCACGACCCCAGCCGCTGCTGATGTAGACGGACAAGGACACGCCCAGGTATGTCGTCGGCCTGGCTCTCACCCCGGGGACCTAATTGGCTCTCACCCCGGTTGAAGCCGCACGCGGTGATCTCGGCGGGGTAGAGGAAGGCGGGGAGGCGGGCGCGTGCGCATGCCGGGAGGAGGAAGCGAGCGGGCTTTGGGCTCACGTCCGACTTGCTCAGGACCTTCTCCCCGATGTAGCTCAGCGGCAGGTGCCTGGGGAGGCCGTGTTTCTTCTGGAGCTGGGCGCTCACCCACGCCCGCACCATGTCGGCCCTCCGGCTCGACTGGCTCACGGGGTCCCGACGCCGGGCGGCAGCTGCTGCAGGGGGAGGTGGCACGGCTCCAACGCCAGTGGGGTCGGCGCTGCCAGCCAAGACGATCTGCCCAGCCTCGCCCTGCGGCTCGTCGTCCAGCGTGGCCAAAACCCCGACCTCGGTCACCTAGCCGTCTCCAGCCACAGAGCCCTCGTAGACGACGAGGGCCCCCATCTCCACATCTGTGACCACAGTGCTCTGGTCACCGTAGGCGGCACCGGCACGTCGTCGCCGCCCGCCGGGCCCTCGTACATGACGAGGGCCCTCATCTCCACGTCCTCAACCGCAGCGCCCTCGGTCACCGCGGACGCCACTAGCACCGGCACGTCGTCCCCAGCCACCGCCACCAGGCTCTCGTAGACGACGAGGGTGAGATTCTCCACCGGAATCAGGCCAGTGAAGAGCGAGAGGTCGACGTGGAGGTCGAGGTCGAACGCGATCCGCGCGGACAGCTGGCCGAGGTGCAGCTCGAGGTCGAGCCCCTCGGCGGCCATCCCGCGGATTGGCGACGGCCCTCGGCCATCCTCATCCTCGATCGACATGACCGAAGCTACCCTAGCTCCGTTACTAGTTGAGGTCGAAGCTAGCTGCTGAGCACCGCAACAAAGGGAGGAATTGTTTTGGGTAGAAATGTTTCTGGGCTGGAAATGACCTGGCAATACGCCGGCTTAGGACAAACGATGGAGGTTGCGCCGTAGGATGTATCTAGGACTTCGGCTTCATAACAGAGCGGCGCGCACGCGGCTAGGTTACCTTCTGACGAACTGAGCGAGCACGACCCCCGCGAGCACACGTCGGTCCTCTCCCATCCCGCGGAGCCCCGTCCGCTCAACTTTTAGAAAATATCAGTACCATTCAGAAAATGCATGCATTTAGATAATGTTCACGAACTTTAAAAATGTATGTGACACTTTTTTGCGAATTAGTAATTCTTTATTACTCAGAATAATTAGGGATTGCAATCTCGAAAGACGATATCTAAGACCACATTTGGACCCGAACCAAGCCAAACCATGGTACGACGCTGGCCTCTACCAAAGTTTGCCATAACATGACTACACTATTGCTTGTATGACGGATATGAGTAATAGAAGAGTCATGTTCCCTCATACTATGTTTTATCTCTCTGATCAAGAAAGAGTATTTAGATAAATTGTTTCCACTTTTCAACACCATGGAAACGGCCTCCAAGCAGTCGGACTCAACATCAATGGGTAGAGTACCCAATTGCACTGCCAAGCTAAACCCTTCTCGAATAGCAAGAAATTAAGATTCCAGCACATCATCATAGTCGCCAAGATATCCGCAAGCACTAAATATTATGCTTCCCAGATGGTTCCGAAGCACCAAGCGAATCCACTCAGGATGGAGCCATCCGTGTTTAGCTTAACTCGTCCTTGACAAGGAGGCAGCCAAGGGATGCGTGAAATTGCGTTACTATCACATGTGGCATGCATCATTGGAAAACTGTGGTTAACCCGCATATTACCCTTGACAAAGTCCACATTAGGATCAAACTTAAGACGGGCAAGCGAGTCAAAGTAACTAGCCAGGAACGTGGTTGGCACGTCAATTGAAGGGGATGTCTTTGCGTGCACCAGTTAATTCCGTACGTGCCACACCCTCCAGAGAAGCATAAGCACACGGAACCCGACCTGTCTGTTCACATCACACATTAGCTGAATAAACCAATCATCATGGCGCGTTTGATGCTAGTTAAGTCCGGCAGTTCGTAGATCTTTGACATGGCCTTCCATAAACGCCGGGCGTTGTCACGGACATATAACACATGAAAGAAGTCTTCATCCTCTCTTCCGCAAATAGGGCAAGTACCATACACCTCCAGCGATCTGCGCTCTTTATTCAGCCAAGTTGCAAACGAATCTGTAGCTGCTCGCGAGACAAAGGATATGACTTTCAGTGGTACTGGACATGACCGAATCAGATTCTAAACATCCCTGTGTCCATCCGGTGACCTGCTCGTGGAAGGGAATAGAGAGCAACTAACCCCATCAGCAGCCAAACCAGCCCCTTCTTCAGGAGCTCTAGCACGTGACAAACGCCGTGCCACGATTGAGACGGCTTTCCCGAAAACACTGTGTCCTCTAAGCGTCCACTTGGGTAATGCTTGGCTTTGAGCAGTCTTGCTTATTAGCTGTCCGGAAAAATCAAGAGACGCCAGGCTTGTCTCGTCAACAGAACTTGATTGAAGATTCGAAAATCCCTAAACCCGAGGCCCCCTTGTGACTTCGGCCATGTCATCTTATGCCAAGCTTACTAGTGAGTTTTCCTTTACCTTTCTCCGTTCCCCAATAATAGTTCCGAACCATACGTGTTCAGGTCATCACAAACACCAAATGGGAACTTGAACACACTCATAATAAAGGTAGGGATTGACTCAGCAACTGACTTAATCAAAGCTTCTTTGCCGGCCAGCATAGGATGCCCATCAAAAGAAAACAATCACTTACTCAACTTAACTTGCAAATCTTTAAGCTTGCCCTTAGTCAATAGACCATCAGGTGTTCGCAGACCCAGGTATATCTCCTCGAAGTCAGAAGATGTGACACCCAATACATTTTTTATCACTTCTATTGTATCCTCCGGGCAGGATCCCCCAAATAGAATGGATGATTTGAAGGGTTCGATAGCTGAAATGTGGACATAGATTGTACGTGACACTTTTTAAAAATGTTATACAATGTAACAAAAATGTTCATGTAATTCAAAATAAAGAAATCGTAGCATTCAAAGAAAATGCACATTACATTTAAAACCATGCTCAAGCGCTTCAAAAATATGTTTGTGACATTTTAGAAAAAAAAATTATACAATGTAAAAAAATATTCGCATTATTTAAATATTTTGTATAATTTCAAAAAATAATTCCATGTGTATTCGAAAACTATGTAACACGTAGTCCAACTATGTTCAAAAACAGGTCAATCCTGTAGACAAATGTTAAAAGTGTCGAGCGCCTCGGCCGCCGTCCCCGCGGATCCACGATGCCCCTCGGCCATTCTCCTCCTCGGACGACACTGCCCTAGCGCCGACTGTTACTACTCGAGGTGGAAGCTAGGTAGGTGGTGAGCGCCGCGGCACGGGGAGAATTGTTTCGGGGTGGAATGACCTGGCAATACGCCGTATGGCGCGCGCGGCGCAGGACGGACAGTGGCTAGGGTTTCGCGACGGAGCGGCGCGCGGCGCACACGGCTACCTCCGCATGAAGCGAACGTACGCAGATCAGCCAAGGAGGAGCGAACCGACGAAGAAGCTTCCACCACGCCAGCGCCAGCTATCCGAACCCACGGCGCCGCGAGCCAATCAGTCGCTCGTTTCACCGTCCCACGGATCGACCCCCCTGAACCGGATGCCCAGATCCAGCCGTCCATCCCCGACCGGACGCTCGAGCCCACGCCTCCATCCCCGCCTGATTTGTTACCCGTACCCGCTCGCTCACCCACCTAACGGATGGATGTGTTGGACTTGGATGGCTTTCTAGCCCGCGGATTGAATGATCAGACTTTGTCGTTTCTGCAATATACGTAGTACACTTTGTTATATCTGAATAAGTATGTTGCTGAACATCCGTTGATGCGATTCCTAGCTGTGATATGATATCACCGGTTTGAAGACTGCAACCAGAATTGATCTTGCGTACTGACTCAAATTTCGGTCCCTTTTCTTGGGCTAACTCCAACCATCGATACCAAACGGACGTTTGTTTTGACCGGATTAATTCTCTTGAGCCAACTCCAACCGTCGAACCCAAACAAACCTTCTCTTGGGCCGGCGAAGAGGGAGAGGTCGACGTTGAGGTCGAGGTCGAACGCAATCCGCGCGGACGGCAGGCTGAGGTGCATCTCCAAGTTGAGCCCCTCGGCGGCCGTCCCAGGAGCGGATCCACGATGCCCCTCGGCCATCCTCCTCCTCGATCGACACGAATGAAACTACTCGAGGTCGAAGTAGCTGGTGAGCGCCGTGGCACGGGTGGCGCGCACACGGCTAGGCTACCTTCAGACGAACTAAGCGAGCATGATCCCCGCGAGCGAGTCACGTCACTCCTCTCCCATCCCACGGAGCCCTCATATCCAATCGAACGAAAGCAAACCCAACGGATGTGTCCGCTCAACATTTAGGAATTTTTAGTACCATTCAAAAAATGCATGTGACATTTAGAAAATGTTTATGATTTTTTTAAATGTACGTGACACTTTTTTGCGAAATAACTATTTATTACTCAGAATTAGGGATTACAATCTCGTAGGGCAATATCTAAGACCTCATTTGGGCCCGAACCAAGCTGAACCATGTTACAACCCTGGCTTCTACCAAAGTTTGCCATAGCATGACTAGCACCATTGCCAATACGATGGATATGAGTAATACTCCCTCCATTCCACAATGTAGTGCGCCCGTGCTTTCCGAGATCCAAATTCGACCGTAAAGTTAACCAACGAGACCGACTGCGGCGGGAGCAAAAATTATATCACCGAATTCGTATTTTCGATATGAATTCCGTGATATAATTTTTGCTCCATCCGCAGTCGGTCTCGTTGGTTAAATTTATGGCCAAACTTGGATTTCGGGAAACGCGGGTGCACTACATTATGGAATGAAGGGAGTACAAGAGTCATGTCCCCCCATACTATGTTTTATCTCTCTGATCAAGAAAGAGTATTTAGATAAATTGCTTCCACCTTTCAATACCATGGAAACCGCCTCCAAGCAGTCGGACTCAACCTCAATGGGTAGAGTACTCCATTGCAATGCCAAGCTAAACCCTTCTCGAATAGCAAGAAATTCATATTCCAGCACATCATCACAGTCGCCAAGATATATGCAAGCACTAAATATTATGCTTCCCAGATGGTCTCCGAGGACCATGCCAACTCCCGCCTTTCCACACAGGATGGAGCCATCCGTGTTTAGCTTAACTCGCCCTTGACAACGAGGCAGCCAAGGGGTGCTTGAACTTGCATTATTATCACATGTGGCAATGCATCATTGGGAAACTATGGTTAACAAGCATCTTACCCTTGACAATGTCAGCATCAGGATCAAGCTTAAGACAGGCAAGCGAGTCTAGGTAACTAGCCAGGAACCTGGTTGGGACTTCAATTGGAGGGGCTGGCTTTGCATGCACCTGTTCATTCTGTGCGTGCCATAACCTTCGGAGAAGCATAAGCACACGGACACGAACATGTTTTTCACATCACACATTAGCTGAATAAACCAATAATCACGGCGTTTGATGCTAGTTAGCTCCGACAGTTCCCAGATCTTTGGCAAGCCTTTCATAGACGCCGGGCGTTGTCACAGACACATAAAACATGAAAGGAGTCTTCATCCTCTCTTCCGCAAATAGGGAAAGTACCATACTGTTGGGTTATGTAGCAGAAATTCAAAATTTTTCTACGTGTCACCAAGATCTATCTATGGAGAAACCAGCAACGAGGGGAAGGAGAGTGCATCTACATACCCTTGTAGATCGCTAAGCGGAAGCGTTCAAGAGAACGAGGTTGAAGGAGTCGTACTCGTCGTGATCCAAATCACCGGAGATCCTAGTGCCGAACGGACGGCACCTCCGCGTTCAACACACGTACAACCCGGTGACGTCTCCCATGCCTTGATCCAGCAAGGAGAGAGGGAGAGGTTGAGGAAGACTCCGTCCAGCAGCAGCACAACGGCGTGGTGGTGATGGAGGAGCATGGCAATCCTGCAGGGCTTCGCCAAGCACCGCCGGAGAGGAGGAGGGAGAGAGGTAGGGCTGCGCCAAGAGGGAGAGAAACTCATGTGTTGGCAGCCCTCAAGACCTCAACTATATATAGGGGAGAGGGAGGGGGGTGCGCCCCCTCTAGGGTTTCCACCCCAAGGGGTGCGGCTGCCCCCAATCCCATCTAGGGTGGCGGCCAAGGGGGGGAGAGGGGAAACTTGCCCCCCAAGTTAGGTGGGTGCGCCCCCTCCCCCAACCCTAGGCGCCTTGGGCCCTTGTGGGGGGGCGTACTAGCCCACCTGGGGATGGTCCCCTCCCACACTTGGCCCATGCAGCCCTCCGGGGCCGGTGGCCCCACTTGGTGGACCCCCGAGAGCCTCCCGGTGGTCCCGGTACGTTACCGATAAAACCCGAAACTTTTCCGGTGACCAAAACAGGACTTCCCATATATAAATCTTTACCTCCGGACCATTCCGGAACTCCTTGTGATGTCCGGGATCTCATCCGGGACTCCGAACAACATTCGGTAACCACATACAAACTTCCTTTATAACCCTAGCGTCATCGAACCTTAACTGTGTAGACCCTACGGGTTCGGGAATCATGCATACATGACCGAGACGTTCTCCGGTCAATAACCAACAGCGGGATCTGGATACCCATGTTGGGTCCCACATGTTCCACGATGATCTCATCAGATGAACCACGATGTCAAGGACTCAATCGATCCCGTATATACAATTCCCTTTGTCTAGCGGTATTGTACTTGCCCGAGATTCGATCGTCGGTATGCCGATACCTTGTTCAATCTCGTTACTGGCAAGTCTCTTTACTCGTTCCGTAACACATCATCCCATGATCAACCCCTTGGTCACATTGTGCACATTATGATGATGACCTACCGAGTGGGCCCAGAGATACCTCTCCGTTTACACGGAGTGACAAATCCCAGTCTCGATTCGTGCCAACCCAACAGACACTTTGGGAGATACCTGTAGTGCACCTTTATAGCCACCCAGTTACATTGTGACGTTTGGTACACCCAAAGCATTCCTACGGTATCCGGGAGTTGCACAATCTCATGGTCTAAGGAAATGATACTTGACATTAGAAAAGCTTTAGCATATGAACTACAATCTTTGTTCTAGGCTTAGGATTGGGTCTTGTCCATCACATCATTCTCCTAATGATGTGATCCCGTTATCAACGACATCCAATGTCCATGGTCAGGAAACCGTAACCATCTATTGATCAACGAGCTAGTCAACTAGAAGGTTACTAGGGACATGGTGTTGTCTATGTATCCACACATGTATCTGAGTTTCCTTTCAATACAATTATAGCATGGACAATAAACGATTATCATGAACAAGGAAATATAATAATAATAACTAATTTATCATTGCCTCTAGGGCATATTTCCAACACATACAACTCCAGCGATCTGGGCTCTTTATTCAGCCAAGATGCTAATGAATCTATAGCTGCTCGCCAGGCAAAGGAAAGGACTTTCGGTGCTGCTGGACACGACCAGATCAAATTCCAAGCGCCCCTGCATCAATCCGGCGAACTTCTCGTAGAAGGGAATAAAGAGCAATTAACATCATTAGCAGCCAGCCAATAGGAACTATGTACAGAGGAAATACCAATGCGTTCCGGGGCCCAGGCCAAGAAGTCGTCACCCAAACAAGGTGAAGGATAAATCTTGCAAATCTCCTGAATGTCAAGTGGCGGAGTGAATTGCAGAAAACCACCACATTTCAGCTTAGGTTTGCAGAAAACACTCTTCTATGTTTTTCCTCCAGAAAACACTGATTTTTCCTAATCTTTTGCAGAAAGCACCAAACCTCCTGTTCGGGCAGTTTAAGCACTATTATGACAGGTGGGAACCTGTCTTGTTGACGTGGCTCACGGCCATGAGCTGACGCCGTCTAACGGCGCTACTGTGCCGGTCCGCCGATAGAAACCAGCTCTCTCCTCTGCCTCGCCCTCTCCTCTCATCACACTGCTCTCCTCTCCTCACTCTGTTCTTCACCCTCGACTCCGCCACAACGCCGACCGCCATTCTGCTGCTCCCCCGTGGCCATGGTGTCATGGAGCGACGAGACCAGTGAGGATTCAGTCATGAACATCTCCTCCTACGATGGCATCATCAAGGTCAGTTTGCTACAGCTAGGGTTAGGGTTAGGGTTAGGGTTAGTGATTTGGGGATTTTGTGAATGAGCTCGAGTTGAACGTAGGTTTATCTTTGCTTGCTCCCGCAACTTCCATGTACGATGCACGATCCGAATTTCAATGGCCCTGACACCGATGTGAATGTTTTGTGCGAACACGACGAGCCGGCCGAGCGCTTAGTTGCATTTGAAGGGATGCACACCAGCAAGAAGGTATGAACCTTTGTAAAGGAAGGTGTTCATTGCTTAATGTTTTGTTTACGTAGTTGTTAAGCTTTGTTTAGTTTGGTCTTTCTTTACCTTTACCTGACATGCCTTGTCATCAGATGGTACACATTGTTTATTGTGGTTCACTAGTAGAAAAAGGACCTAATGTGAGACACATTAGTGCCGGTTTGTTTTTGAGCCGGCACTAATGTGTACATTAGTGCCGGTTCCAACGGCTAGCCGGCCGCTATCATTAGTACTGGTTCGTGGCGAACCTTTAGCACCGGTTCGTGCCACGAACCGGTACTAAAGAGAGTGGTGGCAGGATGTTATCAGTCCGGGGCCCCCCCAGCACCTTTAGTACCGGTTCGTGGCACGAACCGGTACTAAAGGTCATCGTACATAAACCCTTCGTCGACCCGAGCTCCTCTGTTCTTCCCCTTTCCCCTCACTTCCTCTGTTCTTCCCCTCTTTTTCTCGAGCTCATCACAAATTTTGCCCAAAATTTGTTAAGATTTGAAGGCCCCCATCCATTCAAATGACCACAAAGGTTAGCAACTTTGTCCTTTCATATCTCATTGTTAGATTAGCTCTTGCAATGCTTTGTATAGTGATTCATTTGTGAGTTTAGTAATTTGGGAGGAATTATATGTGCTAGTATTTGATTTATATGCAATTTGAGGTCAAAAATAACACTTAGTTTGCATATGTAGGTGTGGTTTACTTAGTTCCTTCTAAATCTCCGTCGTAACCACCGTCGATCGCCCGCACCGTCCCGTCTCTGGCACCACCTTGTGGTGAGGCTCTTGTTCATGAATGTTTTACATTACCAAATTGATGTTTGTGTGATTTGGATATATAGTTACGCGTATAATTGTCTTACCCGTACGTTGTTTGTTATACATAGTGCCATGGTTTTGATATCCGTCCCCGTCGGCCCTCGTCCATGTTATGATTCGGATGTGGTATATTCTCTTTTAAAACTAGTTGTTGCATTTCGTGTTGATGACAAATTATGCCCATCAAGTTGACATAGATATTTTTATCTAGGAGGTATGTGAACCGGAAATTCCAACCG
This sequence comes from Triticum dicoccoides, assembly GCF_002162155.2. NCBI lineage: Eukaryota > Viridiplantae > Streptophyta > Magnoliopsida > Poales > Poaceae > Triticum > Triticum dicoccoides. Next base: position 623,955,424 of record NC_041389.1, read on the forward strand.
ACCCTATTGTAGAGAGGTTAAATTTAGTTGAAAGAGAAAACGAGTATTTGAAAGAAAAATTGAAAAGAATCGAGGGGGAGAAGATGGAATTGGAGTTGCATGTTGCCGATGTCGTCGATGATCACAAGATCAAGATGGAGAAAATGCGGTTGAAGATTAGAAAGATTAGAAAATATGCCATTGATAGTGTGGCTTGGTATCATTATGCTGTTGGACCAATTGTTACCTTAGTTGCGATCTTGATCGCATTTGTTGTTGCATTTAAATTCTTTAGCTAGAGAGTTATTTGTATGTTGCATTTAATTAAGTGTTGTATATGAACTTTATGTATGAACTTGTATTAATTTGGTCTATTCGGTGTTGTGTATAATGAAGATATGAGACGACAATGGATGTATGATGATCGACGCTCTCCCGGGTTCATTAATGGCGTGCATACTTTTCTGCTTGTCGCTGAGGCAAACAAGCGGGCAGATGGTTTTATACCTTGTCCATGTGCTGGCTGTAAGAATGGTCACAATTACTCTACGCCAAGAAGCATTCATGTCCTCCTATTTGAGTCCAGTTTCATGCCCCACTATAATATTTGGACCAAGCACGAAGAAAGAGGGGTTATATTGGAAGACAATGAATAAGAAGAGGACGACGACATCTATCCTGGCCATGGGTTCCCTGAATACGATGATACAACAATGAAGGAAGAAGCTAAGCCGGCAATGCGGGAACAAGCTGAAGAAGAGGCATCAGATGAGCCCGCTGATGATCTAGGTCGGGCCATTACCGATGCAAAGAGAAACTGCGCAAGTGATTTGGAGAGGAAGAAGTTGCAGCGCATGTTAGAGGATCACAAGAAATTGTTGTACCCGAATTGCGAAGCTGACAAAAAAAAGTTGGGCACCACACTGGAATTGCTGCAATGGAAGGCAGAGAATGGTGTATCTGACAAGGGATTTGGAAAGTTGCTAGTAATGATAAAGAATATGCTTCCAAGGGATATCGAATTGCCCGAGAGTACGTATGAAGCAAAGAAGGCTGTCTGCCCTCTAGGGTTAGAGGTGCAGAAGATACATGCATACCCTAATGACTGCATCCTCTACCTCGATGCGTACGAGAATTTGAACGCTTGCCCGGTGTGTGGTGCATTGCGTTATAAGATCAGTCGCGATGACCCTGGTGATGTCGAGGGCGAGCGCCCCAGGAAGGAGATTCCTGCCAAGGTGATGTGGTATGCATGCTCCTATAATACAACGGTTGAAACGTTTGTTCCAAAACAAAGAGCATGCGAAGGCGATGCGGTGGCAAAGAGAAGACCATAAGTAAGACGGAAAGTTGAGAGTACCCGCTGACGGTTCGCAGTGGAGAAAAATTGAGAGAAAGTACAGGGAGGAGTTTGCAGGTGACCCAAGGAACGTATGGTTTGGTCTAAGCGCAGATGGCATTAATCCTTTTGGGGAGCAGAGCAGCAACCATAGCACGTGGCCTGTGACTCTATGTTTGTATAACCTTCCTCCTTGGTTGTGCATGAAGCAAAAGTTCATTATGATGCCAGTGCTCATCCAAGGCCCTAAGCAACCCGGCAACGACATTGATGTGTACCTAAGGCCATTAGCTGAAGAATTATTACAGCTGTGGAATGGAACAAGTGTACGTGCGTGGGATGAGCACGGACAGGAAGAATTTGACCTAAAGGCGTTGCTGTTCGTGACCATCAATGGTTGGCCTGCTCTCAGTAACCTTTCAGGACAGACAAACAAGGGATACCGCGGATGCACGCACTGTTTGGATGATACCGACAGTATATATTTGGAGAGTTGTAGGAAGAATGTGTACCTGGGACATCATCGATTTCTTCCGAGCAGGCATCCCGTAAGAAAGAAAGGCAAGCATTTCAAAGGTGAGGCGGATCACCAGACGAAGCCTCGCCACCGTACTGGTGCTGATGTACATGATATGGTCAAGGATTTGAAGGTAATCTTTGGAAAGGGTCCTGGCGGACAACCTGTTCCGAAGGACGCTGACGGACGCGCGGCCATGTGAAAGAAGAAATCTATATTTTGGGACCTGCCCTATTGGAAAGACCTAGAGGTCCGCTCTGCAATCGACGTGATGCACGTGACGAAGAATCTTTGCGTGACCCTGCTTGGCTTCTTGGGCGTGTATGGGAAGACAAAAGATACACCAGAGGCACGGGAGGACCAGCAACGTATGCACGGAAAAGACGGCATACATCAGGGTCAAGCCAGCTACGCTCTTACCAAAGAAGAGAAGGAAATCTTCTTTGAATGCCTGCTCAGCATGAAGGTACTATCTGGCTTCTCGTCGAATATAAAGGGAATAATAAATATGGCAGAGAAAAAGTTCCAGAACCTAAAGTCTCATGAGTGCCACATGATTATGACGCAACTGCTTCCGGTTGCATTGAGGGGGCTTCTACCGGAAAACGTTCGATTAGCCATTGTGAAGCTATGTGCATTCCTCAATGCCATCTCTCAGAAGGTAATCGATCCAGAAATCATACCAAGGTTACAGAATGATTTGGTGCAATGTCTTGTCAGTTTTGAGTTGGTGTTCCCACCATCCTTCTTCAACATCATGACATACGTCCTAGTTCACCTTTGCGAAGAGATTAACGTTTTGGGTCCTGTATTTCTACACAATATGTTCCCCTTTGAGAGGTTCATGGGAGTCTTGAAGGAATATGTTCATAACCGTGCTCGGCCAGAAGGAAGCATCGCGAAGGGCCATGAAACTGAGGAGGTCATTGAGTTTTGTATTGACTTTATTCCTGACCTTAAGCCGATTGGTGTTCCTGAATCGCGGCATAAGGGCAGACTGGATGGAAAAGGCACGCTAGGAGGGGATCAAATAATATGTATGGACAGGCATTCTCTCACTGAAGCACACTACACAGTTCTACAGAATTCCGCCTTGGTGGCTCCGTATATGGAGGAACACAAGAATTTTCTACACTCCAAACACCCGGAGAAGTCTGACGACAGGATTACACGTGAACAAACGAGGACTTTTGCCGGTTGGTTGCAGAAACGTGCCATGCATGATGGCGATATTGAAGACGACCTGTACTCGCTGTCCCAGTTACCATCTTCGAATATAATGACTTTCAAAGGGTACCAGATAAATGGGAATACATTTTACACGATCGCCCAAGATAAGAACACTAGTAGAAAATGGGGCAATGGTCTAGGCCGGGTCAGCCCATTAGTCCCGGTTCAGTCCAGAACCGGGACCAATGGTGGCATTGGACCCGGTTCGTGAGCCCCGAGGGCCGGCCGGGCCACGTGGGCCATTGGTCTCGGTTCGTCCCAACCTTTTGGTCCCGGTTGGTGGGACGAACCGGGACCAATGGGCCTCGCTCCTGGCCCACCACCATTGGTCCCCGTTGGTGGGACGAACTGGGACCAAAGGCAGCCCATTAGTCCCAGTTGGTGGCACGAACCGGGACTAAAGGGTTGGTCCTTGTTGCGGTCAGAGTTTAGTCCCACCTCGCCAACCGAAGGGTGCTCACACCCGTTTATAAGCCCCTCCCTCTCTGCCTTGTTGAGCTCCTCTCAAAGTGAAAATAGATGCCCTTATACAGGGAATTTGACCTAAATTCATATTGAATTTCTCTGAAGTTAGTAGAAATTTATTATGAATTTTGGTCTAATTTTCTCTATAAGCGCATCTATGCTCATTTTTTTGTAAAGTTGATCACAACTATTTTTTCTTCTATTCATTTCTGAGTAGTTTTTTATATAGTTTTTTTCTGCTATATTTATTTTTTTTTCTATTTATTTCTGAGTTGTAATAAGTCTTTAAAAATAAAAAAGAGGCGCAATGCTCGTTAATTAGCTTCAAGACTTTCGGAATAGTGTAAACTGCACTGCACATAGCTCCATGCAGTCTACCCTATTCCTCAAGGCTTAAAGCTAAGCAACGTGCATGTTAGCATTGAGCCTGTTCTGCATCGTCCCTGCACTTGGGGCTTATAAACCGCTGCGAGTGCCTCTCGCTTGGCGAGGTGGGACTAAAAAACAGCTGCAGAAAGAATCAACTAAAAAACTCTTTTACCGGTTCATGGCACGAACTGGTACTAAAAGGTGCTCGTGGGGCACCAGCCATAAAACTTGTACCAAATAAAATGCCTTTGTAATAGCCTTAGAACTGGTACTGAAGGAATCAACTAAAAAGCTTTTATAAACCTCTAGTATTATTGAAACTAAAATTATATAGAATTTTGTTACAAACTTTAATAGCAAAAAGGATTATCATAACAATAGCAACAATAAGTATTTTGTTGTAAGTAGAAACAAAATAAAATAAATAAAGCAACAAAGAAAACAAAAAAAACAAAAAAAAAGTGTTTTCAAATTTTAAAACTAATGGCACTAACAGAAAGTTTATAATTTTTCTAAAACTAAAAGCAAGAAAGAATTAAAAAAGAATGCAAAAAACAAAAGAAAATAAATAATGCACAAAGCAAAACAAAAAAACTGGAAAATAAATAAATAGCGACAATAAGTATTTTGTTGTAAGTAGAAACAAAATAAAACAAATAAAGCAAGAAAGAAAACAAAAAAACAAAAAAAGTGTTTTCACATTTGAAAACTAATGGCACTAACAGAAAGTTAATAATTTTTCTAAAACTAAAAGCAAAAATAATTAAAAATTAAAGCAAAAAACAAAAGAAAATAAATAATGCAAAAAACAAAACTAAAAAACTAAAAAAAACTAAAAAAAACTGCCACCTATTGGGCCACCACGGCCTGAATACGACTAGAAACCCAACCTGGGCCAGGATTTAGGCCCGCAGAAGGCCCAATAGGCCCACAGCAGCATAGTGTGAGATTAGGCCCAAAATCCTGCAGTTGAGAGGAGCTCGAGAGGGTGGGCGCAGCAGCGCTTATAAACAACTCTCGAGCCCTCTCAACTAGCGAGGTGGGACTAAAATTTGTCCGCGATGTGGGCAGCACAGGGGCCTTTGGTTCCGGTTGGTGGCACCAACCGGGACTAAAGGGGGGCATTGGAACCGGTTCGTGGCACCAACCGGTACTAATGCCCCCCCTTTAGTTCCGGTTGGAGCCTCCAACCGGGACCAAAGCCTTCTGCTTCCTGCCCTTTGGGCTGCTGAAAAGAGGCCTTTGGTCCCGGTTGGAGGCACCAACCGGGACTAAAGGGTTGCATTGGTCCCGGTTGGTGCCACGAACCAGGACCAATGCTTTTGCTATATAAGTAGCACTTAGGAAAATTTCACAAACTGTCCATCCGCACTTCAATCTCTTCTTCGGCCTGCTCTCGAGCCGCCCCGTCCCGCGCCGCCCCGACGTCGTCTCCGCGCCGCCCGGCCCGCCCGCCCCGACACCGTCG
>NC_041389.1:623961104-623995368 GCF_002162155.2 Triticum dicoccoides
TTTTTATGATTTTTTTTGTTCATAGAATTTTTATGATTTTTTTCAGTTCTAATTTTGTTCATAGAATTTTAATGATTTTTTTGTAGTTCATTGATTTTTTTTGTTAGATGTGTAGTAATTTAGATATGTAGTTCATAGATTCTTTTGTTAGATTTTTTTTCATATTGTGTAATTAATTTGTTCATATTGTGTTAGATTTTTTTATGATTTTTTCTGTTGTAATTTAGATGTCAAATTTTTATGATTTGTTTCTGTTGTAATTTAGATGTCAATTTTTTTTCATATTGTGTAAGTAATTTAGATGTCAAAATTTTCATGTTGTTCACAGTATTTTCTTTGTCAATTTATTGTGTATGTATAGGAAAATTAGTTAGAAAAATAATAGAACTATAGTTAAACTAGTTTATTTTTTAGTAAGTAGTACTTTATTTTATTTATAGTAAGTGCTTCATATATAGTTGAACTAGCTAGTTGATTTAATAAACCAATTTATTTTACTATTTATAGAAGTAGTTTATTGTTAATAAGTACTACTTTATTTATTTATAGTAAGTGCTTAGTAGTTGAACTAGTTGATTTAATTAATAAAACTACTTTATTTAACTATATATAGAAGTAGTTCCCGAATCGACGTCGACGATGCCTATCGAGCATCCTCGTCGTCGTCGACTCGGCGGTGGTGGAGGCTTGCTTGATCAGGGCCATGTTCGGGACTGGGCTCCGCCGGGCTGGTATTGGGAGGTGCTACCTTCTGGGGGCTGGGGGACGTAGGTTGGTGAGGAGGCAGCCCGTTGTTGACCCGATCGTTGTTTGGTGGTGGTCGTGTGGGCCAGTGACGGTGCCGAGGCTTCCGGACACCGCGGAGGTGGTACATCACCGTGTCAGCGAGGAGGACGAGCACGTCCGTCGCTACATGGTTGCGTTGGAGGGCAGGTTCGACAATACCTGACAGGTTCTTCAGGGATCTCACTGGAGCTATGATCCTGTGATCGTTCCTTTGGGTGTCCACTGCCCGCGATGATACCCGTCGGGCGCTATGGTTCTAGCTCTATTAATTAGAGATGCTATATTTATGATAGTATTCGAGGAGTATTCGACGATGTACGGACACAAGAGATGATGTACTTTTGGTTATAATTGAATGCATGCTAAGTTGAATACTACTTTATTTAACTATATATAGAAGTAGTTCCCGAATCGACGTCGACGATGCCTATCGAGCATCCTCGTCGTCGTCGACTCGGCGGTGGTGGAGGCTTGCTTGATCAGGGCCATGTTCGGGACTGGGCTCCGCTGGGCTGGTATTGGGAGGTGCTACCTTCTGGGGGACGTAGGTTGGTGAGGAGGCAGCCCGTTGTTGACCCGATCGTTGTTTGGTGGTGGTTGTGTGGGCCAGTGATGGTGCCGAGGCTTCCGGACACCGCGGAGGTGGTACATCACCGTGTCAGCGAGGAGGATGAGCACGTCCGTCGCTACATGGTTGCGTTGGAGGGCAGGTTCGACAATACCTGACAGGTTCTTCAGGGATCTCACTGGAGCTATGATCCTGTGATCGTTCCTTTGGGTGTCCACTGCCCGCGATGATACCCGTCGGGCGCTATGGTTCTAGCTCTATTAATTAGAGATGCTATATTTATGATAGTATTCGAGGAGTATTCGACGATGTACGGACACAAGAGATGATGTACTTTTGGTTATAATTGAATGCATGCTAATTTGAATACTACTTTATTTTACGATTTGGTTTTGCTTATTGAATGCTCATATTGGAAAAGTACTCCTACTTTGAATGCTAAAATTGAAGAGCACTCTGTGAAGAAATCTAGGAGCCCCCTCCATCATCCACGCCGTCGTGGGGGTAGCTTCTCCTTCATTCCCGTGTGCTAGACAATTTGTTGTAATAATGCACTCGGGAATGAAAGGAGGAACTACGTACCATCACCGATAGTCAACCCGTGATTAATAATAATGATCTAATTTAGGTTTTTAAGTACATATATTTAATATTTGAATTATGAACTTAGGCCGGAAATGTCATACTCGGACGACGAAAACCGTTCGGGGGAGTACGACTGGTGCCACGACGCCCGAGGTATGTGCGACAGGTTCATTGAGCTGGACGAAGATCGGCGCTTCAGCATTAAGCTCGAGGAGACCTTCAATGTTCCTACGGTACACAACGACGACAATAGTTTTTTTCGTAATTAAGCACGACTTCAACTATTTTAACGTGTATTTTTCATCTTGTCCAATTCGACTAGCTTATCCCATGCTATGCAAGACGCTATGTCTTGGAGAGGATGGGTTTTGAAGACCATGAAAGTATGGAAACCAAAAAAATTCTCCTAAGGACCCATCATGGTGTGGATTTTCAAGTAAAGCTATACAATGCTGAGAGTGTAACCCATTTTGGTTGCAGAAATTGGGAAGCACTTTGCAAGATGTATGGTTTTGATGAGGGTATGCTTGTCACCCTGGATCTTGGTGATCCTACAATCCAGCAAGACAATATGGGAATTTTGGTCCTTGTGGATACACCTCCAATTCTTCCCCCATGTGATCTTAACATAGTTATTAAGTAATTTATATTGTTTATTTCAAAATAGTTGACAGCTTGTTTCCATTGACAGCTTATTTTCATTCTTCAAAGAATGTGCGGAAAATGGTAGACAAAACCCACTACACCGATGTCTCCGAATTAACTTATAAGGAGAAAAATCATCTGATCACATTTTGTACTGATCTTGAGAATTACAATGTCTACAACCGAACTCCTCAACATTATGGTCAATACGTGCCACTAGTGCACGTGTTGAACTACGGTAACTACCATGGAGATACCCTGGTAAGATTTTTTACTATTACGACATCCCTGCAGCTTTTTTTAAATACTTCTGAAACTAGTACATCATTGCTAACTACGAAGTTATTACTATGTTTTTCAACAGATAATCCCGAATGATTGTGTGCCTCATCTGATGTATACGCACAGTCGCCTTGATGTTTTGAACATACAACCAGGTTGTCCTACGATTCTCAATTGTCCATACCGGATTTCTAAAAGAAGTGGAGACATGACAATCAAAGAATGGAAAAAATGTATGGACAGTCGTAAGGAGCTTCTTGCAAGCAAAAGGAGGCGAAGCACAAGAATTTGAGACAGGATGATCTCCATTCTTCATAATGGAGAGTCAGGGTCTATATTGTTTTATGCTATTTTACCTTAAGGGTGTTTAGGTCCTACCTAATATTGATGATCATGTGCTAAGAACAATTATGTAGGGTTGGGTTCGATGACTATGAGGATGATGATCGTATGACTTGTTATTAATAACGAGTAGAAGTTGTATGATGATGCATGATTAGTAGGACTTGTTATTATATATGATGATGTATGATGCGAGCATGCATGAGTTATTATATATCAGCGGGTGAAATGAACATAGCAGTACAAGAGAGGACACTTCTCTCTATTAGCTACCTAATAACAACCTAAAATTAACCCCCAAAACCCCTAAACCAGCCACTTTTTTAAAAAAGAAAAAAGAAAAACCTCAGCTGCTGACACGTGGAAGCCTTTTGGTCCCGGTTCATGTCACCAACCGGGACCAAAGGCCCCCTTGCCTGGGCTGCTCGCAGTGGCCACGTGGAGGGCCTTTAGTCCCGGTTCGTGTTAGAACCGGGAGTAAAGGGTGGAAGCATTAGTAACGACCCTTTAGTCCCGGTTCAAGAACCGGGACTAAAGGCCCTTATGAACCGGGACAAATGCCCCCTTTTCTACTAGTGGAAGAGCACCAACCAAAACAGTGGTGTCCGCTTTGATGCAACAACCAACACGGGCAAGGGAACATATCATGGTTACATAGAGGACATATGGGAACTTAGCTATGGAGGTGGTTTGAAGGTCCCTTTGTTTCGGTGCAAATGGGTCAATATGACCCGAGGCGGGGTAACGGAAGACCCGTAGTACAGAATGACAACAGCGCACCTCAACAATCTTGCGTATGCAGAAGAACCATTCGTCCTAGTCAATGATGTGGCGCAGGTTTTTTATGTGAAAGACATGTCTACCAGGCCGAGAAAAAGAAAAGATAAGGAAGCGAATGGATCATACGACGAGCCAAAGCGCCACATAGTTCTTTCAAGGAAAAGAAACATCGTGGGAGTGGATGACAAGACAGACATGTCAGAAGATTATGAAAAGTTTGATGAAATTGCTCCATTCACAGTGAATATTTACCCGAGCATCCAGTTAAATGATGAAGATTTTCCATGGCCACGGTGCAAAGGGACACACGCGAAGAAAAACTTTCACACCCAAAGATCCGGGATGTGATCGACTTCACTATCTTCACTTTCTTCTGTGTTTCACACCCAGGAGGGAATCTCTGTAATAGTTAGGGTAGTTATGTGTTTTGGCATTTGAAACACGAAGAAATTTTATGTGCAAACAAATTCTTTCATGCATTTACTAATTTTTTCCGGCTAAATGACCCTGAAATTGAAAAGCATTTCAAATGAACTCTGAAAAGGTTGAAAGTTGGCATGGTATCATAATTTCACCCACATAGCATGTGCAAAAAATTAGAGAGGGTTACGACAAAAACTGTATGCACTTCGTGTACAAAATGGACAATCTCTTTCGAAGTATCAGGGTTTCGGACGAAAACTCGTCTGTTACAAAGGCATTTCATTTTTTAAATAACCCAAGCATTACCAAATTGAATATAATGATAAAACACAATAATATTAAACATAAGAAAAAAGAATCACTGATTTTTTTTTCAAAGTTCAGTTATTCACAAACTAGTGATTCACACAAATTTCAAATAATTCAAAATTTAAACTATTCAAATTTGAAAACTACAGGCAGTAACAAAAAGTTTGTAATTTTTTGTACCTAAAGCAAAAATATTCAGAAAGAAACTCTAAATACAGCAAAAAACAACTCAAAAATAAATAAAACAAAAATAAATAAAGCAAAAAAAATTAAGAAAATAAAAAAGCCCGCCTACTGGGCCAAAGCGGCCTGCATACGACTAGAAACACAACCTTCTGTTGGGACAGGATGCAGGCCCGCAAAGGCCCAGTAGGCCCACAGGGCAGCACCGAACAGGTAGGCCCAGTAGGCCTGCTTAGGAGAGGAGCTCGAGAGAGCTACCGTGTCACGCCCAATATGAGATACTTTCCTAAAGAGACTCGAAGGTCCCACCAAGGATAGAACCGCATATTGAAACGCTTTTGCAAGGTGGATATCATTACATCAACATTACATAATAGATGGGGATACATACAAGAGGCATACAATGCCACATGAAGACAACAATACATCATCCATAAGATCAACATCCGACTACGGATGAAACACAAACAGAAACTCAAACGACATCCACCCTGCTAGCCCAGGCTGCCGACCTGGAACCTATCCCCTGATCGAAGAGGAAGCAGAAGAAGAACTCCAAAACAAGCAAACATCGCTCTCGCATCATGATCATCGCAGAACATGTACCTGCAACTGTTGTTGTAGTAACCTGTGAGCCACGAGGACTCAGCAATCCCATTACCATGGGTATCAAGACTAGCAAAGCTTAATGGGAAAGGAAGGGGTAAAGTGGTGAGGTTGCAGCAGCGACTAAGCAAATATGGTGGCTAACATACGCAAATAAGAGCGAGAAGAGAGAAAACGGAACGGTCGTGAAGCTAGCAATGATCAAGAAGTGATCCTGAACTCCTACTTACGTCAAACATAACCCAAAACCGTGTCCACTTCCCGGACTCCGCCGAAAAGAGACCATCACGGCTACACACGCGGTTGATGCGTTTTAATTCGGATCAGGTGTCAAGTTATCTACAACCGGACATTAACAAATTCCCATCTGCCCATAACCGCGGGCATGGCTTTCGAAAGTTTAAAACCTGCAGGCGTGTCCAAACTTAGCCCATGATAAGCTCTCGCGGTCAACGAAGGATATACCTTCTCCCAGGAAGACCCGATTAGACTCGGAATCCCGGTTTACAAGACATTTCGATGATGGTAAAACAAGTCCAGCAAAGCCGCCCGATGCGCCGACAAATCCCGATAGGAGCTGCACATATCTCGTTCTCAGGGCAACACCGGATGAGACTAGCTACGAGTAAAACCAAACTTCGAGTTTCCTTGAGGTGGCCCCGCAGGCAGCTCGGTTCGGACCAACACTCGAAGGAGCACTGGCCCGGGGGGGTTAAAATAAAGATGACCCTCGGGTTTGCCGACCCAAGGGAAGGGTATAGGTGGTGGTGAGGCAAATGGTAAAACCAAGGTTGGGCCTTGCTGGAGGAGTTTTATTCAAAGCGAACTGTCTAGGGGGTCCCATAAATCACCCAACCGCGTAAGGAACGCAAAATCCGGGAACATAATTCCGATATGACCGAAACTAGGGCGGCAAGAGTGGAACAAAACACCAGGCATAAGGCCGAGTCTTCCACCCTTTACCAAGTATATAAATGCATTAATTAAATAAGAGATATTGTGATATCCCAACATAATCTTGTCCATAATGGAGCAATCTTCAACTTCACCTTCAACTAACAACGCTATAAGAGGGGCTGAGCAAATGCGGTAACATAGCCAAGCAACGGTTTGCTAGGAAGGGTGACAAAGGTTAGAGGCTGACATGGCAAATTGGAGGCTTGAAGAACAAGTAATAGGCAGTGCAGCAAAGCGATAGAATGAAGCAACTAGCATAGCAATGATAGTAGTGAGATCCAAGGTGACGGTCATCTTGCCTGAAATCCCGCAAGGAAGAAGAACGATTCCATGAAGAAGACGAACGGGAGTAGTCGAACGAATCCTCACAATCGCAACATTATCGGAACTAAGAAGCAACACCGGAAAGAAACAAACAACATGGTAAATGCACAAGCATAAACATGGCATGATGCACAAACAAGTATGATGCATGTCCGGTTTAAAGAGCATGGCATGGCAAAGTGCAACAAACAACACTACAAATTAAGTGGAGCTCAATATGCAACGAGTTGCATATTGAAAAATCACCGCATGACTTATTTAGTTTAATATCGTTTATGCTACTCATCAATATTAAATGTTGTTAAACATGGCAAGGGGTGAAGCAAGAGAAAACTACCTATCTAGGTAAGTTTAAATGAGGCCGGAAGTTACAAACAACAATTCCGGAAAATCCCCATATGCAAATTATGAATTTGGTACTGTTCTGCCCTGAACACAATTTTAGAGTTGTTAAACAGTAAAACAAAGTGCACCATGTTAAACTAGGCATTTTTCCACCCCATTTACATATAAAGTTTATTAAAATAGGAGCTACGGTTATTTGGTTATGAAATAAATCATTTTAGCATGTCAATTGAGCAAATTTAAACAAACAGCATTTTTAAACATTTTAAACATGGATGAAAGTGGCATATTATTAATCTACACAAAATTCTAAGCATTTTACATGTTTAAATCATTTTAATCCGAAGCACAGTTGTGGTGTTATTAAATGCATGATTTATGAGGGTTTTCTGTAAAACTGTTAATTCACTGGATAATGTGAAAATCACAGACAGGAAAAGAACATGCACTGGGCTGAAACTGGCTGGCCCAACAGAGCAGAGGGGCTGGACTGCTCACCCATGGGCCATGGCCCGTTGGTGGAGAGGAGGCTGGAAGGGGCGCTGGGCCTTGGGGAGGCGCTGGCCCACGCATCAGGGCGACAGGTCAACGACGCGGGCGAGCGGGCGGGATGCTGTTGCTCGAAGCAGAGGATGGAGCGGCGGCTTCGCGCGGCTTGGGACTCCGGCGATGGCGCGATGGAGGCTGGGGCGGCATGGATCCAGGCGGGGAACTCGTGGAGTAAGGAGGTAGCTCGTGGAGGCATCTGTAGGCCGAAGCAAGGGAGGCCGCGACCGGTCGAGCCAGATGATGAATTGCTGCTTGTTGCAGGGGAAGCAGAGGGTGGCGGCACGCACTTGGAGAAGGCGCGGAAGCAAGGACTTGGCGGGGTGAGGGCGTACTAGAACCGGCCGGATCCAGGGCCACGACGGCGGAGGGGCGGTTCCCGGTGGTGGCTTGAGCATTGGGCGGCCATGGCGCTCCTGCTAGTCCCTGCAAGAGGGAGGAAGCAGGGAGATGCGAGGGAGAGAGAGAAAGCAAAGGGAAGGAGGGGACAGAGGCGAGGTGCGGCTGCCTGCTGGTGGTGGAGAGCCCCGGCGACGACGAATAGCAGGAGGCCGACCTTGGAGCACTGGTGCTCGAGGCGAGGAGCATCTCCTCGAGGAGGAGGAGGAGGGCGTCATGGAAGACGACCCCGGGGTAGAGGAGGCCATCGGCATAGGTGAAGAGGTGAGGCGCTCGGGCTCCTAGCTGCGAGCAGTAGAAGGGGTGCAAGGGCCTAGATGGGCAGCTCCAGCGACCGGCCGGCGAGGTCGGATGGCGGCCTAGGTCTGGGAGCAGAGGAGAAACTCGGGCAGGTGGCACTGGCTCACATGGCGCTTGGATAGCGGCTGCGGTAGGTGAACAAGGGGATCTAGAGGAGGCGCTGGTTGGTGGGGAGAGATCGAGAGGTGGGGGCTACGGGTTGGAGGCCGAGAGGATTTTTGGATTGGGGCCGATCCCAAGGAAGAGAGTGGCGGGGGCCGACTGGGCAGGGGGAGGATTGGATGGGACACGGGTCCTTAATTTTAGGGTTTGTCTAGATTTAGACTAGGAGTCCCTTATATAAGGAAAGAGGGGGAGTTTAGGGTAGATTCAGACCCTCTGATCGAAATCGGACGGTTGAGAAAAATAGACTAGGTGAGTACAATAAATAAACGATGATATTTTCGGGATGTTTGGGGTTGATCCGGACCCATCGGTCATGACTGCCCAGGTCGGGTTCGGAGAAGTTTTGGACACGCGCTTGACGGGGCTGCGAGCTCGCAAGAGAGGTGGTCATGGTCATGAGGGAAGCAAAAACCCGATTGGTCTCGGAATGGTCAACGAAACCATGGGGGGACGCGACAACTAAGAACGGGTGCAAGCTTTATGAAAACATGCAGATGCAATGTGCATGATGGTATGAGATGAGATGCATGACATGAACAAGATGCAAAACAAAAGACAAAAACCCAACCACGAAGGAAATATCATATCACATCTCCGGAAAAGGCAAGAGTTGGAGTTACGAATATGGAAAGTTGTATCCGGGGCATTACAACACTCCACCACTACAATTGGATCTCGTCCCGAGATCTAGGATGGCACCGGAGGGAAAAGGAAGAGGAAGAGAAGAGGTAAAACTAAGTTGCTTCTTTGACAAACGAGTGAAACCAATGAACCTTGAGAGGTTGAAAAGTTGAAATAAGAACACAACAGAGTGAACGAAATTGGTAGCACTCCGATAGAAAAGAGAAACAAGGAACATCATGTGAACCTTGGAGTTGCAAAGCTATGAATGACGAGCACAATGGACAAGAAGGAATTGAAACCACTCTGGTTGAAATGAGATAAATAAGGAACAAGGAATATCAAATTCGGACAACACTCCGGTTGAAAAGAGATGCAAGACTTGATAAGATGAAAAGAACTTGAAGAGATGACACAACACTCCGGTTAAATGGGTAAGCAATAAAAGAACATGATCTTGACAGAACAAGATGATGGGTCGAAGAGAGCAACATCACAAAGCCTCCGGAAGAAAGAAGAGAAGATAGATCATTGGAATAACAGAATGGAGAAGGGAATGCCAACTTCTGCCACAAATGAGCTCGAAAAGCACCCTTCCAAGAAGGTTACAACGGGGTTGTTGGAAAACCAACAACGAAACAAATAAGCTTGTAGTGGGCTTATGGAAAACGTCTCAAAATTATGAGGTGAAATTATGCCACTACAAAAACAAATAATATAATTGATAACACCAACGAGATGAAAAATTTCTTCCACCAAGATGATAGAGAGATGACTTGGATCATTGATAAGCACCCCAATAGCAACATTCCTTAGGGAAGTCTTTAGGTGAAATATGACACAAGATAACTCCAACAAATAAGTTGATTGGTCGAAAAGATCTCTTGAACGAAGAGAAAATGATGGATTTAAAATACCTCATTCTTGACAACATATGAATCATGAAACATGAAGGAAATTGTCAAGAGTGACATAACACCACCTCAAAAGATAATATAGAAGGAATTTCACTTCAGAATGTAAGATGAAGAATGCTTGAACTCCTCTAACAAGAATCTTGAAGAACAATTTGAGAATGTATTAAATCCTTGATGAAGCACCATGTAGAACCTCCATGAAGAACTGCGGTAATAAAAGAATGATAGAAAGGAAGAGAAGTTGAAAGAACAAGGTGAAGCCTTGCAATGATTTAGATGGAGCTTTGTGACGATATAACCAAGAAAACTTGGAACTCCGGAAACAAAAGAATTGAATCACCTCGAGGAAATAAGAATAAGATTTATTGTATGCTTATCCTTCATCAAATTCAATTGATGACAAGCAATGGATTTGGCACACTACTTATTCCCGTAGAAAGGATTAAAAGAGATATAGCGCAAAGTTGAGAAAGTATTGATGGAACCACCGGTGGGATTAAAAAGAATGAATGAATTGATATGATAACAACGGAAGAGGAATGTTGGACGAACCACCGTAAGGATTAAAATAACAAACGGAGAAAACAAACACATCACTAGGAAGAATTGGAAAATGAACGAAGATACTTGAGGGGATTTAGGTACATGAGAACAAAGAGATCATGAACTGATTGGAGGATATTTGAACGATGCATCGATAAGATTTGGAGAATGATAGCTACATGCTGAGAATGAGTAATATTCAGAAATGATGGCCTTCGGATGATCGACAAGGGAAGCAACTCCTGAAATGCGTCGGATGTTAAGAAAAGAATTGTCACAATCGAAAACAATTACGAGAGGATGGTATAAAGTTTGAACTACGCATCTTTGGAAGAAAGGATAAGGACTGAAGAGAAACTCTTCTTCAGTCTTCAAATGCGGAGAAAGATGAGGAGAAACACCACCATGACTTGTTGAGATACTTCGGGAGAATGAAAAAGAAGAAGGGTTGAACCAAAGATGAAAAGAATTTCAAAGCGATTTTGGAGATGGCATCTGACTGATGAAATTTCATTCTTACGTCAAACTTCGAAATAGGATTTGAGAATAGCTCCGAGAAATTAGAAGAGTCAGGTAAGATCCTGGGAAAAGACCTGTGGGTTAGGGCCCACTCAAGAGAAACACCGTTGAAATAATTTTAAAGAGAGGTTGCACCGGTTGAATTAAATGGCTTGAATGAGATAACAACCTCGAAATATCTTGAACGGATTGAGAATTGAAACACAAGTCTTCTGAGATATCTTGAGCACTGCGGATAAGAATAGAGAGAGGTGAACAATTAAGAGGTGCACCGACGTGGAAAAATATTTGAAACGAGGAAAGGGATATGATCAACACCGAAAGCTTGAATTAAATCCACCGAAGAAGCAAAGAGACAAAGAATAATAGACTTGAAGCTCCGTTAGTATCTTCCTAAGAATCACCAGATAAGATCATTTATGGAAAAGAATGGAGAGTCTTCCCATCAATAAAATGGATACCCGATTAAGAAATCTGAGTCCTCGAAGAAAAGGGTGGGAGGGAGGGAAAACAAAGGCAAGTTGGGGCAGATGGAATGGACACCGTTGAGAAAACTTAGAATTGATCTCGCGAATGTTGAAATGATTGGATCCACTTGAATAGAAGCACACCAGTTGGAAAGAATTGACATGACAATCTCGATGATCAAAAGGATTAGCACTCCCATAGAAATATGAGAACACCGCTTGAAAGGTATGGAATGAACACTTGACATTGAAGCAACTCAAATACCGCAACTCAAAACAAAACAAAGGATTGGCTTGCAGAAATAAGCCGGAACAAATACATATGATAGAGATTTACCCAATCCCATATCATGCATCTGTCAGAAAGATATTCTAGGAGCTACTTGAATTCCCACCTATAAACTCCCGAAACTTTCTGGTTATGCAATCTGGTGTTGGGGATACAGGGGAAACAATATATCTCACCCAAACTAACACTCCCTACATCCAGTTGTATCCATCCGTCAACACATAACCAAGAAACCTTCGGAAATCGTGTACCTCAACCTTTGAAAAGCATCCGTTATACAAGCTATGGCAATACTCCCGAACTCCCGCCCCAGTACTGGGTGGCGTCGAGGTTATCTCACCAACAACTGCATAAAAGAGATTTTTGATGTCGGCAAAACTAAGGTATTCCAGAACTGCAACGATAAAATTATGACGACAACACCTCGGAGCTCAACTCTCCGGGACACTGCCACAACCCCTAAATGTCAGGAGGCACCAAGAACACTGTTCTCGTAATAAGAATATCGGAACGATCCCAAGATACCCGCGTGATCCTAAAAAAAATTAGTGAAATTTGAGGAGAGGAAAGACAAAACATCTACGTCAGGAGTCCTCACCAGAGCGGTGAAGGGACTGAGGAGTAAAAAGAATCCTACTCTCCGATATATATAATCCTAAGACTCAAAAATATTTTTTTCTAGACTCAACAACGGCCAACAATCAAGGGGGCTCCTATGGTCGGTCGAGGCTCTGATTACCAACTTGTCACGCCCAATATGCGATACTATCCTAAAGAGACTCGAAGGTCCCACCAAGGATAGAACCGCATATTGAAACGCTTTTGCAAGGTGCATATCATTACATCAACATTACATAATAGATAGGGATACATACAAAAGGCATACAATGCCACTCGAATACAACATCACAATACATTAGAACATCATCCGACTACGGATGGAACACAAACAGAAACTCAAACGACATCCACCCTGCTAGCCCAGGCTGCCGACCTGGAACCTATCCCCTGATCGAAGAAGAAGCAGAAGAAGAACTCCAAAACAAGCAAACATCGCTCTCGCGTCATGATCATCGCAGAACCTGTACCTGCAACTGTTGTTGTAGTAACCTGTGAGCCACGAGGACTAAGCAATCCCATTACCATGGGTATCAAGACTAGCAAAGCTTAATGGGAAAGGAAGTGGTAAAGTGGTGAGGTTGCAGCCGCGACTAAGCAAATATGGTGGCTACCATACGCAAATAAGAGCGAGAAGAGAGCAAACGGAACGGTCGTGAAGCTAGCAATGATCAAGAAGTGATCCTGAACTCCTATTTATGTCAAACATAACCCAAAACCTTGTTCACTTCCCGGACTCCGCCGAAAAGAGACCATCACGGCTACACACGCGGTTGATGCGTTTTAATTCGGATCAGGTGTCAAGTTATCTACAACCGGACATTAACAAATTCCCATCTGCCCATAACCGCGGGCACGGCTTTCGAAAGTTTAAACCCTGCAGGGGTGTCCCAACTTAGCCCATGATAAGCTCTCGCGATCAATGAAGGATATACCTTCTCCCAGGAAGACCCGATCAGACTCGGAATCCCGGTTTACAAGACATTTCGACAATGGTAAAACAAGTCCAGCAAAGCCGCCCGATGCACCGACAAATCCCGATAGGAGCTGCACATATCTCGTTCTCAGGGCAACACCGGATGAGACTAGCTACGACTAAAACCAGACTTCGAGTTTCCCCGAGGTGGCCCCGCAGGCAGCTCGGTTCGGACCAACACTCGAAGGAGCACTGGCCCGGGGGGGCTAAAATAAAGATGACCCTCGGGTTGGCCGACCCAAGGGAAGGGTATAGGTGGTGGTGAGGCAAATGGTAAAACCAAGGTTGGGCCTTGCTGGAGGAGTTTTATTCAAAGCGAATTGTCTAGAGGGTCCCATAAATCACCCAACCGCGTAAGGAACGCAAAATCCAGGAACATAATTCCGATATGACGGAAACTAGGGTGGCCAGAGTGGAACAAAACACCAGGCATAAGGCTGAGTCTTCCACCCTTTACCAAGTATATAGATGCATTAATTAAATAAGAGATATTGTGATATCCCAACATAATCCTGTCCATCATGGAGCAATCTTAAACTTCACCTGCAACTAACAACGCTATAACAGGGGCTGAGAAAATGCGGTAACATAGCCAAGGAACGGTTTGCTAGGAAGGGTGACAAAGGTTAGAGGCTGACATGGCAAATTGGGAGGCTTGAAGAACAAGTGATAGGCAGCGCAGCAAAGAGATAGAACGAAGCTACTAGCATAGCAATGATAGTAGTGAGATCCAAGGTGACGGTCATCTTGCCTGAAATCCCGCAAGGAAGAAGAACGAGTCCATGAAGAAGACGAAACGGGAGTAGTCGAACGAATCCTCACAATCGCAACATTACCGGAACTAAGAAGCAACATCGGAAAGAAACAAACAACATGGTAAATGCACAAGCATAAACATGGCATGATGCACAAACAAGTATGATGCATGTCTGGTTTAAAGAGCATGGCATGGCAAAGTGCAACAAACAACACTACAAATTAAGTAGACCTCAATATGCAACGAGTTGCATATTGACAAATCACCGCATGACTTATTTAGTTTAATCTTGTTTATGCTACTCATCAATATTAAATGTTGTTAAACATGGCATGGGGTGAAGCAAGAGAAAACTACCTATCTAGGCAAGTTTAAATTAGGCCGGAAGTTACAAACAACAATTCCGAAAAATCCCCATATGCAAATTATGAATTTGGTACTGTTCTTCCCTAAACACAATTTTAGAGTTGTAAAACAGTAAAACAAAGTGCACCATGTTAAACTAGGCATTTTTTCACCCCATTTACATATAAAGTTTATTAAAATAGGAGCTACAGTTATTTTGTTATGAAATAAATCATTTTAGCATGTCATTTGAGCAAATTTAAACAAACAACATTTTTAAACATTTTAAACATGGATGAAAGTGGCATATTATTAATCTACACAAAATTCTAAGCATTTTACATGTTTAAATCATTTTAATCCGATGCACAGTTGTGGTGTTATTAAATGCATGATGTATGAGGGTTTTTCTATAAAATTGTTAATTCACTGGATAATGTGAAAATCACAGACAGGAAAAAAAACATGCACTGGGCTGAAACTGGCTGGCCCAACAG
This sequence comes from Triticum dicoccoides, assembly GCF_002162155.2. NCBI lineage: Eukaryota > Viridiplantae > Streptophyta > Magnoliopsida > Poales > Poaceae > Triticum > Triticum dicoccoides. The sequence continues at coordinate 623,976,199 of NC_041389.1, forward strand.
AGCAGAGGGGCTGGGCTTCTCACCCATGGGCCACGGCCCGTTGGTGGAGAGAAGGCTGGAAGGGGCGCTGGGCCTTGGGGAGGCGCTGGCCCACGAATCAGGGCGACAGGTAAACGAAGCGGGCGAGCGGGCAGGCTACTGTTGCTCGAAGCCGCGCGGCTTGGGACTCCGGCGATGGCGCGATGGAGGCCGGGGCGGCATGGATCCAGGCGGGGAACTCGAGGAGGAAGGAGTTAGCTCGTGGAGGCGTCTATAGGCCGAAGCAGGGGAGGCCGCGAGCGGTCGAGGCAGATGACGAACTACTGCTTGTTGCAGGGGAAGTAGAGGGCGGCGGCATGCACTTGGAGAAGGCGTGGAAGCAAGGACTTGGCGGGCCGAGGGCGTACTGGAACCGGCCGGATCCAGGGCCACGACGTCGGAGGGGCGGTTTCCCGGTGGTGGCTTGAGCATCGGGCGGCCATGGTGCTCCTACTAGTCCCTGCAAGAGGGAGGAAGCAGGGAGATGCGAGGGAGAGAGAGAAAGCAAAGGGAAGGAGGGGACGGAGGCGAGGTGCTGCTGCCTGCTGGTGGTGGAGAGCCCCAGCGACGAAGAATAGCAGGAGGCCGACCTTGGAGCACTGGTGCTCGAGGCGAGGAGCATTTCCTCGAGGAGGAGGAGGAGGAGGAGGGCGTCATGGAAGAAGCCCCCGGAGTAGAGGAGGCCATCAGCATAGGTGCAGACGTGAGGCGCTCGGGCTCCTAGCTACGAGCAGTAGAAGGGGTGCAAGGGCCTGGATGGGCTACTCCAGCGACCGGCCGGCGAGGTCGGATGGCGGCCTGGGTCTAGGAGCAGAGGAGAAACTCGGGCAGGTGGCTCTGGCTCACATGGCGCTTGGATGGCGGCTGCGGTAGGTGAACAAGGGGATCTAGAGGAGGCGCTGGTTGGTGGGGAGAGATCGAGAGGGGGGGCTACGGGTTGGAGGCCGAGAGGATTTTTGGATCGGGGGCGATCCCAAGGAAGAGAGTGGCGGCAGTCGACTGGTCAGGGGGAGGATTGGATGGGACACAACTCCTTAATTTTAGGGTTTGTCTAGATTTAGACTAGGAGTCCCTTATATAAGGAAAGAGGGGTAGTTTAGGGTAGATTCGGACCCTCCGATCGAAATCGGACAGTTGAGAAAAATAGACTAGGTGAGTACAATAAATAAACGATGATACTTTCGGGATGTTTGGGGTTGATCCGGACCCATCGGTCATGACTGCCTTGGTCGGGTTCGGAGAAGTTTCGGACACACGCTTGAGGGGGCTACGAGCTGGCAAGAGAGGTGCTCATGGTCATGAGGGAAGCAAAAACCCGATTGGTCTCGGAACGGTCAACGAAACCAAGGGGGGACGCGACAACTAAGAGCGGGTGCAAGCTTTATGAAAACATGCAGATGCAATGCGCATGATGGTATGAGATGAGATGCATGACATGAACAAGATGCAGAACAAAAGACAAAAACCCAACCACGAAGGAAATATCATATCGCATCTCTGGAAAAGGCAAGAGTTGGAGTTACGAATATGGAAAGTTGTATCCAGGGCATTACACACTGGGGCTTATAAACCAGTGTGGTAGCCCCTCGACTAGCGAGGTGGGACTAAACTTGCCGCACCGCACTGCGCCAGCGCACCCCCTTTAGTACCGGGTGGTGGCTGCAAGCGGTACTAAAGAGAGGGTCTTTAGTACTGGTTGGTGCTACGACCCGGTACTAAAGGTTGGCGCTTCCCGCCGCTTGGCCTGGCCAAAACAGACCTTTAGTACCGGTTGGTGGCTCCAACCGGGACTAAAGGTCCATCCTATATATACAACACTTGCAAACAATTCAGTTTCCCTCTCTGTTTCTTATAGAAATGTTATAATTTTTTTTCTGTTTTTTAGTTATAGAAATATTTATAGAAATGTTAGCAATTTTTCTGTTTTTTATTTATAGAAATATTAGAAATGTTATAGAAATGTTAGTTATATAATCATAAATGTTAGAAATTTTAGAATTAGTTTTAGTTAGATGAATTAGATTGATGTCAAATTGTTAGAATTTGCATATAGAATTTTAGTTATCACAATCCAATCATTTAAAAATGTTACTTTTTGCGGGCATATAGTATTTGTTCTCGACGATATGCCCGGCCCGCATCCTCGCCGTCGACCCGTTCGCGACGACGTCATGCTTCAGAGGACCCATGTCCGGGACTGGGCTCCGCCGGGCTGGCACGGGGAGGAGCTACCTGGAGGGGCGCGCTACTTGGTGAGTGTCGGTGTCAAAACCGGCGGATCTCGGGTAGGGGGTCCCGAACTGTGCGTCTAGGCGGATGGTAACAGGAGACGAGGGACACGATGTTTTTACCCAGGTTCGGGCCCTCTTGATGGAGGTAAAACCCTACGTCATGCTTGATTAATATTGCTGATGTGGGTTACAAGAGTAGATCTACCACGAGATCAAGGAGGCTAAACCCTAGAAGCTAGCCTATGGTATGATTGTTGTTCGTCCTATGGACTAAAGCCATCCGGTTTATATAGACACCGGAGAGGGCTAGGGTTACACAGAGTCGGTTACAATGGTAGGAGATCTACATATGCGTATCGCCAAGCTTGCCTTCCACGCCAAGGAAAGTCCCATCCGGACACGGGACGAAGTCTTCAATCTTGTATCTTCATAGTCTTGGAGTCCGGCCGATGATGGTAGTTCGGCTATCCGGACACCCCCTAGTCCGGGACTCCCTCAGTAGCCCCCGAACCAGGCTTCAACAACGAAGAATCCGGCGCGTATGTTGTCTTCGGCGTTTGCAAGGCGGGTTCTTGTTCATGCTCCATGTGTTTGCCGGATAGTGTCCGGTTGCTTAATAATTTTTGCGCTCCTTGGCTTCCGCGTCCAATAATGGTCTTCTTCCACGCGTCGCATGAATGCGAAAAGCCAGGGTATTTTTATATTTTGCCCCCTAGCTGCGCAAATAAGCTGCCTATAAGAGAGGCGGGGATCCAGATCCAAATCGCATCCTCCTCCTTCCGCAAGCACTCATCGAGGCGCATCTGACACCAAACCCATTACAACATGGACAGTCGACGCGGCTCCTCTTCTCGTGCTCCCATCCCTAAGCCAGGAGATTGGAGGAGATGCTCAGTCCCGCACAACAAGTTATTGACGCTCCAAGCAGAGGGATATCTTCCCCCGGCCTTCATGGTTCCGGTTCGAGCCGGACTAGCCACCTACAAAGGTGGGAAGTAGGCGGAGAGCGCCCCCAATCCCTCCAAAGGAGAGCGGGTGTGCTTCGTCTCCTATTTAATAAGGGGACTCGGATTTCCTACACATCCGTTTCTCCGGGGGCTCCTGGAGTTCTATGGACTCCAGCTTCATCATCTTACACCCGCCTCTATTTTGCACATCGCGGGCTTCGTAGCTCTGTGTGAGCTGTTCTTGGGCATTGAGCCCCATTTTGCACTGTGGAAGAGGCTATTTTGCCTCGTACCCTGCTCTCACGAGGGGTCGATATATCAAGTGGGCGGAGCCGAAATATGGCGCATCGCCGGGACCGGATACCTGTCCGGGACCCCGAAGAAGACATCCGAAGATTGGCCTTTGGAGTGGTTTTATATGGAGGACGCTCCGCTGCCGGATCCAGTCCGGATCGGCCTTCCGGAGTTCAGCAATGCTCCCCTGAAGAAATGCCTAAGTTGGCGCCCACGGAGCCCTCGACGAGAAGATGATAGTAGCGTCCATTACTTGATGGGCCGGATATGGCTGCTAGCCCATTCCGGATTAACCATGATCGGAGTCATGGCCACATGCATTATGCGTGGGGTGCAGCCGCTCCAATATAGGGGCCACCCCATGTGGGACTTCAACGGAGACGACGATGCCACCCGTCACGGCCGCAAGGGACCTGGCTCGGCCGACGATCTGGTGAAGATCCTGTCCGGCTTGTACAAGGGGGAGAAGGAGGACTTCCTCCGCACGAATCCTCTGAACGGATTTTCCATGAACAACCCTCAGAGCTGGGTAAGTGGTCGCATGCATATCTGAACCGTGCCTTTAAAGGCAATTGTCTTATTGTATGATTTTCACACAGGAACTGCGTCGGGATGTGGAGGGCATAAAAAGCCCAGCCCCACAACCTGAAGACCCAGAAAGGTCCCTTGATCCGGCCTCCGAAGAGGATCCGGACTTAGCGGTGGAACTGATCGACGGGGTGTACCACCAGCTCAGCATAGATAATGCTTTAGTCGCCATTATGGCTGACTACCCCGGTTTGTGTCCGGCTTCCCCGGTGAGTACGACCGAAGTCCTGGTGCCGTTACTTCTTTAATGCTTAGTTCTGACCACCGTGCACTGATGGTGTTCGACAGGAAGCGCCTTTACGGCAGGAAGTCGAGCCTGCGGCGACCGGCCAACAAGGGTCAGTCCGGCCCAGCAGGCGGAAGAGGAGTGCGACGTGAACTAAAATGTCGCCGCAACGGTATGGAGCACCGCTATTTTTTAAGGGAAGGATTCCCAGGGGGTATATTAATGCTCATAACTTTTTCAGAAAGAGCGCTCACCGGACAGTGTCCGGAGAGGTTGCCAATCAAGCCTCCGCCAGCCATGCTCCAACGCATGGCCCGGAAGGGGAGGCGAATACAAGGCATGAGTCGGACGCTCCTCCGACGGAGGATGCCGACAGGCTGTCCGCCACCCGATCTGAGGTGGAGAGCGCCATGAATCACAGGCGTCGCCGGACAGTTCTTCGTGACGCGTGTTTCTCCCCGGAGGCGTTAAATGCCTTTGATGCGGGAAACACGCACCTCCGTGCCGCTCAAGATGGGTTAACCAGACCCACGGAGCAGTATGTGAAAGACATACGTGTAAGTAATTTTAATAGTTATATATGCCAGTAGCCCCCGAGACTTAAAATGGTTGAAATAACTGATTTAAGGATCAATTTTTATGCAGGATCTTACGGAGAAGAATACCCATCTATCCCAGGAGCTCCAAGAGTGCAAGGCCCAACTGGAGGCCGCACTGGCCGCGACAGGGGGAGCCACAGAGACCCCCGCTGGTAAGACGTACTTTGAAAAGATAATTAATTAACAAAGTGCGGCGTGAATCTGACAATAATATTGCAGAGGGCGCCGGACTAGATCCGGACAAGCAACATCTACTACGTCAGCTAAAGGCTGGCGAGAGGGTGCTTATGAAGGTGTAGCAGGAGAGAAACAAGCTCCAAGATGCTCACACCCAGCTAGGAGAAGAGCTGGAGGGTGTTCGGGCCCAGCTGTCTGGCTCCTGGAAGGAGAATCAGCGACTTCGTCGCGGCATTTATAGTAAGTGCTTGAGCAAATTCCTTTGAAAAGAAGAATTCGGCGAGGAAATCGTTTGACAGAAATATGTCTTTAGGTGTGCTCACAGGTTGCCCTGCGGAGGAAATCCCTGGGTCAACAAGTGACCAACTTCCCGAGCTGGTGCAATTGTTCGAACGTGTTCGGCAGGCGATGAGTGGCGTCATTCATGCTTTATGGCCATCTGTATCCCTACCCGAGGGCCTTGGTGAGCTTGCTGAGAAGCTCCAGGGAGCACGGCGACGCCTCCATTTGTGGAAGATATCGGCCTGCCGTCAGGGCGCCAGGGAGGCCTGGGCCATGGTGAAGACGCGCTACCTGAAGGCTGACCCAAACCACATGGCTGAGGTCGGACCTGCGGGGCCTGATGGGAAGGAGATCCCTGTGAGCTTGATGTATGGCCAAGTAGAACTGGCCGCGAAATATTCCCAACAGGACTGTAAATTAGACAGCCTGTTAGATGGGATTGAGGAGGAGTACAATCAGTCAGTATGACGATGTAATTTAAAATGACATGTCAGATGCCTTCTAGCCAGATTGTAGATCGTTTGTCTTTGCAGACCGTTTTGCTTCAACCTCGGGACCCAACAGTCCGAAGTGTGTCCAAATACCCGTATAGTTATAAAAGAATCGGGGCATGCATGGAGACAAGGCGTCGGGGTCATAATTGCTTTATCAGACAAGTGCCCAACTAGTTATGTTATATTACATGGTTAGTAAGAAACATCTTCTAGGGAGAATAGTTCCGTTAAGGGTTCCTTTCCCTGGGAGGCACGCCCTAAGGTGCAATGTCGGACTGCGAAAATAGCAGAAAAAGCATCTGGGGGCTTATAAATGAGTAAGTAATAAATCATCTTTCAAGTCACCGACCGAATATTCTCTTAAGAACGCTAGCTTTCAGCTTCACCCAGTCTGAGGTACACATCCGGCTGACCCGGCAGTAACAATCGCAGAGGTGCTCCCTTTACCTCCTAGCCGAACAATCGGGAACGTAGGGGTAAGCACAGGAGCCAGGCAACCCAGCTTGGCCAAAACTTAAGTCATATCGATGCATATAATGGTGAATAAAAGGTACATGCGGAAGTATGACACATGTATTGGGCGTGAAGCCCATATTAATAAGCTTCTGGTAAAGAAGCCCCCAGGTATAATGAGTGCGAGGAGCACATCAAGTGTGTGCGATCAAAGCGCAAATCAGCCTATAAAAGATACTGAAAAAAAAGGTGGGAAGAAGGAGGGGGACAAGGGACAGTTAATATAAAAAGGTGGATGGGGGAGTGAGACGAACTCTGAGTCCGGTGTTTAGGCGTAGAATCTTCGGAGACGGGCTGCGTTCCATGGGTTCGGATCGAGTCGGTTGTCAGATGCTTTACATAGACGGTATGCTCCGCCGGTCGGGACTTGGTCGATGATGAAGGGACCTTCCCACTTGGGCTTAAGTTTGTCCTTTTTCTTGTCCGGCGGGTGTAGAACGAGTTCGCCGACATTGTAAGTTTTGGCCCGTACTTCTCTGCTTTGATATCTTCGAGCCTGCTGCTGATAGAATGCGGAACGAGCCTTTGCCACGTCCCGCTCCTCCTCTAAGGTGTCCAAACTGTCCTGCCGATCCAAATCGGCTTCTCTTTCTTCGTACATGCGCACATGAGGTGAGTCATGAATTATATCGCAAGGCAGAACTGCCTCTGCACCATACACCATGAAAAATGGTGTGAATCCAGTAGTTCGGTTTGGCGTGGTCCGCAGCCCCCAGAGTACGGAGTCGAGCTCCTCTACCTAGTGCGTGTTAGATTCCTTGAGGGACCGCACTAGTCTGGGTTTGATGCCGCTCATGATTAGACCATTTGCTCGCTCGACTTGACCGTTAGTTTGGGGGTGATAGACTGAAGCGTAATCAAGCTTGATGCCCATTTTTTTGCAACAGAGTTTAACCTCGTCGGCAGTGAAGTTCGTGCCGTTATCAGTGATGATGCTGTGGGGGACGCCAAAACGGTGTACTACCCCGAATAGGAAGTCTATCACCGGTCCGGATTCTGCTGTTTTAACCGGCTTGGCCTCAATCCATTTGGTGAATTTGTCCACCATGACCAATAAGTATTTGTGCTTGTGGGTTCCCCCTTTAAGGGGTCCAAGCATGTCAAGCCCCCAGACTGTGAACGGCCAGGTAATGGGTATAGTTTTGAGGGCGGTGGGTGGCATGTGGCTCTGATTAGTAAAGAGCTGGCAACCGACGCATCATTGGACTAAGTCCTGAGCATCTGCCCAGGCCGTCGACCAATAAAATCCTGTACGGAAGGCCTTGCCTACGAGTGCCCGGGCTGCAGCGTGGTGCCCGCCGAGTCCAGCGTGAATTTCAGCCAGGAGATTCCGCCCCTCCTCTTCGGAGATACACCTTTGAAGGACTCCGGTTGTGCTTTTCTTATAAAGTTCTCCCTCATGGACCTTGTAGGCTTTAGATCACCTAACTATGCAGCGGGCCTCATTTTGGTCTTCGGGAAGTTCCTGCCGAAGTAAGTAGGCTAGGAATGGTTCTGTCCACGGGGCAATTACTGCCATTATTTCGTGAGCTGAAGGTGTTATTTCGTTGGCTGAGCTGCCGACTGTGTCAGAATGGTCTGAGTTCGGTGATGCAGCTGGCTCCGGATTGTTATTTCCGGACTCCTCTTCCCATAACACGGATGGCTTGAAGAGCCATTCCAGGAAGATGTTTGGAGGGACGACGTCGCGCTTCGCGCTGATGCGTGCTAACACGTCTGCTGCCTGGTTATTATCCCGGGCTACATGGTGGAATTCGAGTCCTTCGAACCGAGCTGACATTTTTAGGACGGCGTTGCAGTAAGCTGCCATTTTTGGATCTTTGGCATCAAAGTCTCCATTTACTTGGGATATTGCGAGTTTTGAATCCCCGCGCACCTCTAGGCGTTGAATGCCCATGGAGATTGCTATCCGGAGGCCATGTAGAAGGGCCTCGTATTCGGCTGCGTTATTGGAGTCCATGTACATTATTTGAAGTACGTATTGGATTGTGTCTCCAGTTGGGGACGTCAGGACGACGCTAGCCCCCAAGCCAGCCAACATTTTGGATCCGTCGAAATGCATGATCCAATTGGAGTATGCGTCGTACTCTTTAGGGTGTTCGGCTTTGGTCCATTCGGCGACGAAGTCGGCCAGAACCTGCGACTTTATAGCTCGCCGTGGTTTGTAGGTTATGTCAAATGGTAAGAGCTCAATAGCCCATTCTGCAATCCTGCCCGTTGCGTCGCGGTTGTTTATAATATCATTGAGAGGTACTTCGGAGGCCACCGTTATGGAACACTCTTGAAAGTAGTGTCGCAGCTTTCGGGATGACATGAACACCGCATATGCTATCTTTTGATAATGTGGGTACCGGGACTTGCATGGAGTTAGAACAGTGGATACGTAGTACACTGGTTTTTAAGAGGGAATCTGTGCCCTTCTGTCTCTCGCTCGATGACGAGTACCGCGCTGACAACTTGATGTGTTGCTGCGATATATAATAACATAGGTTCGCCCAGGTTGGGCGCGGCCAGGATCGGATTTGTTGCCAGTATGGCCTTTATTTCTTCGAGTCTGGCTGTGGCAGCATCCGTCCATTCGAAGTGCTCGGTGCACCGGAGGAGGCGGTAGAGGGGCAGAGCCTTTTCTCCCAAACGGGAGATGAAGCGACTTAAGGCCACTACGCATCCGGTTAGTTTTTGTATTTGCTTGAGGTCTTTTGGAATATCCAATTGTGACAAAGCTCGGATTTTGGCCGGGTTTGCTTCAATTCCTCTACTGGATTTTGGTACGCCGAAGACGCATTTTTCCGCATTGAGCTTAATGTCATATGCTCGGAGGTTGTCGAATGTCACCCTCAAATCTTCTACTAGATTTTCGACGTGTTTGGTCTTGACGACCACCTCGTCTACGTATGCCTCTACTGTTTTGCCTATCTGGGTAGCCAGACATGTTTGGATCATGCGCTGATATGTTGCGCCGGCGTTTTTGAGTCCGAAGGGCATTGTGTTGAAGCAGAATGGCCCATATGGAGTAATGAATGCCGTTGCAGCCTGGTCTTTCTCCGCCATCTTGATTTGGTGGTATCCGGAGTATGCGTCGAGGAAGCAAAATGAATCGTGCCCTGCGGTAGCATCGATGATTTGGTCGATGCGAGGGAGGGGGAAAGGGTCCTTTGGACAGGCCTTGTTAAGGTCTTTAAAATCGACGCAGAGGCGCCAGGATTTGTCCTTTTTTGGTACCATTACTAGATTGGCTAGCCAGTTCGGATGTTTTATATCTCTGATGAATCCGACTTCTAAGAGTTTGGCTAGCTCTTCTCCCATTGCCTGGCTTTTGGGTTCGGAAAATCGCCGAAGAGCTTGTTTGACCGGCTTGAATCCTTTTAGGATGTTTAGGCTGTGCTCTGCCAGCCTGCGTGGGATTCCTGGCATATCTGAAGGGTTCTAGGCAAAAGTGTCACAATTTTGCCGAAGGAATTCTCGTAGTGCGGCTTCGACATCAGGACTTAATTGTGCCCCAATGGAGGCCGTCTTTGTGGGGTCCGTTGGATGGACCTAAAATTTGACTATTTCGTCTGCTGGTTTAAAAGAGGTGGACTTGGACCTCTTATCGAGTATCACATCGTCCCTATCCACCGTGGAGCGCAGCGTAGCTAGTTCCTCTGCCGCTAGGGCTTCGGACAATGCCTTTAGGGCCAGTGCGGCTGTCTTATTTTCAGCGCGGAGTGCTGTATCTGGATCACTTGCAAGAGTGATTATCCCATTGGGTCCGGGCATTTTGAGCTTCATGTACCCGTAGTGGGGTATAGCTTGGAAGATTGGGAATGCCTCTCGCCCTAACAAAGCGTGATATCCGCTGCCGAATGGGGCCACTTGGAACGTGACCTCCTCGGACCTGTAATTGTCCGGTGAGCCGAACACTACGTCTAGTGTGATTTTTCCTGTGCAGCGTACTTCTCGACTAGGGATTATCCCTCTGAAGGTTGTGCTGCTTCGCTCGATGCGGCTCCAGTTAATATCCATTTTTTGAAGGGTTTCCTTGTAGATGAGGTTTAATCCGCTGCCGCCATCCATGAGTACCTTGGTAAGGCGAAAGTCGTCCACTATCGGACTGAGGACCAATGCGGCTGGTGCTCTAGCTGTTCGGAATTTAGGTTCGTCGCTGGCGTTGAAGGTTATAGCCGTGTCACTCCATGGATTTGCTGTTGCTACTTGGTACACTTCGGCGAGGCCGCGGATTGTTCATTTTCGCATGTTATTTGATGCGAAAGTCTCGAAGACTGTTAATACCGTACCGGTACTGCTGGGCTGTTTGCCCGGGGCTAGAAAGCCTTCGCCACTTTTGGCCACCTGCCGTAGTATCCAACATGCTCGAAGGCTGTGTGTTGGAGTGGCGCCCTCCGTACTGTGGATTTTGCAGGGTCCGTTGAGCCAGCCCTCCAGTACGGTTCCATGCCCTTTAGGGGGTCTTTGCTTTTTGGTTTTTAACCCAAGTGCTTGAGTATGGCGCACCCTTTTACTTCGGACTAGGGTTGTGGTCAAGCCCGGACTGTCCCAAAACCTAGTTTCGGTGTTCCTGGCACTCTCTACCGCACAGTATTTTTGTACGATAGTCGCTAGGTCGATGAAGCGTGTAACTTCGCGACGACTTATGGCGTTCATGATTCCCTTGTCCGTGCAATTGTTGCAGAAAATTGAAATCGCGCTTTCTTCGCAGCAGTCCTTTATCTTGTTCATAACCAGGAGGAATCTGGCCCAGTAATGATGTACTGTTTCATCGGGCTCCTGCCGTATTCGAGATAGATCGCTTATGTTTCGGTGGGCGGGTGGAATCAAGTTCGGAACCCCGCCTGATCTGTGGCTCAAAGGCCAAGACGTTTCCGGATTTGGAAGCTTGACTTGCTGGATGCTTTCCAACGAATCTAGTCCGATGCCTGACTCTAAGTTCAGTATTTGATTAGCGTCCGTCCCTTCGCGGGAATCCGGCTTGGAGGGATCGGGAATCCGGACATAGTTGGTTTTCAACATAGAAGAAGGGTTGCCGCATTGTTCCTCTACCACAACAACGTGGTGGGTGGCCTGAGGAGAGTTAATCTCTCTCAGATCGGGTTTAAGCCTAATCTGATCGTAGTCTGTAGCGACTCCCAGGGCGGCGATGCGATCCAAGAGCTCGTTTATAGAGGAGAGCTCAATCGGATCTAACTGCTCAGCGAATTCCGGGCTGACGTGAAGATCGCTTTTGATGACCTGAGAGGTCATCGTCGGAGTGATGGCCGAACAGACAGTCATAAGAAAACCACCTAGCCGGACAGTTTGGCCGGCGGCCAAAGCTCTCTTGACGACGATGCCGTCTTTAAAGACGGGAGAAGGCATCCTTCCTGATCGCGACGGCACAGAGGAAGTCTCAATGAAAGCACCAATGTCGGTGTCAAAACCGGCGGATCTCGGGTAGGGGGTCCCGAACTGTGCGTCTAGGCGGATGGTGACAGGAGATGAGGGACACGATGTTTTTACCCAGGTTCGGGCACTCTTGATGGAGGTAAAACCCTACGTCCTGCTTGATTAATATTGATGATGTGGGTTACAAGAGTAGATCTACCATGAGATCAAGGAGGCTAAACCCTAGAAGCTAGCCTATGGTATGATTGTTGTTCGTCCTATGGACTAAAGCCATCCGGTTTATATAGACACCAGAGAGGGCTAGGGTCACACAGAGTCGGTTACAATGGTAGGAGATCTACATACCCGTATCGCCAAGCTTGCCTTCCACGCCAAGGAAAGTCCCATCCGGACACGAGACGAAGTCTTCAATCTTGTATCTTCATAGTCTTGGAGTCCGGCCGATGATGGTAGTTCGGCTATCCGGACACCCCCTAGTCCGGGACTCCCTCAGTGAGGAACCCGGCCTCAGGTCCCGTCGTCGACCCTGATCTCCTTTGGTGGCGTTCGCGTGGGCCACATTTGGCGCAGAGGCAGCCAGCCCCACCGGAGGTGGTGCATCGCCGTGTTAGGGAGGAAGACGAGCACGTCCATCGCTACATGGCTGCTATGGACGACGTCAGGTTCTCCACTACTTGGCAGGTTCTTTGGGCAGATGACCGGAGATATGATCATGTGATGGTTCCTTCTCTTTGGGTGTCCACCGTCCGCGCCCCAGGAACCGCGAGTGGCGCCCTAGATTCATCTGTAGTACTCGATCTTTATTAGGTACCTAGCTAGTGATGTATTCGATATATAATAGTCGAGACGATGTATTCAAGATTATATATATTATTCGAGACGATGATGTATTCGAGATTATATATTATGTTCGAGACGATGATTCAGTTTTTCCTTATTGATTGCATCCATGCATTGTAATTTGAATACTAAATTGTTTTATATTTCTTCTGTATTAGTTAAGTAAAAGCTATGGCGGACAATACCGGCAGAGACAGAGAAGAGGAATTGTTCGACATCATATGCAGCCCTGGTAGGCTAGATGATCTGAATGAAGCAGATGGCGGCTCCCAATCTCTGAACAATACTAGAGAGGGTGATGAAAAGATATTCGATCTCGACGACCGAGCTGTGGAAGTCATGAACTATGATTCTGATTATGATGACACAAACAATGTTTATGATGACACAGAGAATGCCGATCTTCAAATAACAAAGACTATCGGCGAGGTATATTTATATAAGCAGGCATCTGGTCATCATCACATGTTTTCTATTATTTGAAGATATATTAACGAATCGATCTACCTTCTTTCAGCCCTCCGGATCGAGCAAATCTGCTTCCACAGACAGCAGGACAAAGCGAGGCCCGGGCAAAAAGTTGAAGGACGGTGTAAAGTACAACATCGACTCCGTCAAACCTAGTGGCGAACCCCGATCGCCTAAGAACATTGCAAACAAGTGGACTCGTCAGTGCGGAGTTCCTGTGAAGGACATACTCCCGCTCACCATTCAAGAATGGAAAGAGCCAAAAACTAAACGTCCAGGAGTTACTTGGGTCAACGACAGAGCAAAAGAAACCCTTTGGGATTCTCTGATGGAACATGTCACCCTACCAGATTATTTCACTAAAGCAGATGTGGACAAAGTGAAGGGCGCTGCTCTTAAGAACATGACAATTGCATTCAACACCCACAAGAAAACTGTATGGGCCAACTACCTCGCTGCAGAAAGGAAGACTCCAGAATTCAAGGGAACACTGCAGAAGCAAAGAGAACACTAGGACGATTTTGTGAAATTGAAGGATTCAGAAATATCTAAGGAACGGTCGATAAAAAACAAGGCCCACAAAAAAGACGCAGTTCCATAGGCTGAGTCCAGGTGGCTACGCGGTGGGAATGCCTAAGTGGGATAAGTCTGAGCAAGAGATGGAGGATGCAGGGGTCACTCCGATTACTAGGAGCTGCCCCCCCAGGTGCAGAACTTGGTTCTATGCACATGGGGGGGCCTGGATTACCCGAAGGCAGGCCTGGATTCGAAGAAGGCAAGTCTAAAAGGAGCCGAACAAAAGATACTTGACGCAATAGAAGAAGCTCGAGCGGGGGTGTTCATGCCCAACAGAGAGAACGACGAGCTTACGCGCGCCCTGGGAAATCCTGAACACCCGGGAAGAACACGAGGCATGGGCGTTATTCCCTAGTATGAGGGCTTTTCGGACTGGAACGACGACTATAGGTCCCGTGCAAGAAAGAAGATGGAGGAGGAGAAGAAGAGGAAGCTGGAGGAGGAGCAGAGGAAGCAGGACGCAGAACACCTTCAAGGCCTAGAAGCAAGGCACGCGGACTTGGCACTCAAATTCCAGCAGCAGCAGCAGCAGCAGATCGACTCACTTAGCCAGGAAAGGGGGTCTCAGCAGCGGTAGTAGCAAGCGGATGATCGTCCATCATTGGATAGCACCGTCCCATCCATGCCGAGAAGCAGCGTTGGTTCTGCCCCGGGCGACACACAGTTGCTGGATACATACCCTATGGATGACATCATAGAGAACACTAACTGTGAGCTACACTCCAAAATGAAGAACATATCCATGAAGGTGGCGGACGACGTTGCTTTCACAATTACCCCCGAAGCAACCTTCCATTGCATCCCGATTCCAGAGGGCTATGCTCGTGTCATGGTTGATGAAGTGGTGGATCCATATTCGATGCTAGCACTTGACATTGCTGGAGGTGACGACGAGCGCACACTGGAAGAGGCCGTACATCGTATCATCCTATGGAGAAAGGATTGCATCATCTTTCCAAGTCCACCGACACCGCATTGTCTGCCAACTCCTCCTCGAAGCCCGCCACCGAGTCAGCAGACTCCCGCTCCTCCAAGTACATGAACGTGTGAGCCGACTCCTCCGTAAAGTCCGCCACCGAGTCAGCAGACTCCCGCTCCTCCAAGTCCACGAACGCGTGAGCCGACTCCTCCTCAAAGTCCGCCACCTCCTCCAAGTCCCCGAACGCATGAGCAGACTCCTCCTCCTTCATGTCCGGCACAACGTCAGGCCACTCCTCCTGCTTCAAGTTTGGCATAGCGTCAGCCATGTCAGCCGTCTCCGCCATCTCAGCAATCGCAGGAGAGACATGCCGCAGCTATGGTGCGTAGCGGTACGAGTCGAGGTAGTACAGGAAGTACATGCGGAGACAAGCGATATAAATATGGTCCAAGCCTTGCTCCTCTTCCTCAGAGGCCTTACGACATGATCGAGGAGCAAAACACAACCATAGTGCAGGCCCAAGTGGACGCCCATTTTGGACCGAAACCGGCACCGCCGCCAAAGGAGAAAGTGCCTGAGAAAACGATTGACCACTTCATTCGTATGGCTAGAGCACCAGCTCTCAAGCCTGTTGACTCAGACTATGAGCGCCAAATCAGGAAGCTACATCGAGCATGGCTACAGAAGGAAGCAAGCTCCAGCTCGAGCCAACAAGCAGCTGGCAAAAAATGCGGGAAAATCGTTCCCCAGCTGGGAGAACATGCGGCACAAGCGACCCCCCCCCGCTTGTTGTGCCAACAACACATGAGAGGAGTACGCGCGCCCAATATTATTGTGGGCAAACCGTTAGCGTTCCCCAGCTGGGCGATGTGGTAATAACGGAGGAGCATATAATGCAGGATGTAATGCTCAAGATCTCTGTTGGACAACTCCTCGAAATCGAGCCCATGTCTCCGCTTAGAGAATCGGAAATAAAACGGAAATATGTCCGGGGCCAACCTTTGGTCCATCCAGACAAGGTCAAGAACCCCCCAATGAGAATGTATGAATTGCATCAATGGTACATGAACATTACCAAGATTTCCAATCGAGAGTCCCTCATGGTGAATGTCAAGCGTGAGCATTACTACCATGAGAAAGCTCTGGCCGTTGAGTATTCAGAACTATTTCAGTTATACAATCAAGATGCACTTGACAAGTCTATCATCAGTTGCTATTGTCTGTAAGTGATTTCTTTCTGTAATTTAAGTCTCATGCTAGCTATGTAGTGATAATTTTGATCAAACATTACATGTAATTATCCTCACTATATTCTTCTCTGTGGTATTATATGCAGGATGAAGATGTATGAAATGAAAAAATCTTGACGCTATGGCATTGGGTTCATTGACCCAAATACCATTAATGAGTACATATGGAATCTTCCAGTTTATCAAGCAGGTATAGAGGAAAGCATGCTAGAGTTCTTGAAGCGCCTCAATACCAATGAAGATATATACTACTTCCTTACAACTTCATGTGAGTCACATTGTCTTGTAATACAAATTCTGTTTTTGCTTACTAGCTAGTTAGATGTTAATAATTAAGTGTATACGGTTTACGGTAGTTGAATAATTTTATGCACATGCCCGCTTAATTAAGACATGCAAATGTGTGCGCATGCAGTTGGCACTGGATCTTGTTAGACATTAAAGTTGAGGAAGGAAGAGTTGAATTACTGGACTCACTACTTAAAGAAGATAAAGACTACACCATCGTGAAGCGGATAGTCAATAGGTAATTTCAATCATCATTAACTATATCTCGGCCTATTATTAGTTCGTCATTTCCTGATATGAACTATTTAATAACCCCTTTATTAATTTTCTTTGCCGGCGGGCAGGGCATGGGCAAAGTTCATCAAGGTGACTCCAGGCAAATGGGCAAAAAAGTTGTTTTGGCATCGACCAAAAGTAAGTAATTAAGTAGTACTAGGTAGCTACCATCCCTTTAATTCTTGTTTCAATATCATTAATTAATTATCATGCTTGATTAATCATTATCTAATTCAATTCCATTCTCGTAAAGGCCCTGAAGCAGGCACCAGGGAATGATCTATGTGCATTCTATGTTTGCGAGAACATTCGCATGATGGCGTCCGAAAGGAGCAGATCTGATAGACAGGAATGGGTACGTTTGTCAGAACACTATTCACACATTATCGATATCTAGTCACATAACTAATACACATGCATATTGATCTCCTTCTTAACAGTTCAGAGAGGTGCGGGATAAGCTCCTACCAGCGGACCGCATACTATCACTTCAAGAGGAAACAGCCAGATTTTTGCTCGACCAGGCCATAGATCCCAAAGGAGAATACTATTACCCACTACCGCCCCCATGAACCACTTGTCATCGTGCTCCGGAGGCACCAAGGCAACATGTAGGAGAAATTGTATATGTATATACATGTGTATGTGTGAATAATTAATGGTGTTGGTTGTGAGACATTCGATGATATATATTTATATATATATGCGGTTCTACATAGGAGAAAATCTATTTATATATATGTATAACGTGTACAATTTGTAGTATCGTGAAATACCAGCAAACAAAAAAATTGAATGGAAAATAAAGCCAACCCCCCCCCCCCAACATTTAGTACCGGTTGGTGTTACCAACCGGTACTAATATCCTACGCGCACATGGGCCTGGCTCATGCCACGTGGTGACACTTTAGCGCCGGTTCGTGGCAAACCGGTACTAAAGGGGGGGACCTTTAGTCCCCACTCTTTAGTGCCGGTTGCCGAACCGACACTAAAGGCCGTCACGAACCGGCACTAAAGGCCGGTTCTGCACTAGTGGTTAGTGATTACTGCTTTGTTTATCAAGTTGTTAAGCTTGATTAAGTGATTAGTCTTTGTTTAACTTGTTTTATCCAGTGAGTGGATGGTTGTCATTGTTTATTATGGTCAGTGCTTAATTACTTGTTTAATAGTGGTCATTGTTTATTTGTTTGTTGTGTGATATGTCTGTTGCACATATTAGACCCCCTAAACCTGTTTGCTTATGGAGTATGGCACTTAACAGTGGTCTTCAGCCTACTCACTCAGATGATTCTTTATTGTTTTATTGTTAATTTTACAGGAAGGAATAAACTGTGGAGTAGTTCAATGGATTGATTTTGAATGGCCAGACTCAATGGAGAAGGCATTGGCCAAGTTATGGGATATGTATGAGGAGAGTAAGTCAGGTAGGACCAATGACAATCTGGAGAGTTCCTTTGTAATTCACAACCTGGCAGAAGAGAAGAAGAAACTATAGGAGAATTATGACAGTTTGTATGCTGATGTCAATGCTCTCTTGCATGCCCAGCAACAGAGGGGTCTGGAGTTGAGCAATCAAAAGGAGCAGAAGCAATGTCTTGATGTGAAGATTGCAGAGCTAGAAACTGTAGTGGGCAACTTAAAGGCAGAGCTAGCAAAGAAAGAGGAGGAGGAGAAGAAAGTACAGGAGGACTATGACAGTTTGTATGCTGATGTGAATGCTCTCTTGGATGCCCAGCAGAAGGGTGTGGAGTTAAATAATCAGAAGGAGCATAAGGAATATGTTGATTTGAAGATTGCTGATCTAGAAACTGTAGTGGGCAACTTGAAGGCAGAGCTGTCAAAGAAAGAGGAGGAGAAGAAGAAGCTGCTGCAAAACTATGAGACTCTAGTGAACCTGACAGGTGCTCAAGCCAATGTGATTAGGAACTTGAAGTTCAATCATTTGAAGGAGAAGGAAAGGCTGACAAAGGAGAGGCTTAAATTGCAGCATCACATTTCTGAGCTTCAAAAGTCTGAGGAGAAGATAAAGCAGAAGCTTCAGGGGGTGAAGGCCATCTTAGATGAGTAGGGGTATCTTCTAGTATGATAATCATCTATCTGTATGTAGATGATAGTCTTCTACGCAAAACTTTAGTATGAACTTGGTCCTCAACTACTTTAACTATGTATTTTGTGATCCATGGTGTTGGATTCAACAGTGTTGTAATGTAGATGATTATCATCTATTTAGTACTTTAGTTTGAATTTGTGGACCCAGTAATTTAAGTATGTATGTTGTGATCCATTGTGTTGGATCCAACCTTGATGAACCTTAATGAATGTGAGTCAAATTTGATGTTATATGCTTTATGTGCTTAGTACAATTTTGTTTTATATGGTTTAGATGATTATCATCTATTCAGTATTTGAGTATGAATCTATCAACCAAGTAATTTAACTTTCTATTTTGTTATCAATGGGGTTGGATCCAATTTGACCACCATTTCATCGATTCATCAACAAAATGGGCCTAGGGGTATCTTCACCCTCATGTCATCGATTCATCGACAAAATGGGCCTAGGGGTACCTTGACCCTCATATCATCGATTCATCGACAAAATGGGCCTAGGGGTATCTTCACCCTCATTTCATCGATTCATCAACAAAATGGGCCTAGGGGTACCTTGACCCTCATGTCATCGATTCATCGACAAAATGGCCCTAGGGGTACCTCGACCCTCATTTCATCGATTCATCGACAGAATGGCCTTAGGGTTACCTTGACCCTCATTTCATCGATTCATCGACAGAATGGCCCTAAG
>NC_041389.1:623995483-624000516 GCF_002162155.2 Triticum dicoccoides
TTATCGATTCATCGACAGAATGGACCTAGGGGTACCTTGACCACCATTTCATCGATTCATCGACAAAATGGCCCTAGGGGTACCTTGACCACCATTTCATCGATTCATCGACAAAATGGCCCTAGGGGTACCTTGACCACCATTTCATCGATTCATCGACAGAATGGCCCTAGGGGTACCTTGACCACCATTTCATCGATTCATCGACAGAATGGCCCTAGGGGTACCTTGACCAACAAGTGTATAATTGTCAAAACACCAAGACCATCATCAACAAGTGTATAATTATCAAAACACCAATACCATCATCAACAAGTGTATAATTATCAAAACACCAAGACCATCATCAACAAGTGTATAATTTTCCTAAAAGCAAGACCATCATATGGATCAAATTGAACATGGTAGCAGACAGACCATCATATTGATCATAAAATTGAACATGATAAGAGCAACAACAACATCATAGTGCATAATTCTCATAAAAGCAAGACCATCAATAGTAGTTACTACAGTACCATAACATCAAACCAGCATAAGTTATTCCCAAAATAGATCATAGCAATTAGCAGTTTTGCCTGATCACATCATCAATAGTTTTTCCAAAGCACATTAGTTCCCTGAAGCATAAAAGTAATCCTTCAACCTTGATGGTTTCTTCCTCTGTCTTGGTGCCAAGAAGGATGTCCTTGCTGGAGCTGCTGAGCTGCTTGCCCTCCTAGCTGGAGCTGCTGAGCTGCTTGGCCTGCTTGCTGGAGCTGTTGAGCTGCTTGGCCTGCTTGCTGGAGCTGCTGAGCTGCTTGCCCTCCTAGCTGGAGCTGGTGAGCTGCTTGGCCTGCTTGCTGGAGCTGCTGACCTGCTTGCCCTGCTTGCTGGAGCTGCTATTCTGCTTGCCACTGGTGGTGCCCTGTTTGTTGGAGCTGCAACAGATGAAGGTGCAGTAGTAAATGTGGTACCCTCCTCTGTCCTGTTTGACTGCATTTGAAAATGGCAGCAAGTTAATACATTCAAGTGGTACAAAACAGAAATAGATGGCAGCAAGTATGGCAACAGAGACTAACCTCATGCCTGTTCTTTCTCATTGCTAGAGCTAGCTTTAGTGTTTTGTGGCAAGATGTGTATCTTGACCCACAAGATTGCAATTGTTGCATGTAATTGATGCCATCCTAGATGTATCTTTAGGTGCTGGTGGCTCAAACTGACTCCTTCTCCTTTTGGTTTGCTTCTTCCCTAGTTTATCCTTGAAAACTGGGGTTCTATGTCTCTAGTGTTGGTCTTAGGCCAGAGGTCAGGTCCAGGTACAGGAAATATGATGGGACTGTATGCAGCCAGATACATAGGCTTTTTGAAGAAGTCATGCACAAAATCTTCAGGCCTTAATTTGGCTTTGGTAATAGCAGAGACTGCATGATTGCATGGCACTACAGTCATATCCCATTTTCTACACCCACATGTCCTGTGCTGCAAGTTAAATGCATAGGTATTCTCATTGCTTGTCACTTGGTAAATATTTGGCCCAACCATCAATGCTTGATAGTTCCTAGAGTGTTTCTTGGCTTCTTCAAGTAACTCAGCATATGTTTGGCATATTTCCCACTTGGCTAACTATGTCTTACTCCTATTTGTATTGAACCTGACCATCAACTTAGTCCTGATTCCATATACCATGGTATTTATTGGTCTACCCCTCACATCTAATATCATCTTGTTGAACACCTCACTAATATTGTTGACAACTAGGTCAGTTTTGCAGTTGAAGTCCATGGCATATCTAGCCCAAGTATGTCTAGGAATTTTATTTAACCAAGTCCAGGCAGCCTTACACTCTACTTTAAGAGAATCCATTGCAGCAAGATGGCCATGTTCACTATAGGAGTAACTTGCCTTATCCATGTACTTCTTTAAGTTTGACCCCCTAAACCAGCAGTCTGGAAATTTTGGTAGATGTGTCTAAGGCAGAATCTTTGGGGGCAATTGAGGAAACTTGGCTCACGGCTTTCAAAAGACCCTATTTGGAGAAATTACTAAACTTACTAATGAGCAATGAAAATATTAACTACTTCTAGCAATTACTATGAAAGACTTATATGAACTAGTAATGACCAATGAATATAGTAATGACCAATGAATATTAACTAGTACTAATCAAAATTCTATGAGCTATTAGTAAGCAATTACTATGAACTACTAATACTAAGCAAATTCTATGAGCAAATTCTATAATACCTTATGTCTATCAGAGATTATGGTGTAAAAACCAAATCTCCCAGATTCTCCACCAATAGCTACCTTCAGTTCTGTGAGAAACCAGGTCCAACTCTTTGTGTCTTTTTTGTCCACAACTCCAAAGGCAATGGGATAGTTGTTATTATTCCCATCCCTTCCTATGGCAGCAAGGATTTGTTGGCCAATTGAGAGCTTGATGAAACATCCATCCGCACCTGCAATGGCACACAAGATATGTTATAAACAAAGTATGGTGCACCACATTTATGTCATATATAACACAGTTTAGTAGTCACCTATGAATGGTCTGCATCCATTCAAAATCCCTCCTTGCAAGCATTCAAACATATGAACAAACCATGGAACCTTGGATTGATGCTTGGATGGTCTTTTAGGAACTTAGTAGTGACAATGCACCTACTACTTGGATTGGTGTCTAACACAGCCTGCAAGTAATCCCTGATCCTGGTGTATTGCCCCCTCTGATCTCCTCGCACCACCTTAATAGCATCCTTCTTAGCCCTGTAGGCCATATGAGTGCTGATCTCAACTCTATACTTGCTCTTCAGATTTTGCATTATTGTACTTATTGGTGTGTTCAAGTCTGTTCTTATTGCTTCTAAAACTTCATGTGTAACCCACTTTGTAGTCACCTTCGTGCTCTCTGCTACAGCTGGACATGTGTGCAATAAATTAGTTTTCCTAATGCACAGAGTTTTCCCTTTTCCCACCACAGAAGCTGCAATGAAGAAAGGGAAGTCTTCATGTGTGCACACAGCTATAATTATGTCATTGCAGTTCCTATGAAACTGATAGTTTCTGTTCTGTGCTATGTGGAAAGTGAGAAGTGCCCCTCTAAATTGGTACACATTATCAAAGCATAAGTTCTTAGCAAACTGCAGCTCTGGGCTCTCTCTATCCTTATTATACCATATCCTTGGTTTGGGTTTTTTAGCCCTAGACTTACTGCCTAGTACAAATGCTAGGGGTACAGCCCCATCATCTTGCTCCTCCTTCAAATCACCAGGATCTAGATCCTCATCAGATGAGGGTACCCAAACATCCTCAAACTGTTGCTCCAAACTAGCATATGATCTTGTGGTTGGCCCCTTTCTTAATTTCAACTTCTTCCTCTTTTGCCCCTGTGGTAGCACCTTCTTTTCAAGTTCCTCATGATCTCCATGCTCCTCTTCCTCTGCCTTTTCCTCATGCACTTCCTCTCGTATCTCATAAGGTTCATCTACATCTGTGTCACCTTCAAAATGTAAGAGTGGGTCCTCTCTCTGCCTCTTTAGCTCAGCCATCCTAGCCATGAAATCCTCATCTTCCTCCAAGCCAGAGTCATCTTCAGTTAGTAGAACAGGAAGTTTTCTTTTCACTGCCTGCACCCTCTCAGCATTCTTCCGATGGTGCTTAAATCTCTGAATTTTTGATCTCCTTCTAAGCTCCATACTTCTTTCTAACTCCTGTTGCTCCATGTCAACATCATCTCCATTGCCTTGCTCGATATCAACATCTGCTTCATTGCCTTGCTCCATATCAACATTGTGGCTCTGCTGTGTGGAGAAATACTGGATTGGTTTAGGCTCCTCAACTACTGCATCTCTTTTTGATACTTTGGATGGTGACTTGTACACCACCCCAACATCATTCACCTCATATACAATGCTCTCTCCAACATTGCCTATAGGAACTT
This sequence comes from Triticum dicoccoides, assembly GCF_002162155.2. Taxonomy (NCBI): domain Eukaryota; kingdom Viridiplantae; phylum Streptophyta; class Magnoliopsida; order Poales; family Poaceae; genus Triticum; species Triticum dicoccoides. The sequence continues at coordinate 623,999,406 of NC_041389.1, forward strand.
GCTGATCACAAACATAACCTCTGTTTATATCTGCAGGTCTGGGCTCACTATCTCTAACTATTGTCAGGTTTACTATGTTCTGATCTTTCACTACAAGAAATATGTCAACTTGTGACCTTGACTATTGGTCACTGAAAGGTCATTGTTTTTCATTTGCGACCTTTTTGTGACCAAAAACAGAAGGTCAAAAGCTGGCGGTCGTAAACTAAAATTAACGACCTTGTTTGTGAGAAGGTCGTAGACGTTTACGACCAAAACAGAAGGTCATTGAACCCATGACCTTTTGTTTTGGTCACTAGTTGTCTGCCCAGGCCACATCGATCCGATGTGGCAATCTGACGTGGCAAAATTGCAACCAATTGAAAAGGTCGTTGATAAGATTCAGCCCAGTCCGATTAGGTGTCTATATGGGCCGAGCTCATTAATTTAGCCCATTTATTGTTTTTTCTCTGTCAATTTTGGTCAGCTACATGGGCCAAGCCCAACAGACTTTTATTTTTTGGGCAACAACCTTCTACAGTCCACATTTTTTTGGGCCTCAGTCTTTTTCAAGCCCATTTGTCAGTTTTCTTTTGTTTCTTTTCCATTTTAATGTAGGTCCCACTAGTCATATGGGAACCAATTACCACAGGTCAATTCTATAGACAATTTGATTCAAAAAGAGCCAATAAGGCATAATATTTCATACAACAGTCAAGTAGTACATTACAATCATGTACACCAACAGTCAAGCAAAGCACCAAAACTAAGATAGTACATTACAACAGCCAAGCAAAGTATATAGTATAAATCTGGTATTTAGCTATAAAATACAACTAAATATACACATAACTAGCTCCAGTGAGCTAAATGGCATTCTGGGTGTGGTTTTTCTTCAGGATTCTTCTTGCTACAACTTCTGTACACCCAACTTTTGAAGAATAAAGGCCAGCATCTACAAATAATAAATGATGAAAAGTTAGAAACATAATCAAGTGAATCCGTGAATACAAAATTCTCATAACGATGAAAAATTGTTGCATAACTTTAGATTTAACAGGAAACCATGCATATAACATTCTCATAACAGCAAAAACTAAGATATATTTTGCAAAGGGTAAGTACCAGCACA
>NC_041389.1:624000526-624003081 GCF_002162155.2 Triticum dicoccoides
GTCCCTCATGGTGAATGTCAAGCGTGAGCATTACTACCATGAGAAAGCTCTGGCCGTTGAGTATTCAGAACTATTTCAGTTATACAATCAAGATGCACTTGACAAGTCTATCATCAGTTGCTATTGTCTGTAAGTGATTTCTTTCTGTAATTTAAGTCTCATGCTAGCTATGTAGTGATAATTTTGATCAAACATTACATGTAATTATCCTCACTATATTCTTCTCTGTGGTATTATATGCAGGATGAAGATGTATGAAATGAAAAAATCTTGACGCTATGGCATTGGGTTCATTGACCCAAATACCATTAATGAGTACATATGGAATCTTCCAGTTTATCAAGCAGGTATAGAGGAAAGCATGCTAGAGTTCTTGAAGCGCCTCAATACCAATGAAGATATATACTACTTCCTTACAACTTCATGTGAGTCACATTGTCTTGTAATACAAATTCTGTTTTTGCTTACTAGCTAGTTAGATGTTAATAATTAAGTGTATACGGTTTACGGTAGTTGAATAATTTTATGCACATGCCCGCTTAATTAAGACATGCAAATGTGTGCGCATGCAGTTGGCACTGGATCTTGTTAGACATTAAAGTTGAGGAAGGAAGAGTTGAATTACTGGACTCACTACTTAAAGAAGATAAAGACTACACCATCGTGAAGCGGATAGTCAATAGGTAATTTCAATCATCATTAACTATATCTCGGCCTATTATTAGTTCGTCATTTCCTGATATGAACTATTTAATAACCCCTTTATTAATTTTCTTTGCCGGCGGGCAGGGCATGGGCAAAGTTCATCAAGGTGACTCCAGGCAAATGGGCAAAAAAGTTGTTTTGGCATCGACCAAAAGTAAGTAATTAAGTAGTACTAGGTAGCTACCATCCCTTTAATTCTTGTTTCAATATCATTAATTAATTATCATGCTTGATTAATCATTATCTAATTCAATTCCATTCTCGTAAAGGCCCTGAAGCAGGCACCAGGGAATGATCTATGTGCATTCTATGTTTGCGAGAACATTCGCATGATGGCGTCCGAAAGGAGCAGATCTGATAGACAGGAATGGGTACGTTTGTCAGAACACTATTCACACATTATCGATATCTAGTCACATAACTAATACACATGCATATTGATCTCCTTCTTAACAGTTCAGAGAGGTGCGGGATAAGCTCCTACCAGCGGACCGCATACTATCACTTCAAGAGGAAACAGCCAGATTTTTGCTCGACCAGGCCATAGATCCCAAAGGAGAATACTATTACCCACTACCGCCCCCATGAACCACTTGTCATCGTGCTCCGGAGGCACCAAGGCAACATGTAGGAGAAATTGTATATGTATATACATGTGTATGTGTGAATAATTAATGGTGTTGGTTGTGAGACATTCGATGATATATATTTATATATATATATGCGGTTCTACATAGGAGAAAATCTATTTATATATATGTATAACGTGTACAATTTGTAGTATCGTGAAATACCAGCAAACAAAAAAATTGAATGGAAAATAAAGCCAACCCCCCCCCCAACATTTAGTACCGGTTGGTGTTACCAACCGGTACTAATATCCTACGCGCACATGGGCCTGGCTCATGCCACGTGGTGACACTTTAGCGCCGGTTCGTGGCAAACCGGTACTAAAGGGGGGGACCTTTAGTCCCCACTCTTTAGTGCCGGTTGCCGAACCGACACTAAAGGCCGTCACGAACCGGCACTAAAGGCCGGTTCTGCACTAGTGGTTAGTGATTACTGCTTTGTTTATCAAGTTGTTAAGCTTGATTAAGTGATTAGTCTTTGTTTAACTTGTTTTATCCAGTGAGTGGATGGTTGTCATTGTTTATTATGGTCAGTGCTTAATTACTTGTTTAATAGTGGTCATTGTTTATTTGTTTGTTGTGTGATATGTCTGTTGCACATATTAGACCCCCTAAACCTGTTTGCTTATGGAGTATGGCACTTAACAGTGGTCTTCAGCCTACTCACTCAGATGATTCTTTATTGTTTTATTGTTAATTTTACAGGAAGGAATAAACTGTGGAGTAGTTCAATGGATTGATTTTGAATGGCCAGACTCAATGGAGAAGGCATTGGCCAAGTTATGGGATATGTATGAGGAGAGTAAGTCAGGTAGGACCAATGACAATCTGGAGAGTTCCTTTGTAATTCACAACCTGGCAGAAGAGAAGAAGAAACTATAGGAGAATTATGACAGTTTGTATGCTGATGTCAATGCTCTCTTGCATGCCCAGCAACAGAGGGGTCTGGAGTTGAGCAATCAAAAGGAGCAGAAGCAATGTCTTGATGTGAAGATTGCAGAGCTAGAAACTGTAGTGGGCAACTTAAAGGCAGAGCTAGCAAAGAAAGAGGAGGAGGAGAAGAAAGTACAGGAGGACTATGACAGTTTGTATGCTGATGTGAATGCTCTCTTGGATGCCCAGCAGAAGGGTGTGGAGTTAAATAATCAGAAGGAGCATAAGGAATATGTTGATTTGAAGATTGCTGATCTAGAAACTGTAGTGGGCAACTTGAAGGCAGAG
>NC_041389.1:624003091-624006847 GCF_002162155.2 Triticum dicoccoides
TACACTTCGGCGAGGCCGCGGATTGTTCATTTTCGCATGTTATTTGATGCGAAAGTCTCGAAGACTGTTAATACCGTACCGGTACTGCTGGGCTGTTTGCCCGGGGCTAGAAAGCCTTCGCCACTTTTGGCCACCTGCCGTAGTATCCAACATGCTCGAAGGCTGTGTGTTGGAGTGGCGCCCTCCGTACTGTGGATTTTGCAGGGTCCGTTGAGCCAGCCCTCCAGTACGGTTCCATGCCCTTTAGGGGGTCTTTGCTTTTTGGTTTTTAACCCAAGTGCTTGAGTATGGCGCACCCTTTTACTTCGGACTAGGGTTGTGGTCAAGCCCGGACTGTCCCAAAACCTAGTTTCGGTGTTCCTGGCACTCTCTACCGCACAGTATTTTTGTACGATAGTCGCTAGGTCGATGAAGCGTGTAACTTCGCGACGACTTATGGCGTTCATGATTCCCTTGTCCGTGCAATTGTTGCAGAAAATTGAAATCGCGCTTTCTTCGCAGCAGTCCTTTATCTTGTTCATAACCAGGAGGAATCTGGCCCAGTAATGATGTACTGTTTCATCGGGCTCCTGCCGTATTCGAGATAGATCGCTTATGTTTCGGTGGGCGGGTGGAATCAAGTTCGGAACCCCGCCTGATCTGTGGCTCAAAGGCCAAGACGTTTCCGGATTTGGAAGCTTGACTTGCTGGATGCTTTCCAACGAATCTAGTCCGATGCCTGACTCTAAGTTCAGTATTTGATTAGCGTCCGTCCCTTCGCGGGAATCCGGCTTGGAGGGATCGGGAATCCGGACATAGTTGGTTTTCAACATAGAAGAAGGGTTGCCGCATTGTTCCTCTACCACAACAACGTGGTGGGTGGCCTGAGGAGAGTTAATCTCTCTCAGATCGGGTTTAAGCCTAATCTGATCGTAGTCTGTAGCGACTCCCAGGGCGGCGATGCGATCCAAGAGCTCGTTTATAGAGGAGAGCTCAATCGGATCTAACTGCTCAGCGAATTCCGGGCTGACGTGAAGATCGCTTTTGATGACCTGAGAGGTCATCGTCGGAGTGATGGCCGAACAGACAGTCATAAGAAAACCACCTAGCCGGACAGTTTGGCCGGCGGCCAAAGCTCTCTTGACGACGATGCCGTCTTTAAAGACGGGAGAAGGCATCCTTCCTGATCGCGACGGCACAGAGGAAGTCTCAATGAAAGCACCAATGTCGGTGTCAAAACCGGCGGATCTCGGGTAGGGGGTCCCGAACTGTGCGTCTAGGCGGATGGTGACAGGAGATGAGGGACACGATGTTTTTACCCAGGTTCGGGCACTCTTGATGGAGGTAAAACCCTACGTCCTGCTTGATTAATATTGATGATGTGGGTTACAAGAGTAGATCTACCATGAGATCAAGGAGGCTAAACCCTAGAAGCTAGCCTATGGTATGATTGTTGTTCGTCCTATGGACTAAAGCCATCCGGTTTATATAGACACCAGAGAGGGCTAGGGTCACACAGAGTCGGTTACAATGGTAGGAGATCTACATACCCGTATCGCCAAGCTTGCCTTCCACGCCAAGGAAAGTCCCATCCGGACACGAGACGAAGTCTTCAATCTTGTATCTTCATAGTCTTGGAGTCCGGCCGATGATGGTAGTTCGGCTATCCGGACACCCCCTAGTCCGGGACTCCCTCAGTGAGGAACCCGGCCTCAGGTCCCGTCGTCGACCCTGATCTCCTTTGGTGGCGTTCGCGTGGGCCACATTTGGCGCAGAGGCAGCCAGCCCCACCGGAGGTGGTGCATCGCCGTGTTAGGGAGGAAGACGAGCACGTCCATCGCTACATGGCTGCTATGGACGACGTCAGGTTCTCCACTACTTGGCAGGTTCTTTGGGCAGATGACCGGAGATATGATCATGTGATGGTTCCTTCTCTTTGGGTGTCCACCGTCCGCGCCCCAGGAACCGCGAGTGGCGCCCTAGATTCATCTGTAGTACTCGATCTTTATTAGGTACCTAGCTAGTGATGTATTCGATATATAATAGTCGAGACGATGTATTCAAGATTATATATATTATTCGAGACGATGATGTATTCGAGATTATATATTATGTTCGAGACGATGATTCAGTTTTTCCTTATTGATTGCATCCATGCATTGTAATTTGAATACTAAATTGTTTTATATTTCTTCTGTATTAGTTAAGTAAAAGCTATGGCGGACAATACCGGCAGAGACAGAGAAGAGGAATTGTTCGACATCATATGCAGCCCTGGTAGGCTAGATGATCTGAATGAAGCAGATGGCGGCTCCCAATCTCTGAACAATACTAGAGAGGGTGATGAAAAGATATTCGATCTCGACGACCGAGCTGTGGAAGTCATGAACTATGATTCTGATTATGATGACACAAACAATGTTTATGATGACACAGAGAATGCCGATCTTCAAATAACAAAGACTATCGGCGAGGTATATTTATATAAGCAGGCATCTGGTCATCATCACATGTTTTCTATTATTTGAAGATATATTAACGAATCGATCTACCTTCTTTCAGCCCTCCGGATCGAGCAAATCTGCTTCCACAGACAGCAGGACAAAGCGAGGCCCGGGCAAAAAGTTGAAGGACGGTGTAAAGTACAACATCGACTCCGTCAAACCTAGTGGCGAACCCCGATCGCCTAAGAACATTGCAAACAAGTGGACTCGTCAGTGCGGAGTTCCTGTGAAGGACATACTCCCGCTCACCATTCAAGAATGGAAAGAGCCAAAAACTAAACGTCCAGGAGTTACTTGGGTCAACGACAGAGCAAAAGAAACCCTTTGGGATTCTCTGATGGAACATGTCACCCTACCAGATTATTTCACTAAAGCAGATGTGGACAAAGTGAAGGGCGCTGCTCTTAAGAACATGACAATTGCATTCAACACCCACAAGAAAACTGTATGGGCCAACTACCTCGCTGCAGAAAGGAAGACTCCAGAATTCAAGGGAACACTGCAGAAGCAAAGAGAACACTAGGACGATTTTGTGAAATTGAAGGATTCAGAAATATCTAAGGAACGGTCGATAAAAAACAAGGCCCACAAAAAAGACGCAGTTCCATAGGCTGAGTCCAGGTGGCTACGCGGTGGGAATGCCTAAGTGGGATAAGTCTGAGCAAGAGATGGAGGATGCAGGGGTCACTCCGATTACTAGGAGCTGCCCCCCCCAGGTGCAGAACTTGGTTCTATGCACATGGGGGGGCCTGGATTACCCGAAGGCAGACCTGGATTCGAAGAAGGCAAGTCTAAAAGGAGCCGAACAAAAGATACTTGACGCAATAGAAGAAGCTCGAGCGGGGGTGTTCATGCCCAACAGAGAGAACGACGAGCTTACGCGCGCCCTGGGAAATCCTGAACACCCGGGAAGAACACGAGGCATGGGCGTTATTCCCTAGTATGAGGGCTTTTCGGACTGGAACGACGACTATAGGTCCCGTGCAAGAAAGAAGATGGAGGAGGAGAAGAAGAGGAAGCTGGAGGAGGAGCAGAGGAAGCAGGACGCAGAACACCTTCAAGGCCTAGAAGCAAGGCACGCGGACTTGGCACTCAAATTCCAGCAGCAGCAGCAGCAGCAGATCGACTCACTTAGCCAGGAAAGGGGGTCTCAGCAGCGGTAGTAGCAAGCGGATGATCGTCCATCATTGGATAGCACCGTCCCATCCATGCCGAGAAGCAGCGTTGGTTCTGCCCCGGGCGACACACAGTTGCTGGATACATACCCTATGGA
>NC_041389.1:624111502-624165676 GCF_002162155.2 Triticum dicoccoides
CACTGCTACTGTCATCCCAGTCGACGGGGCCATCATCCTGCTGCTCCACCATTGTCGGCGCCGCCTCCTCATCCTCCGCCGGTGCCATCGTGCCCTCCTCTTCCGCCATGGCCTCGACGGCTTTGACTGTGGCCGCTATCTCGGTGGCCTCCCTCGCAGCCGCCGCTGCCGCCGCTTCCGACGACGTGCGAACCCGGAGTGTCGTCTTGATCGCCGTCCTGGCTGAGGACCACTTGTTCCGGCGGCAGCTCCAAGACGGGGGGAACGGCCGATGCGTATGCGGGCTGATACGTCCATTTTGCATCATGCTTTTATATCAATATTTATTGCATTATGGGTTGTTAATACACATTATATCTCAAAACTTATGGCTATCTCTCTAATTTTACAAGGTTTACCATGAAGAGGGGGGATGCCGGCAGCTGGAATTCTGGCTGGAAAAGGAGCAAAACATTGGAAACCTATTCTGCACTGCTCCAAAAGTTCTGAAATTACATGAAACATATTTTTGGATTTATTAAGAATTATTGAGCGAAATAATTACATGAGGGGCCCACACCCTGGCTAGGAGGGTGGGGGGCGCCCCCTCCTACTGGGCGCGCCCCCTGTCTCCTGGGCCGCCTGGTGGCCCTCCCGTGTCCAGCTTCTGCTATATGAGGACTTTTACCCTGGAAAAAATCATGGGCGAGCTTATGGGACGAAACTCCGCCGCCACGAGGCGGAACCTTGGCGGAACCAGTCTAGGGCTCTGGCGGAGCTGTTCTGCCGGGGACCCTTCCCTCCGGGAGGGGGAAATCATCACCAACGTCATCACCAACGATCCTCTCATCGGGAGGGGGGCAATCTCCATCAACATATTGACCAGCACCATCTCCTCTCAAAACCCTAGTTCATCTCTTGTATCCAATCTTGTATCAAAACCACAAATTGGTACTTGTGGGTTGCTAGTAGTGTTGATTACTCCTTGTAGTTGATGCTAATTGGTTTACTTGGTGGAAGATCATATGTTCAAATCCTTTATGCATATTATTAATCCTCTGATTATGAACATGAATATGCTTTGTGAGTAGTTACGTTTGTTCCTGAGGACATGGGTGAAGTCTTGCTATTAGTAGTCATGTGAATTTGGTATTCGTTCGATATTTTGATGAGATGTATGTTGTCTTTTCCTGTAGTGGTGTTATGTGAACATCGACTACATGACACTTGACCATTATTTGGGCCTAGAGGAAGGCATAGGGAAGTAATAAGTAGATGATGGGTTGCTAGAGTGACAGAATCTTAAACCCTAGTTTATGCATTGCTTCGTTAGGGGCTGATTTGGATCCATATGTTTAATGTTGTGGTTAGGTTTACCTTAATACTTCTATTGTAGTTGCGGACGCTTGCAATATGGGTTAATCATAAGTGGGATGCTTGTCCAAGTAAGGGAAGTACCCAAGCACCGGTCCACCCACATATCAAATTATCAAAGTACCGAACGTGAATCATATGAACGTGATGAAAACTAGCTTGACGATAATTCCCATGTGTCCTCGGGAGCTCCTTTCTCATTATTAGAAATTGTCTAGGCTTATCCTTTGCTACATAAAGGATTGGGCCACCTTGCTGCACTTTATTTACTTTTATTGCTTGTTGCTCGTTACAATTTATCTTATGACAAAACTATCTATTACTTACAATTTCAGTGCTTGAAGAGAAAACCTTACTGAAAACCGCTTATCATTTCCTTCTGCTCCTCATTGGGTTCAACACTCTTACTTATAGAAAGGACTGTGATAGATCCCCTACACTTGTGGGTCATCAAGACTCTTTTCTGGCGCCGTTGCCCCGGATTGTAGTGCTTTTGGTGAGTGGAACTTGGTAAGGAAACATTTATATAGTGTGCTGAAATTTTCTGTTACTTGTCACTATGGAAACTAATCCTTTGAGGGGCTTGTTCGGGGTATCTTCACCGCGACCAGAAGAGCAAAGATTTGCTCCTCAACCTACTAAACTTTATGAAAATATTTACTTTGAGATTCCTTCGGTATGATAGAGAAACTGCTAGCTAATCCATTTACAGGAGACGGAACATTGCATCCCGATTTACACCTTATCTTTGTGGATGAAGTTTGTGGATTATTTAAGCTTGCAGGTATTCCCGATGGTGTTGTCAAAAGGAAGGCCTTCCCTTTATCTTTGAAGGGAGATGCATTGACATGGTATAGGCTATGTGATGATACGAGATCTTGGAATTATAAACGATTGAAGTTGGAATTTCAGGAGAAGTTCTATCATATGCATCTTGTTCATCGTGATCGTAATTACATATATAATTTCTGGCCTCGCGAAGGAGAAAGCATCGCTCAAGCTTGGGGGAGGCTTAAGTCAGTGTTATATTCATGCCCCAATCATGAGCTCTCCCGGGAAATGATTATTCAAAAATTTTATGCTCGGCTTTCTCTTAATAATCGCAACTTGCTCGATACTTCCTGTGTTGGTTCTTATATGCTGAAGACTATTGATTTCAAATGGGACTTATTGGAAAGAATTAAACGCAACTCTGACGATTGGGGTTCCGACGATGGTAAGGAGTCAGGTATGACACCTAAGTTCGATTGTGTTAAATCTTTTATGGATACCGATGCTTTTCGTGGTTTTAGCGCTAAGTATGGACTCGGCTCTGAGATAGTAGCTTCTTTCTGTGAATCTTTTGCTACTCACTTGAAGTGAAAGTAGTTGCACCTATTATAGTTGAAGAAAAGACTATCGCCTATAGTGATCCTATTGTTCTGACTACTTATGTTGAGAAACCCCCATTTCCTGTTAGGATAAAGGATCATGCTAAAACTTCGACTGTTGTTCGTAAGAGTAATACTAGGACTTATACACCTCCTGAGAAAATCAATGTTGAACCTAGTACTGCTATGGTTAAAGATCTCTTAGATGATGATTTAGATGGGCATGTTATTTATTTCTGTGATGAAACTGCTAATATTGCTAGACCAGATACTAAGATACATAGACCTGTCGTAGGCATGCCTGTTATTTCTGTTAAAATAGGAGATCATTGTTATCATGGTTTATGTGATATGGTTGCTAGTGCTAGTGCAATACCTTATGATTTATATAAAGAAATTATGCACGACATTGCACCCGTTGAATTAGAAGACATTGATGTTACTATTAAGCTTGCTAATAGGGATACCATTAAACCAGTTGGGATTGTTAGAGATGTTGAAGTTTTGTGTGGGAAAGTTAAATACCCTGCTGATTTTCTTGTTCTTGTTTCCCCACAAGATGACTTCTGTCCAATTATTTTTGGTAGACCCTTCTTGCATACAGCTAGTGCTAAGATTGATTGTGAAAAAGATATTGTCACCATTAGCTTAGATGGTATGTCTCATGAGTTTAATTTTGCTAAGTTTCGTAGAAAACCTCGTGATAGGGAACCACCTAGTAAGGATGAGATTATTGGTCTTGCTTCCATTGTTGTGCCTCCTACTGATCCGTTAGAACAATATTTGCTAGACCATGAAAATTATATGTTTATGAAGGAAAGAAGGGAAATAGATGAAGTGTTCCTTAAACAGGAACCTGTGCTGAAACATAATCTTCCCATTGAAATTCTTGGGGATCCTCCTCCACCCAAGGGTGATCCCGTGTTCGAACTCAAACCTTTACCTGATAATCTTAAGTATGCTTATCTTGATTAAAAGAAAATATCCTGTTATTATTAGTGCTAACCTTTCAGAGCAAGAAGAAGAAAGATTATTGAAAACTCTGAAGAAGCACCGAGCTGCTATTGGATACACTTTGGATGATCTTATGGGCGTTAGTCCCACATTATGCCAACACAAAATTAAATTGGAGGACGATGCCAAACCAGTTAGAGATCCTCAACGACGACTAAATCCCAAGATGAAAGAAGTGGTAAGAAAGGAGATACTAAAACTCCTTGAGGCAAGTATAATTTATCCCATTGCTGATAGTGATTGGGTAAGCCATGTCCATTGTGTTCCTAAAAAGGGAGGTATTACCGTTGTTCCTAATGATAAAGATGAATTGATCCCGCAAAGAATTATTACACGTTATAGGATGGTAATTGATTTTCGTAAATTAAATAAGGCTACTAAGAAAGATCATTACCCTTTACCTTTTATTGATCAAATGCTAGAAAGACTATCCAAACACACACATTTTTGCTTTTTAGATGGTTATTCTGGTTTCTCTCAAATACCCGTGTCAGCGGGAGATCAATCAAAAACTACTTTTACTTGCCCTTTCGGTACTTTTGCTTATAGACATATGCCTTTTGGTTTATGTAATGCACCTGCTACCTTTCAAAGATGCATGATGGCTATATTCTCTGATTTTTGTGAAAAGATTTGTGAGGTATTCATGGATGACTTCTCCGTTTATGGATCCTCTTTTGATAATTGTTTGAGCAACCTTGATCAAGTTTTGTGGAGATGCGAAGACACTAGTCTCGTTCTGAATTGGAAAAAGTGTCACTTTATGGTTAATGAAGGCATTGTCTTGGGGCATAAGATTTCCGAGAGAGGTATTGAAGTTGACAAAGCCAAAGTTGATGCTATTGAAAAGATGCCATGTCCCAAGGACATAAAAGGTATAAGAAGTTTCCTTGGTCATGCCAGTTTTTATAGGAGGTTCATTAAGGACTTTTCTAAGATCTCTAGGCCTCTGACTAATTTGTTACAAAAAGATGTTCCTTTTGTATTTGATGATGATTGTGTAGAGGCATTTGAAATACTTAAGAAAGCTTTGATCACTGCACTTGTTGTTCAGCCACCTGATTGGAATTTACCTTTTGAAATTATGTGTGATGCTAGTGGTTATCCTGTAGGTGCTGTTCTAGGGGAAAGAGTTGATAACAAATTGAATGTTATCCAGTATGCTAGTAAGACTCTTGATACTGCCCAAAGAAATTATGCTACTACTGGAAAAAAATCTTAGCAGTTGTGTTTGCATGTGATAAGTTTAGACCTTATATTGTTGATTCCAAAGTTACTATTCACACTGATCATGCTGCTATTAAATATCTTATGGAAAAGAAAGACGCTAAGCCTAGACTCATTAGATGGGTTCTCCTGCTCCAAGAATGTGATTTGCATATTATTGATAGAAAGGGAGCTGAGAACCCCGTTGCAGACAACTTGTCTAGGTTAGAGAATGTTCTTGATGACACACTGCCTATTGATGATAGCTTTCCTAATGAACAATTAGTGGTCATTAATGCTTCTCGTACTGCTCCTTGGTATGCTGATTATGCTAATTACATTGTTGCCAAATTTATACCTCCTAGTTTCACATACCAGCAAAAGAAAAAGTTCTTTTATGATTTAAGACATTACTTTTGGGATGACCCACACCTTTATAAAGAAGGAGTAGATGGTGTTATTAGACGTTGTGTGCCTGAGCATGAACAGGAACAGATCCTACGCAAGTGTCACTCTAAATCCTACGGAGGGCACCACGCTGGAGATAGAACTGCACACAAGGTACTACAATCTAGTTTTTATTGGCCTACTCTCTTCAAAGATGCTCGTAAGTTTGTCTTAACTGTGATGAATGTCAAATAATAGGTAACATTAGTAGACGTCAAGAAATGTCTATGAATTATTCTCTTGTTATTGAACCGTTTGATGTTTGGGGCTTTGATTATATGGGACCTTTTCTTGCCTATAATGGTTACACACACATTTTAGTTGTTGTTGATTACGTTACTAAGTGGGTAGAAGCTATTCCAACTAATAGTGTTGATCATAACACTTCTATTAAAATACTTAAAGAAGTTATTTTTCCGAGGTTTGGAGTCCCTAGATATCTTATGACTGATGGTGGTTCACATTTTATTCATGGTGCCTTTCATAAGATGCTTGCTAAGTATGATGTTAATCATAGAATCACATCTCCTTATCATCCGCAGTCTAGTGGTCAAGTAGAGTTGAGCAATAGAGAGCTCAAATTAATTTTGCAAAAGACCGTCAATAGATCTAGAAAGAATTGGTCCAAAAAACTTGATGATGCATTATGGGCCTATAGAACTGCATACAAAAATCCTATGGGTATGTCTCCATATAAGATGGTTTATGGAAAAGCATGTCATTTACCTCTTCAACTTGAACATAAAGCATATTGGGCTATTAAATAGCTCAATTATGACTTCAAACTTGCCGGTGAGAAGAGGTTGTTTTATATTAGCTCACTTGATGAATGGAGAACCCAGGCCTATGAGAATGCCAAGCAATTTAAAGTAAAAGTTAAATGCTGGCATGATAAAAGGATACAAAAGCGTAAGTTTAACGTAGGAGATTATGTGTTATTATTCAACTCTCGTTTAAGATTTTTTGCAGGAAAACTTCTCTCTAAATGGGAAGGTCCCTATGTTCGAGGAGGTCTATCGTTCTGGCTCCATAAAAATCAACAACTTTGAAGGCACAAGTCTGAGGGTGGTAAACAGTCAAAGAATTAAACATTATATTTCAGGTAATCTTATTAATGTTGAAACTAATATTATTGAAACCGTAACCCCGGAGGAATACATAAGGGACACTTTCCAGAACATTCCAGACTCTGAAAAGGAATAGGTATGTGGTACGGTAAGTAAACCGACTCCAAAACAACTCCAATGGTAATTTCTATCAGTTTTAGAATATTTAAGAATTTTAGGAAGAAAGAAGTAGCCCGAAAGGGACACGAGCCCCCCACGAGAGTGGAGGGCGCGCCCCTGTCTCGTGGGCACCTCGTGTGCCTCCCGGACTCCGTTTTATTGCACGTTACGTATTTTGGTTAGTAAAAAATCATTATATATACTCCCGAAGGTTTTGACCACCGTATCACGCAATTATCCTCTGTTTTCATTTCGAGATGTTTCTGTTGCAGAACAATAGCACCATGCCATCGCCCTCCTCCAACAACAAAGACAAGAATGCTTGGCTATTGAAGATAGAGCTGAAAAGAGAAGAACCAGAGGAGACCCACAAGGATGAAGGGATCCAGAAGGCCATGGAGGTTCAAGCTCCGGAAGTGGAAGAAGAAGACATCCCTCAACTTTTACCTAACCTCTTTACTCCAATAGAGACTGAAGCTTTCAAGATGATTGAGTTAGCTCGCATACAGAACAAGTATCTCACACAGGAGAATATTCTGTTGAAGGATCATATCACCGGACTCAAGGGCATTATCTGCAAGCTGGAGGAGCTTTTACGCTCAATGTGCGATTATCCAGCACCTTCATCACCTCCGAGGACATAATCACATGGGTATGAGCACTCCTCTTGGCAATTGCCAAGCTTGGGGGAGGTGCCCCGGTATCGTATCACCATCACACTCCTACCTTTACTGTTTTACTTAGTTTGATCTTTTTAGTAGTATCTTGATCTAGTAGATTGAAGTTTTGATATCAAGTAGTTTTGAGTTTTGCTTTGTGATCTCTTTTTGTTATCGAGTCCATGAGCTATCTATAATAAAGATTAGTGTTGACTCAAGGGTTTTGCTATGTTGCTATGATCTTGAGAAAGTAGAAAGAATTAAAGAGTTCATATTGATCTTATGGTTAGTGATAACTTCACATATAGAAAGTATGAGGCATGAAAATTGTTGAGAGTTGATAAACGTAGTTTTGGTCATCATTGCAATTAATAGGAAGTGATAAGGAAAGAGAGGTTCACATATAAATATATTATCTTGGACACCTTTTATGATTGGGAGCACTCATTAAGTATGACATCCTAAAGAGTTGACGTTGGACAAGGAAGACAACGTAATGGTTTATGTTTTCTCACATCTCTGTTAAAGTATATTGTTATTGACCTTCCAAACATGTTGAGCTTGCCTTTCCCCTCATGCTAGACAAATTTCTTGCACCAAGTAGAAATACTATTTGTGCTTCCAAATATCCTTAAACCCAGTTTTTGCCATGAGGGTCCATCGTACCTACCTATGGATTGAGTAAGATCCTTCAAGTAAGTTGTCATCGGTGCAAGCAATAAAAATTGCTCTCTAAATATGTATGACTTATTAGTGCAGAGAAAGTAAGCTTTGTACAATCTTGTGCTGGAAGCAATAAAAGCGATGGACTGCATAATAAAGGTCCACATACAAGGGGCAATATAAAGTGACGTTCTTTTGCATTAAGATTTTGTGCATCCAACCCTAAACGCACATGACAACCTATGCTCCCCTCTGCGAAGGGCCTATCTTTTACTTTATGTTTTTACTTTATGCTTGAGTCAAGGTGATCCTCACCTTTCCCTTTTTCATTTTATCCTTTGGCAAGCTCTTCGTGTTTGAAATATCATGATTTATATATACAATTGGATGTAAGTTAGCATGGGCTATTATTGTTGACATCACCTAAAGGTGAATACGTCGGGAGGCAACACAATAAGCCTCTATCTTTCTCAGTGTCTGGCTGAAACTCCATAACCACAAATATTGCATGAGTGTTAGCGATTGTAGAAGACTACAAGATAGTTGAGTATGCAAACTTGCTGAAAAGCTCTATTGTTGACTCTTTCTGATGTTATGATAAATTGTGATTGCTTCAATGACTGATATTATAGTTTGTTAGTTCTCAATGAAGTTTTTGAACCATACTTGATATTGTGAATTGATTGTTACTTGAGCATAAGAAATCATATGGTAGAATCTATTTATGTTGCTGTTATAAGAATGATCATGATGCCCTCATGTCCGTATTTTATTTTTATCGACACCTCTATCTCTAAACATGTGGACATATTTTTCGATATCGGCTTCCGCTTGAGGACAAGCGAGGTCTAAGCTTGGGGGAGTTGATACGTCCATTTTGCATCATGATTTTGTCTCAATATTTATTTCATTATGGGATGTTATTACACATTATATCTCAATACTTATGGCTATTCTCTCTTATTTTACAAGGTTTACCATGAAGAGGGGGATGCCGGCAGCAGGAATTCTGGCTGGAAAAGGAGCAAAACATTGGAAACATATTCTGCATTGCTCCAAAAGTCCTGAAACTCCACGAAACATATTTTTGGATTTATTAAGAATTATTGAGTGAAAGAAATACATTAGGAGGGTGGGGGGCATGCCCCCTCCTACTGGGCGCGCTCCCTTGTCTCCTGGGCCCCCTGGTGGCCCTCCGGTGTCCATCTTCTGCTATATGAGGACTTTTACCCTGGAAAAAATCATGGGCAAGCTTACAGAACGAAACTCCGCTGCCACGAGGCGGAACCTTGGCGGAACCAATCTAGGGCTCTGGCGGAGCTGTTCTGCCGGGGACACTTCCCTCCGGGAGGGGGAAATCATCATCAACGTCATCACCAACGATCCTCTCATCGAGAGGGGGTCAATCTCCATCAACATCTTCACTAGCACCATCTCCCCTCAAAACCCTAGTTCATCTCTTGTATCCAGTCTTGTATCAAAACCACAAATTGGTACTTGTGGGTTGCTAGTAGTGTTGATTACTCCTTGTAGTTGATGCTAATTGGTTTACTTGGTGGAAGATCATATGTTCAGATCCTTTATGCATATTATTACTCCTTTGATTATGAACATGAATATGCTTTGTGAGTGTTATGTTTGTTCCTGAGGACATGGGTGAAGTCTTGCTATTAGTAGTCATGTGAATTTGGTATTCGTTCGATATTTTGATGAGATGTATGTTGTCTTTTCCTCTAGTGGTATTATGTGAACATCGACTACATGACACTTCACCATTATTTGGGCCTAGAGGAAGGCATAGGGAAGTAATAAGTAGATGATGGGTTGCTAGAGTGACAGAAGCTTAAACCCTAGTTTATGCATTGCTTCGTTAGGGGCTGATTTGGATCCATATGTTTAATGTTGTCGTTAGGTTTACCTTAATACTTCTTTTGTAGTTGCGGACGCTTGCAATAGGGGTTAATCATAAGTGGGCTGCTTGTCCAAGTAAGGGCAGTACCCAAGCACCGGTCCAACCACATATCAAATTATCAAAGTACCGAATGCGAATCATATGAACGTGATGAAAACTAGCTTGACGATAATTCCCATGTGTCCTCGGGAGCTCCTTTCTCATTATTATAAATTGTCCAGGCTTATCCTTTGCTACATAAAGGATTGGGCCACCTTGCTGCACTTTATTTACTTTTATTGCTTGTTACTCGTTACAATTTATCTTATCACAAAACTATCTATTACTTACAATTTCAGTGCTTGCAGAGAAAACCTTACTGAAAACCACTTATCATTTCCTTCAGCTCCTCGTTGGGTTCGACACTCTTACTTATCGAAACGGCTACGATAGATCTCCTACACTTGTGGGTCATCATGGGCGCAACCACCGAGGGTGCTGGCTGGCGGGCAGCTCCACGACGGTGTCCCCGTAGGACCGGGCCATGTGCGAGTGCAGGGGCGTGAAGTTGGCCACTCGCACCAGTGAGGTCGAGGATGACACCGGCCGCCTCCAGCCGAAAGGCGGCGATAACCTCGTCATAGACCTTGCCTTTCTAGAACACATGGCGGCCTATGATGTTGTGGCAGCCGCCGATGTGAGTCCGGAGCTCCTCTGTCGTCATGCCGAGGCCGAGCGTCACATAGTCGTCCGCGCTGATCTTCCACTGCCAGGGAAGAAAAGCAGGACGGCGGCACGAGGAGGCCGTACGAGCACAGCTTCGCCGTCTTCAGATTGACGAGGCTCGACGGCCAGGCGCTCGGGCCATCATCGTCGATGTCGGCACTGCTGCTCCAGCGGTGGTAGGACATCGCTGGTGCTGCGCTGGTTTTCTCGTCGGTGGCAGGACGTGGGGTGTTAGGTCAGCTGTGGGGGGTGGCGCCGGGGCGGGGTCTTATAGCCGTCCGAGCAATGGGAGGTGGGCGGCTGGCATTACTGCTCAATAATGCCGGCGCCTCGGGACAGGACGCATCGACGGGATGGGACGGCGAGGGGTGGAAGACGAGCCGGCCGTCGATGGAACGGAGCGTTCGGGGTGGCAGACGACAGTGTTTGACTGGGTGACGCGTGTCAGTTTGACTGGACAATGTAGTTGGACGCCGCACGTCACTTGGGTACATGGGGTGACATCACGTTTTGCCGTCAGCTAGCAGACGACAAATCCTCCTGTTAGCTACCTAACGGGGATGACGTCTCTTTTTTCTCGTCCAAGTTCTTTCCCGTCTACCACCGATGGCAAAGTGCCTTTGCCGTCCGCTTTGTGGAAGCAGACGGCAAAGAACATGTTTACCGTCACTGTCTCTGGCGGGCAGGTTTGCCGCTGGTGGCGGACGACAAAGAGTTTTGCCGTCCGCTTTTGGTCCCTTTCACATCCTGTAGTGATTCCTGTAGTGAAGCTTCATTTTCCTCAAGATTTGTCTAGGTTTGGCGGTCCGTCCTGTCTCGTCCCCGTCCTCACCGCCGTTGGTCGCCCGCGCCGATCTCATCGCCGGCACCACCGTGGTGAGCCTCTTGTTCTTATCTTCTTTATAAAAGAAAAAATTCTTACTTGTATGATTTAGATAGATACTTTTATAATTTTCTTACTTTTATTATTGTTTGTTACTCCCTCTGTCCCAAAATTCTTGTCTTAGATTTTTCCAAATACGAATGTATCAAGTCACGTTTTAGTATTAGGTACATCTATATCTTGACAAATCTAAGAGAAGAATTTCGAGACGGAGGGAGTATTATATAGTGCGATGGTTTTGATATCCGCCTCCGTCGGCCCTCGTCCCGTCTATGAGTCAGATGTGGTATATATTATCTTTTATAACTATTTATTTCATTTGGTGTTTATGACAATTATGTCAACCAACGTGACATAGATGTTTTTATCTAGGAGGTATGTGAACCGTAAATTCCAACCGACCCTATTGTCGAGAGGTTAAATTTAGTTGAAAAACAAAACAATTACTTGAAGAAAAACTTGAAAAAGAATTGATGAGGAGAAGATAAAATTGGAGTTGCATGTTGCGGATGTCGTCGATGATCACAATATCAAGATGGATGCAATGCGCTTGAAGATTAGAAAGATTAGAAAATATGCCATTCATACTGAGGCTTAGTATCATTATGTCGTTGGATCAATTGTTACCTTAGTTGCGATTATGATCGCATTTGTTGTTGCATTGAAATGTTTTACATAGTTTCAATGATGCTTTAATTAGATGCTCTAGAGAGCTATATGTTGTTCAATGAGAACTATGTATGAAATTTATGTATTTATTTTTTCAGTAATAACATTTTATCACTACTGTACTATGGTTTTAATGTGATGATGAATTTCTATTAATTTGGTCACTTCTCTATTCATGATGTTTTGTAATGTTTTTTGAGACACTTAATTATATAGAATGCACACAAATGAACCAGCAATGGATGTACGATGACAGACGCACCTCCGAGTACATTAAGGGCATGCATAATTTTCTCAAAGTGGCTGAGGCAAACAAGAAGAATGGTTTTATGTGTTGTCCATGCCCTATCTGTGAGAATACGAAGTCTTACTCTAACCAGAAAACCCTTCACATCCACCTACTTGAGAAGGGTTTCATGCCACACTATAATGTTTCAAGCAAGCACGGAGAAAGAGGGGTTATGATGGAAGACAACAAAGAAGAAGAGGATGATGACAACTATCTGCCCCCTGAATACGGTGATGCTGCTACGGGGGAAGCTGAAGATCAAGAGGAACCAGACGATGTGCCCGATGATGATCTCCACCAGGTCATTGTTGATGCAAATTAGAGGCAATGCCAAAGTGAAAGGGAGAAGTTGAAGTTTGATCGCATGTTAGAGGATCACAAAAAGGGTTGAACCCAAATTAAGAAGATGGCAACACAAAGCTTGATACCACACTAGAATTGCTGCAATGGCAGGTAGACAATGGTGTATCTGACAACGGATTTGAGAAGCTACTGAAAATATTGAAGAAGAAGCTTCCAAAGGATAACGAATTGTCCGACAGTACATGAAGAGCAAAGAAGATTCTATGCCCTCTAGGATTGGAGGTGCAGAAGATACATGCATGCTCTAATGACTGCATCCTCTACCATGGTGCGTACTAGGATTTGAACGCATGCCCAGTATGCGGTGCATTGCGGTATAAGATCATACGAGATGACCCTAGTGATGTTGACGACGAGCGCCCCAGGAAGAGGGTTCCTGCCAAGGTGATGTGGTATGCTCCTATAATACCATGGTTGAAATGTCTGTTCAGAAACAAAGAGCATGCCAAGTTGATGTGATGGCACAAACAGGACCATAAGAAAGACAGGAAGTTGAGAGCACCCGCTGGCGTGTCACAGTGGAGAAAAAACGAGAGAATGTGGGGGACTTTGCAGGTGACGCAAGGAGCGTATGGTTTGGTTTAAGCGCAGATGGCATTAATCCTTTTGGGGAGCAGAGCAGCAATCATAGCACCTATCATGTGACTCTATGTATCTATAACCTTCCTCCTTGGTTATGCATGAAGCGGAAGTTCATTATGATGCCAATGCTCATCCAAGGCTCTAAGCTACCCAGCAATGACATTGATGTGTACCTAAGGCCATTAATTGAAGAACTTTTACAGCTGTGAAATGGAAAAGGTATACACATGTGGGATGAGCACAGACAGCAAGAATTTGACCTACATGCATTGATGTTTGTAACCATCAATGATTGGCCTGCTCTCAATAACCTTTCAGGACAGAAAAACAAGGGATACCACGCATACACGCACTGTTTAGATGACACCGAAAGTATATACTTGGACAAATGCAGGAAGAATGTGTACCTAGGACATCGTCAATTTCTTCTGACCAACCATCAATGTCGTACGAAAGGAAAGCGTTTCAAAGGTGAGGTAGATCACCGAAATAAGCCCGCCGTCCGTACTGGTGATCGCATACTTTCTATGGTCAATGATTTACAAGTAAATTTTGAAAGGGTCCCGGCGGACTATCTGTTCTGAATGACATTGAGGGATGTGCACCCATGTGGAAGAAGAAATCTATATTTTGGGACCTACCCTATTGGAAAGACCTAGAGGTCCACTCTGCAATCGACGTGATGCACGTGCCAAAGAATCTTTGCGTGAACCTTCTAGGCTTCTTGGGTGTGTATAGGAAGACAAAAGATACACCGGAGGCACGAGAGGACCAGCAACATGTGCATGAAAAAGACGGCATGCCTCCAAAGCAGTATGAAGGTCCTCCCAGCTACGCTCTTACCAAAGAAGAGAAGGAAATCTTCTTTGAATGCATGCTTAGTATGAAGGTCCCGTGTGCCTTCTCATCGAATATAAAGGGAATAATAAATTTGGCAGAGAAAAAGTTCCAGAACCCAAAGTCTCATGACTGCCATGTGATTATGACGCAATTACTTCCGGTTGCATTGAGGGGGCTTCTACCGGAAAATGTTCGATTAGCCATTGTGAAGCTATGTGCATTCCTCAATGCAATCTATCAGAAGGTGATCGATCCAGAAATCCTACCAAGGTTAAGGAGTGATTTGGCGCAATGTCTTGTCAGTTTCAAGCTGGTGTTCCCACCATCCTTCTTCAATATCATGATGCACATCTTGGTTCATCTAGTCAACGAGATTGCCATTCTGGGCCCTGTATTTCTACACAATATGTTCCCCTTTGAGAGGTTCATGGGAGTCTTAAAGAAATATGTTCATAATCGTGCTAGGCCAGAAGGAAGCATCTCCACGGGCCATCAAACAGAGGTCATTGGGTTTTGTGTTGACTTCATTCCTGACCTTAAGAAGATTGGTCCCCCTCAATCACAGTATGAGGGGAGACTGACTGGAAAAGGCACACTAGGAGGGGACTCAATAATACGTAGGGACGGGCATTCTTGGTCTCAAGCACACTACACCGTTCTACAAAATTCTACCTTGGTGACCCCGTATGCCAATGAACACAAGAATATTCTATGCTCCAAACACCCGGAGCGGTGTGACGACTTCATTACATGTGAACACATCAGGACTTTTGGCAGTTGGTTGCAAACACATCTCATGGTTGACACCACTATTTCTGATGAGCTGTACTCGTTGGCCAGGGGACCATCTTCGACTCTATTAACTTACAAACGGTACAAGATAAATGGGAATACATTTTACACGATCGCCCAAGATCAAAAAGCACCAACCAAAATAGTGGTGTCCGCTTTGATGCAGTAGCCAAGAGGGGAAAGGACACATATTATGTTTACATAGTGGACATATGGGAACCTGACTATGGACATGCTTTTATGGTCCCTTTGTTTCAGTGTAAATGGGTCAATCTATCAGGAGGCGGGGTTACAGGTAGACCCACAGTACGAAATGACAATAGTGGATCTAAACAATCTTGGGTATAGAGACAAATCATTCGTCCTAGTCAATGATGCGGTGTAGGTTTTCTATGTGAAGGGCATGTCTACCAAACCGAGAAAAAAGAAAAGATAAGGAAGCGAATACATCATACGATGAGCCAAAGTGCCACATAGTTCTTTCAGGGAAAAGAGACATCATGGGAGTGGAGGGAAAGATAGACATGTCTAAAGATTATGAAAAGTTCCATGAAATTCCTCCCTTCAAAGTCAAGGCTGACCGAAGCACCCTGCTAAACGATGAAGATTATCCATGGTTGCGGTGCAGTAAGCAATGGACACAAGCGAAGAAAAAGTGAATACTTTCTCTCCAAAACTATTATGATGATGCCTTTGATCTAGAATATCACTGCAGTTTCATGTGAAGAAATGAAATGCCTTTTGTAACAGATGGGTTTTCGTCCGAAACCCTGATACTTTGAAAGAGATTGTCCATTTTGTACATGAATTGCATCTAGTTTTTGCCGTAACCCACTCAACTTTTTAGCACATGTTATGTGTGTGAAATGATGATATCATGCCAACTTTTAACCTTTTCAGACATCATTTGTAGTGCTTTTCAATTTTAGGGTCATTTACCTCAAAAAATCAGTAAATGCATGAAAATACCAATTGAAGTTGGAAAGGGTTGGGAATTTATGATGTGGCTTTGAATGGTGCATTTTGAACACACAAACAGTCTAGAGTTTAAATAAGTTCAAAAAATGAAATCCCTTTGTAACAGATGGGTTTTCGTCCGAAACCTTGATAGTTTGAAAGAGATTATCCATTTTGTACACAAAGTGCATCTAGTTTTTGCCGTAACCCTCTCAACTTTTTAGCACATGCTATGTGGGTGAAATGATGATACCGTGCCAACTTTCAACCTTTTTGGACTTCCATTGTAGTGCTTTTCAATTTCAGGGTCATTCAGCTCAAAAAAATCAGTAAATGCATGAAAAATACCAACTGAAGTCAGAAAGGGTTGAAAATTTATGATGTGGATTTGAATGGTGCATTTCAACACACAAACAGTCTGCAGTTCAAATAAGTTCAAAAAATGAAATCCCTTTGTAACAGATGAGTTTTCGTCCGAAACCCTGATACTTGGAAAGTGGTTGTCCATTTTGTACACGAAGTGCATCCAGTTTTTGCCGTAAACCTCTCAACTTTTTAGGACATGCTATGTGGGTGAAATGATGATACCATGCCAACTTTCAACCTTTTCAGACTTCATTTGTAGTGCTTTTCAATTTCAGGGTCATTTAGCTCGAAAAATCAGTAAATGCATGAAAAATACCTAATGAAGTCAGAAAGGGTTGATAATTTATGATGTGGCTTTGAATGGTGCATTTTGAACACACAAAAAGTCTGGAGTTCAAATAAGTTGAAAAAAATTAAATCCCGTTGTAATAGATGAGTTTTCGTCTGAAACCCTAATACTTCGAAAGAGATTGTCCATTTTGTACATGAAGTACATCCAGTTTTTGCCGTAACCCTTTCAAACTTTTTAGCACATGCTATATGGATGAAATGATGATATCATGCCAACTTTCAACCTTTTCAGACTTCATTTCTAGTGCTTTTCAATTTCAGGGTCATTTATCTCAAAGAGTGAACTAATAGGAAAAAGAATGAACTAGAAAACTTTTATAAAACTCTAATAGCAAAAAATAATGAACTAAAAAGAATCAATTAAAATATTTTGTTATGATCAACTAAAACAAAACTATAATATTCTTTGACAGCAAAAAGAATCAACTAAAATGCTTTTATAAACCCCTAGTATTTTTGAAACTAAAATTATATAAAATTTATGCAACTAAAATTATCAAAGTATCTTTTTGTTCAAAACATTAATAGCAAAAAGAATTTTCATAAAGTACTTTTTTATAAAAATTAATAGCAAACTAAAATAACAAAATCTATTTTTTGATTAAAACACCCATTTAAAATAACCTAAAAATTT
The DNA here is from genome assembly GCF_002162155.2 of Triticum dicoccoides. Lineage (NCBI taxonomy): Eukaryota > Viridiplantae > Streptophyta > Magnoliopsida > Poales > Poaceae > Triticum > Triticum dicoccoides. The sequence goes on from NC_041389.1 coordinate 624,128,784, forward strand.
ACCAAATTGGATATAATGATAAAACACACTAATATTAAATAGTAGGAAAAGAATCACTCAAAAATCTATTATTAAAGTAAAGTTATTCACAAACTAGTGATTCACACAAATTTGAAAGAATTAAAATTTAAATTATTCAAATTTGAAAACTAATAGCACTAACAGAAAGTTTATAATTTTTGTGACCGAAAGTAAAAAGAACTACTCAAAAAATCTAAGTATTTAGTTGTAAGTAGAAACAAAAGAAAATAAATAAAGCAAAAAAAATAGAACATAAATACTGGGAAAAATAAAAAAAATGCCGCCTACTTGGCCACCACAGCCTGCATATGACTAGAAACCCAACACGTTAGGTGGATCAGGCTGCAGCCCAGCAGAAGGCCCAGTAGGCCCACAGGCAGAGAAAGTGTTTATAGGCCCGTAGGCCTTCATTAGAGAGGAGCTCGAAGTGGTAGGTGCAGTCGTGCTTATAAACTAGTGTCGGAGCCTCTTAGCAAGCGAGGTGGGACTAAATATATATTCAACCACACCACGGCTGTGCCAGGCATAGGCCTTTGGTCCCGGTTGGTGGCTCGAACCGGGACCAATGCCACCCTTTCGTCCCGGTTGGTGGCAGCAACCAGGACCAATGCCACCCTTTAGTCTCGGTTCGTGCCACCAACTGGGACCAAAGGTCTCTGCTTCCCTCCCTTTGGGCTGAGGAAAACTGACCTTCGCTCCGGTTGGTGGTGCGAACCGGGACTAAAGGGGGGCATTGGTCCCGGTTGGTGCTACCAACCGGTACCAATGCTGTGGGTATATAAGAAGCACTTAGTAGTTTTCGTCTCAGTTTCTTCGATCTCTCCTCGTCCTCTCCTTCGACGATGCCGCTAGGCTGCCCTGACGCTGTTGCCGCTCCCTGCCCCGCCTCGATGCGCCCCTGCCACGCCTCGCCGTCGCTGCCCCCGAGCTCGCGCCGCCCCGAGCCTGCGCCGCCCCAAGCCCGCGCCACCCCGAGCTCGCCTTGTCCCCGAGCCCTCATCCTTGTGCCCGAGTCGTCCTCCCCGTGCATCGCCGCCCCTAGACTACTCGGCCTCGTCACCGGACCCTCCTCGTCGTCGCCGTCCCTGATCGAGCCCGCTCCTCGTGGCTGGTCCGCCACATCAACGGCCTCCAGCTCCATCTTGTCGCCCAGTGATCTCACCCCCTTCCCAAGGTCCCCCGCTCATGGTTGTCGTTGTTGTGTGCTCGATCTTGCCACCGCCGCCACTTCTCATATGCATGCGCTGCCCTTTTTTATTAGATATTTTTATTAGATACATGGGTATGATAGATAGATAGATAGATGGATGCATGCATGTTAGATGGGTAGATAGATATATGGATGAAATGTAAGAGTAAAAATGTGGAAAAAAAATTCGGTGCACAATTTTTTTAGGTTTTGTGAAGATTAGATGAGTGGAAAAGAATTTTTGTGAAGATGAGATGAGATGGAAGAGATTGATAGATCGATATATATATGTTTTGTGAAGATGAGATGAGGTGGAAGAGAATTTTTTGTTGTGGCAAAGTTATGAAATTTAATAATGTTGTGGCAAGCTTTTGACCTTAATTATATGGCAAAGTTGTGGCAATCTTTAGTAATGTTGTGGCAAACTTTAGTAATGCCATGGTAGAATGTTGTGGACAAACTTCATAAAAATTGTTTTTTTGCAATGTCAAGTGTTTTTTTGCCATTTCAAGTTTTGTGTAGTTTTACTAGGTTTTTAGACATATACTCAGTGTGATAGCTAAAATATTCCATGATGATCTTGCTAAAAAATCATATTAAGTTTGTTCGATGAATGTTCTCTGTTAAAACTCATATTAAGTTTGTTTGATGAATGTTCTATGTTAAAACTCATATTAAGTTTGTTCGACGATGTTTTTTTTGTTCATAGAAATTTACTAAGTTAAAATGTTCTCTTGTTGTGGGAGGAGTCCTCGAAACATATCAAGTGTTGTATTTTCTCTCGAAACGTATCCCGAATAACTTCGACATGAGGGGGGATGTCGATCAACACCCTCTCGCACGACCAACTCACGAGTCCACCCAAACCGGGACGGAAAAAGTTGTCGGGGCCACCCCAAACCCTAGAAGAGTTGTCGAGGCCACCCAAATTTACCAAGTTAAAAGAGCGTTATCTAGGCCACCCCAAACCCTAGAGAGTTGTCGAGGCCACCCAAATTTACCAAGTTAAAAGAGCATTGTGGAGGCCACCCCAAACCCTAGAAGAGTTGTCGAGGCCACCTAAATTTACCAAGTTAAAAGAGTGTTGTCAAGGCCACCCCAAATCCTAGAAGTGTTATCGTGGCCACCCAAATTTACCAAGTTAAAAGAGCATTGTTGAGGCCACCCCAAACCCTGGAAACATTGTCGAGGCCACCCAAATTTACCAAGTTAAAAGAGCGTTGTCGAGGCATAGCGATTATTTTTTGCAAAGTGTCATCTCCTGAAAGTATAACCCCGATAAATATTACATGAGGAGGGACGTCGGACATGCATGAGAGAGGCGGTCCGCAACTAATCCATTGCTCATATATGCATATGATTCCTTGTTGTGATTAGCTAGGTCTATGTTTGCCACGAATATATCCATCTCTCATGTTTGTATATTGTCATGTTGTAATATTTGCAGAAACTATGGACAGAGACTTAGAACAAGAAGAGTTGTTGGGGGATATGATCCGCGACGGAGGTGATCCCTTGTCGTTTCTCAACGGCGCCGATGGTCAGGAAGGAGAGGATGATGGCTCCGGTGATCCAACAATGGAGGAGGAAGGAGATCATGACGGCTCCGGTGACTGAATGTCGGAGGAAGGAGATCATGATGACGGCTCCGGTGACCGAATGGAGGAGGGAGCTGTTGCAAAGTCCGGCGAGGTATATATATTAATTAAGCCTGTGCTGACTTGATGCATTAATTGTTTTGGTATGTACTCCCTCCATTCCTAAATATAAGTCTTTTTAGAGATTCCGCTACAAACTACATACGAATGTATATAGACACATTTTAGAGTGTAGATTCACTCCTTTTGCTCCATATGTAGTTCATAGTGTAATCTCTAGAAAAACTTATATTTAGAAACGGAGGTAGTACATATATTAACGCTTCTTTCTTCTTTTATAGCCCTCCGGATCAAGACAAACTTCTGTAAGGAGACGATGCCCGAAGAAAAGGTTGCACCAGGATGAAAGGTTCACCATCACAGAAATCGTGGATGATGGCCAACCGAGTGGTCCCAAGTGGACCAAGGACACATTTGTACATCAGTGCGGAGCTATTGTTAGGGACAGTGTCCTGATCAGCGTCTAGTAATTGAATAAGTAAGGACGACCCTGAAGTTTCTTATGTCTAGGATAGACTGAAAGGTGATCTTTGGACCTCGCCGATGACAAATTTCAGCCTCCTGCCAGAGGAGGATCCAAATAACCCAGTTATAGAGCCAAAGGTCAAGGCGTTTGCTCTTAAGAAGATGGCAGATCTATTCAGGAACTGGAAGAAAGAGTTGAAAAATTTGTCGACAAAGGGAAGACTCCAAAATTCACCGGTCGATATGATAAGATAAGAGATCACTGGCCTGCATTTGTGGCCTACAAGAAATCGGAGAAGGGTATGAAAAGGTCACTCACAAACAAGAAAATGTTGCAAAGAAGAAGTATCACCATCACACGGGGTCAGGTGGCTACTACAAAGCCCGACCATCGTGGGACAAAGCTGAGCAAGACCTGCTTGCTATGGGGGTCCAACCAGTGACATTGCATTGGCCAGATCGTTCAAGGACTTGGTTCTTCGGGATTGGGGGAACTTTGGACCCAGAAACAGGGGAGTGTGTTGGGACGGACCAGCAACTTGCAATACCCATCAAGAAGCTTCAGGAATATATCAAGGCAGCGTAGGAAGGGATGTTCATTCCCGACAGAGAGAAGGACAAGCTGACAGAGGCCCTCAAGAATCCTGAGCACCCTGGACGAACACGAGGTACACCAGGACCCGTTCTGTGGGTGCATGGGTTCACCGGCAGTGGTGGTTACAGAAGCCGAGAGAGAAAGAGGAAAGTGGAAGCGAGTGAAATGGAGATGTTCAATGCAAGAATAGCAAAGCTAGAGGAACTTGAGAGCTGGCGAGCTAGCGACCAACCATATCAGCATCACGAAGATCCTTGCTTCGACGCTGCCCTAGAAGCTACCCCAACGTCTCAGTGGAGAAGCAGCATGGCTTCCATGGAGCTCGCTCAGCCTAATTTCACGGCTCCTTGCTACCCCGTGGATAGTATCACGGAGGCTGAAAATTGCGAGCTAATGACGAAATGCCAGAACCTAACTTTGAAGGCGGCGGTCGGCTCTATTATACCTCCTCAAGCTGAGGGAACTTTTCATTGCCGTCCGATTCCAAATGGCTATGTTGTTGTGATGGTGGATGAAATAATGGAGATATTTGAGGATCTGGAGCTTGACTTCCCTACAGGTGAAGGGGACATTCATCTGGGAGCTACTTTAGGGAATACCTGTCTATGGAGGAAGGAGTACATTAAGCTTCCAAACTAGACGCATCCTCCTCCTCCTCCTCCTCCTCCTACTCCTCCGGCGAGTGATCAGGGCACTCCGCCTCCTTCGGCGCGTGAGGGCCCTCCGACTCCTCCTCCGCCTCCTCTAGCGTGTCAGCGGACTCTGTCGCGTCAGCAATGGCGGAAGAGAGACTATGCCGCTCTAGCGGCTAGTAGTACAAGAGGCGGGAAGCAATACAGATTTGGTCCAAGCCTGATGCCTCTTCCAAAGTTACCATATGAGAAGACTGACAAGGAAACCTATGACATCATGGCAGCTGAAGTGGAGGCCCATTTTGAACGGAAACCTCCACCTCCGAAGGAAACGGTAGATCCGGTAAAAGTGAAGCGCACTCTGGATGCCCTGAAGCGACCACCACCGCCTCCTCCGGATTGCAACTATGTCTGTTGTATTAAAAAGACATATCAAGATGCGCAGCGGTCGGAAAGTACTTCCAGTGATGCAAGATTAGCACAACGAAGAAGTGGGAAAACAATTCCCTAGCTCAGCGAACAGGCGAAGCAATCGTACCCCCCGCTCAAGGTGTCTAGCAATATCGTTGCTAATCATCCGGGGCTATTGCCCTGTACCAAACTTGGTGATTACTTGAGCGATGATGTAGAGTTTGAAACATTAGAGGTAGCAGAGATCTTCCGATATGAGTATGGGAAGCCTCTCATCAAACTGATCATCCTCCTCTAACAACGATGATGCGAAGATTGCATGAATGGTACATGGATACCTGCAGGAAGTCTGGGAAGGATAGTATGATGGTGAGAATTAAAGATGAGCATGGCCTCATTGGAGTTGAGTTGCTGCCTGTTGAATTTGTGGAGTTATTTCACTTATTCAATCAAGACGCCCTCGACAAACAACTAATGACTTGCTACTGTCTGTAAGTATTACTTATGTACTTAAGTCTCTATTGCTCAGCTCTTTCATTGCATGTATATATAATTATCCTCACTATATTATGCAGATTGAAGATCATTGCATGCAAAAACAGACAAATCTATGACATTGCGTTCATTAACCCAAATACCATAAATGAATGGTCGGTTAAAAATAGAGTCAAAGATACAGAGGAAAACTTGCTACAATCGTTACTTCGACATCAAAACAAAGCTAAAATACTCTTTCCTTACAACTTCAAGTGAGTGTTACTGTCTTGTGCATATTCGGTTTCGCTTACTCGAGGTTATAGTAACGTAGTCGATGAGTTGTGCGTGCGCACTTCCACTTTATTCTGCTAGAGATTAAGCTTGACCAAGGAATAGTAACTGTCTTAGACTCGAGACGACAATGCTCCAGAAGTAAGTTCAAACGATCATTATCGCACCATATCGGCAACTTTTGTTCATTTGCTGATATCAAGTAATCATTTCCTTTGCCTAGTAGGGTTTGGAAAAAGTTCACCAGAATGGTTCCGGGTCTGCAGAGGGAGCTACGATTTACACAACCCAGAGTAAGTACTACTAGCTAGTTCTGTGCATCTCTCATTGATTCTATTTTCATCAATACCATTTATCATGCTTGATTATCAGTTTGATTGAACTCTATTTCTCGTAAAGTGATTGTGGCAGAAAGGCGGGAATAATTTATGTGGATACACGTTTGCAAGTTCATCTACAACTCGACCTCTCAGCGGGGCTACTCTGACGAACAATATGAAGTATGTAAATAATATTCACAATTTTATTTTATTACCATCAATTGTGTTGAGTTCATTCATATATATGTATTGACCCCCCTTCTTTAAATTAGTTGTGGCAGATGCGGGATGAACTCCTACCACATGATCGCATACGAGCAATTCAAGAGGAATTGGCGGGATTCTTTCTTGACCACGTCATACATAAAGAAAGAGAATGCCATGTGGAATTTCAAATGGATTTTAGATGTTAGGGATTGTAAGAGATGTTATATTGTATATATGTAGTAGTGCCGGATAGATATACGAAAACTTGTTGTTCGACCAATCTCGGAGAAAGAGATATCACTTCTCTCTGTATATGTTCATGACGATCTTGTGTAATTAATGGTTTCTTCATTTGCTTACTAGCTAGTGTGTCGAGTTCTCTCTATACATATAGTAGCTAGCGTCGACCAAGCATTGAGAAAGAGAGGTCACTTCTCTCTATTAGCTAGCTAATACAATATGAAACCCCTAAATTAACACTCCAAAACCCCTAAATCCCCCCTTTCAAAAAAAAACAAAAACCCCAGTGCCTGCGAGCTGCTGACCCGTGGCTACCTTTTGGTCCTGGTTGGTGTTACTAACCGGGACTAAAGGCCCTCCTGCCTGGGCACCCCGCAGCGGCCATGTGGAGCCCTTCTGTCCCGGTTCGTAAGCAAACCGGGACTAAAGGTTTTGGGCTTTAGTCCTGACCCTTTAGTCCCGGTTCCAGAACCGGATCTAAAGGCCCTCTGGAACTGGGACTAGTTCTCTATTTCTACTAGTGCGACAACCTAACCTAGCTGATCACTAAGATACAACAACTTAACCTAAGACCAAGACACCACTAAGCTAGCTCACTACGATACAACAACAACAATAACACATTCCTCCCACTAGAAAAAACAGTAACAACAATAAGAGTACCATCTGCCATTCACAGTTGACATGCAATATGAGATCCCAGCGAGAGGATGGAAGGATACACACTCTATGTGTTTCAGGCGGGTCGGACTCCGTCCTTCTTGGTGATCAGAAGACACAGATGGATCCCAAGTGGCCACCGGAACACCCACACCTCGACGCCATCGCCCGCCTCCAGGCGGCAGTCTACCAGGAAGCGCCCATACACCTTACCGTTGATGACGGTGGAGTTGAAGTGATGGAATTTGTTTAGCTTCAGGTGGTCGGACTGGCACTAACCCAGGCACTGCTCACGTACACAGACAAGGACACGCCCGGGTAAGTCGTTGGCGGTGTACAGGAAGGTGTGATGGCGGGCGCGTGCACGGGCCGGGAGGAGGAAGCGGGCGTGCCATGGGTTCATGTCCGACTGGCTCAGCACCTTCTCCCTGATGTAGCTCAGCAGCAGGTCCCTGGGTAGGTGGTGTTTCTTGTGGAGCTCGTCGCACACCCACGCTCGCACCTAGTCGGCCCTCCTCTGCCTCGACTGGTGTGCGCTACTATCTGCCCAGTGGAGCAACGGGATCCCCATGCTGGTTGCACCTGCTGCAGGGGGAGGTGGCACAGCGCCATCGCGGTGAAGTCGGCGCTGCCCGTCGGGACGATCTACCCGGCCTCGACGTGCTTGTGGTCCACTGTGTTCAAAATCCCGACCTCGGTGACCTTGCCGTCCCCACCGGCCGGGACGATCTGCCCGACCAAGATGTGCTTGTCGTCTAGCATGGCCAAAACCCCAACCTCGGTGACCGCACCGTCCCTGCCCACCGGGCCCTGGTGAACGACTATGGCCCCCATCTCCACGTCCACGACCATAACGCTCTCGGTCACCACGGGCGGCACCGGCACATCGTCCCCAGTCCCCACCCACCGCTATCGGGCCCTCGTACAGTACGAGGGCGAGATTCTCCACCGGGATTGGGCCGGCGAAGACCGCAAGGTCGACATTAAGGTTGAGATCGAACACACTCTGCGAGGATGGCAAGCCGAGGTGCAGCTCGAGGTCAAGCCCCTCGGCCGCCATCCTCGATTGACAAAAAACTGCCCTAGCGCTGTTAGTTGAGGTCGAAGCTAGCTAGTAAGTGCCATCGCATGGGGAAAATTATTTTGGGGGGAAATGACTTGGCAATATGGGTGTATATGTACTGCCTCCGGTCCTTTTTACTCTGCATATAAGTCATCTTCGAAGTTAAAGCATCTCTACTTTGATGAAACTTATAGACAAAAGTTTCAATATTCACAATGCCAAATCAATATTGTCAGATTTGGTATAAAATGTACCTTAATAGTTCATATATTTTGTATTGTAGGTGTTGATATTTTTAAAAATAAATTTGGTCAAAGTTTGCAAAGTTTGACTTGACCTGAATCCAATACGCGGAGTAAAAAGGACCGGAGGGAGTATATACATACGGCGTGGCACGGGATGGACGGTGGAGGACAATGTATCTAGGGTTTCGGTTTCACAACGGAGTGGGGCACACACAGCTAGGCTACCTTCGACGAACCGAGCACGCGTGGATCAGGCCAGACTATGTTCATGCGTTTCAAAAAAAATGTTTTTGTAATTCAAAAAAATCATAGCATTCAAACAAAATGTACGTTACATTTAAAACTATGTTCAAATGTTTCAAAAATATGTTTGCGACATTTTATGAAAAACTGTTTATACAATGTAAAAAATGTTCACATAATTTTTAAAATGTTTTATATCATTTCAAAAGTTATTTCAATGTGTATTTGGAAAATATTTAACACGTAGTCCAAAAAGGTTCAAAAACATGTTAGTCATCAGAAAAATGAACAAAAATGAATTTATCTAGAACTAATACATCCATTTCTCCGAAACGTATTTATGGACAGAGCGAGTATTTGATAATGCTAATCGTGTTAAAAAATGTTTTAGATATGTACAAAACATGTACAAATGTGTGAAAAAAGTAGGCTGCAAACAAATATTTAAAAAGCATGTAATTGCAAAATGTTAAACATGTACAATTATGCACGCCATTCGTTGGTACGATTGAAAAAATGAAGGGTGTCTCACCTACCAGTGTAAGGTCAATGTTATAGAAAAGATTGCATTCTTAATCAGAATTGTACTTGCAACATAATTAAGGATAGATAGCTAGTTGATTACTAAGGCCTTTTACAACGCAAGGTGCTTAAGGGAGGTGCTTGAGAAAGTAAACCAAGATTTTCTTAAGCACCTATGTTTATTTCTACAGGGTTGACGCTTAATTAGGCGTCTCTCATCTAAAAATAGGCACTGGTGCTTCAGAAAAGTCTGGTTTATTTTTCAAAGCACCTTCCTAAGCATCTAGCATTGTATAAGGCCTAAGATACAACAATTTCACCAAAGACCAAGCGACCGCTAGGCTATACCCAAGCCTCTATATCTGGGGAAGTTTACCCTACCATGTGTCACCACTTGGCTGATCGAGACTGTGAGGCCTATGAAGTATTGACACGTGCATTAGTTTGGGAGGCTAGGGGTAGAAATTGAGTGTGGCTGTAGGTTTCTGTCATAATGTTTCTTAACGTGATTTTCGGCTGCGCGCGTGGACCTAGCGCTTTTGGTGCAATACGGTGTGAAACCTGCCGTTTTGTAGGGCGGTGACCAGGCGCACATGCAATGCAATGCATGCAGCCCGCGGTGGAAAGGGTTTTATTTTTCCCTTTTTATAATTGGAACTGATACTGGCTCGGGACTTCTCCCCTTCTTTCACGAAGACTCCAGCGATCGGTCACCGCTTGCCGCTCGCAGCTCTGCCACCGCCCCGATTTTGCCCATGCGCATGCACAGGGGGCCGCAGCTGCGGAGGGACGGCTCCACCGAGCCGATACGATGAGGCGCACCGGGGGAGCTGCCTCCTCCTCGCCGCCCAGCGCCTCTTCCCCTATAACCGCTCCGATCCCCTCGCCATCCTCCAGCTCCAGCCCAACCCCGAAACCACTGGCGTCAATCGGCCTAGCCGCCATGGCCATATTCACGCTGTTGATCCCTTGCACCATGTGCGCCATCGACCTCTCCTCGCCGCTGCCTAAGGTTGACCCTGCGTGCGCCACCCACACCCCGCGTGCAACGGCCGGGGCCTCCGCAGGCCACGGCAGTCTGCACGCCCCGGCCTAGCTCGCCATGCGACATCTCCCCCTACGACCTGAGGGTGTGGCACGGACGAGGTTGGGACGGCTCTAATGTTCTTCGTCAATGTCCACGGCTCCACGAGACCAACAAGCAGAAGCAGGCATCCATGCAGGGATCCTCGGTGCACCACCTAATGCTCCCTCCCTCTTCCTTACCTCCTCTGGCTACACTGGAGGAAAGGGCTTGAGCCGAGAGCGCTGCCTTTATCACTCCCTGGCTCTCCTGCCGATCTCCGCTATCCGGTGCCGCTGTCTGACCCTCGGGAGGCTCTCTTTCCCTCCTCCGTTCTGTACAAGAAAAATGACAGTAAGTAATCCTTGCCTCTCTATTCACTTTTGTACAATTCAGTTAACTCTTATGATGTTAAGAAAGTGAGGAACATATTATGGGGTATTGCCGGTTGGTTGATTGTTTTAATCAGATGCTGGTTTGCAAGTCTGCCATATGTATACGAGTATGAGTACGAGCAATGGATGTTAGTGAATTTCAAGTCTATGAGATACTAGAAAATTGAGGACCTAACTGTAACTACACCATCCCTTTGAAATCAGAATCACACCTTAACATGATGCATACCAGACTGATGATAAAATTTTTTTGTTGCAGCAGCTGCTGGGGTTGTGGATTTTTTTCTGAGCGGATTGTGTATCTTATTATAGATTCGGTGGTGAAATTTGGGATGGGCTTTAGGCCCATATAGCAATTTCTGAAAATCTCTAAGGGTCCATATGGGTTTATTGGCACTAGGTATAGTGGGAAGTTTAGTCTCACCCTGGAAGTTGGAGAGGAGTTGGACCTCTTTATAAATGTTTCTCTTCTACATGCTATTGGAGCTTTAGAATTGAAGTGACCCTCGCACACTCCTCCTCCGCCGCCGGCCTCGTCACGACGCGCCGCGCCGTGCCGCGGGTTGCGGGAATGAGCCGATCCAAGCTCACACAGAGGGGCGAATATGTTTTTGGGAAGCGACTATGCAACTGCTCGCCTCCAATCCACTACTTCCTCTACGTCCGCGTCATCTTCGTCATCACCATGTCCACCGACGCCGAACATACCACCGCCAAGAAGATTGAGGCCGACAAGAAGGCCGCCGAGGATGCCGTTGCTGCTGTCACCGCCGCCGCGACTTCTGCCTAGTGTACTGGAGGGTATAACACGTTTATCCCGCTCCTGTTTATTTTCGTACTAGCAGTACTAGCAATATGTGTAGATTTGTCTACTATTTGCTTAGTACATGCATGTTTAGATCAGAGTCAGTATGTTGTCAATTCAGTCGATTTAGAGCGAGTATCTATGGATTAAATTAGTCGAAAAATTGCCTATTTACTCAACAATCCAAAAACCTATTATGTGTAGGAATTTTACGGCAAGTGGCTTTGCCGCAGCACTGAAACCGTATAAGTTTACTGGTACATATTTTAAGCGTTGGCAGACAAGTACCATCTTATGGCTCACAGCTATGAACGTGTTCTGGCTCATCAGTGTCCCTTCGGGAACGATTGCTCATGAGCAGGAGAAGGCGTTCAAGGAAGCCACCATCGTGTTCCTTGGAGCAGTTCTTAGCATGATCGGAGATTAGTTTGTCGATGCATATTTGCTTGTGTGTGTTGCCAATAACTTATGGGAGGCGCTCAAATCCAAATTTGGGGCCACCGATGCTGGGAGCGAAATATATATTATAGAGAAGTTCCACGATTACAAGATGGTTGAAAACCGTCCTGTACTAGAGCAGGCTCATGAGATAATATGCATCGTTAAGGAGCTTGAGCTGCTTAAGTGGGAGTTACCGGCAAGTTTGTCGCGGGTTGTATAATCGCTAAGCTCCCTAATTCCTGAAGGAACTTTGCCACCACTCTAAAATATCAGAGGCGTGAATTCTTAGTGGAGGATTTCATTGGCCATCTGAGTGTTGAGTAGAATTCGAGGGCAAAGGACTCGCACGGAAAAGGGGCCGAAGGGACTTCTGTCGCCAACATGGTGAACCAGAGGATCTCCAACTCCCACAAGCCCAAGGGAAAGAACGGTGTCCAACACAATACCGACTTTAAGAAGAAGGGTGGGAAGACCTTCAAGAAGAACAAGAAGGATGAGGGCTGCTTTACTTGTGGTTCGGTTGAACATTGGGCCAACAAGTGCCCAAACAAGTTTAAGAAGTCGGGACAGGACTCCAAGTCTTTCAACATGATTGTGGGCAACAATGAGAATGGTGCATCTGGGTAAGGTAATTCATTTACTATTTCTTCAGTGTTTGAGCCCATCAATTGGTGGGTGGACACAGGTGCAGGCATTCATGTATGTGCTGACATTTCATTGTTTTCTTCTTACCAGGTCACAGGCCACGGGTCCGTATTGATGGGGAATGGCATGAGTGCTTCTGTTCATGGTGTTGGCACGGTCGATCGGAAGTTTACCCCGGGAAGGATCGTGCAGCTGAAGAACGTGCAGCATGTCCCCGCCATCAAGAAGAACCTCGTTAGTGTCTCCCTTCTATGTAGAGAAGGCTTTAAGTTGGTATTCGAGTTTAATAAATTACTTGTTACTAAGTATGCACTATTTGTTGGAAAAGATTATGAGAGCGGAGGGATGTTCTGCCTTTCCCTCGCAGATTTCTGTAATAAAGTCGTGAACCATATTCATTCGAGTGTTAATGAATTTGAAGTTTGGCATTCACGTCTTTGTCATAAGTTTTGGTGTTATGACGCGGCTAGCTAAGTTGGATTTAATCCCGACACTACTAGGAAAATGGTTATATATAGAAGTTTACCAGTAGCGCCTGTTTCAGCACCCACGCTACTGGTATTTACCAGTTGTGCCTGGTGCAAAACACGCTACTGCTATGAAATATCAGGAGCGTTTGTTAGCTTGAGTTGCGTTGTTGTTACATGGGCCGCAGGGCAAAAACAATAGCCCACTTAGCTGTAGCATTTGTTTTGAACGGGCACTACAGTTGGGCTTAGCAGTAGTGCCGACCCTACGCAGCGCTACTACTATAGGGAAAGAAAACCGGCCCGCGCCGGGCCCCGCACCAGTACCCCCCCTCTCGCTCTCACATTGATCCCCTCCGCCGGACGACGCCGCCACGGTAAGGGTTCCTCCCGGGCCGCCTCACCCCCGCCGACGGCACCGCCGCAGCAGCACCCCAGCTACCACGCAATGCCTCTCGCCTCCTCTAACGCTCCAGCCCCATAAGTCCCCCTCGCCTCCTCCCTGTGTGCGCGCCACTAGGCTCTGATCGATTCGCCGCGGCGGCTCTTGCCATGCTATGGAATTTCGCGTGGTGGAAAGGGATTTAGCGATTGCGATGTGGCTCTCGCCATGTCTGGTTAGATAGTTTATTGTTCATGCTTATGTTGCAAGTTTCACACCCCGCCCTGCTTGTCAAGTGCTCTCAGCTCCCTGGGCAAAATTTTGGCCAGAATTTGAACTGAAATACAATTCTCTATTAGGTTTATGAGAAAGTGATTAGGTTTGGCTTAAGTTTTCCAAGTAAAGTTGCAACAAAAAATATGGACCTGGGTACTAAAGAACTATCTACAGTATACTCTTCAAGTCACTAAACCCGCAGTCAGAAATAGATCGACCGTAAGTAAGCAAACGAGATGGTACATGTGCGACGCCTGCTTCCCGCCCGCGGTGGCCACATGCGACGGCTTCTCCATGGCTTGCGGGGTCGCAGCGGGTGCCTAGGACGGCCGGGTGGGGCTCGAAGACGGTGAGGCGAGGCGAGAGGACGATGGGGTAGGAGTGGGGGTTGGTGGCCGGGTGGGCTCCAGATTAACCCTAGATCGTTGCTGCCTCGGAGGGTTCGTCCCACCTAGCTGGCGGCCTGGCGCCGACGATATGGCTGCATGGAGGGACCCACAGCATGGTGCCAATCCATCCCGAGTGTGAATTATATATTTCAAATATTTTAACTTCATTCAGATTCACCAAGTTTATATTAAAAAAATAGAGTACTAGTAGTATTCATAACATCGAATATACTCCCTCCGTTTCTAAATATAAGACATTTTCATATATTTAGACAGAGACAGAGGGAGTATATAGAATTAAAATATGCTTTATTATGGATCTAATAAAACTAATTTGGTGTTTTAAATGTCTGGTCGGACCTAAAAAGTTTTATTTAGGGAAAACCAAAACTTCAATTTTTTGGGTTACATGATCTCTATTAGGTTATTGTCTGAACTGAACTACAATTTAGTTGTTATTTTGCTTGCCATTACCTAATGTGTATTCTCTATGGTGTGAAACTGATGTTTCCTATTTTCTGTGTATATTATTCAAAATCTGTCAAATTCTAGCCAATTTCCTATTTTCCTCATGTGTTAGTAAGTTAATTGAAAACTTTATGTTTACTTTTTGGATCGTTAATCCTTTAATCATATTGCTTTAGGGAAATGGCGCCACCACCACCACCACCATGTTGACTGTGCAAGTCAAGGTGCGCCGGCAGCCTTGCAACTGGCATGCTATTCGGCATCTACTTCTAGTCTAGTTTCCTTCATGCGGCGGTAACAAATTATATGAAACTTGTAACCCCTATTTTGTTTTTAGTGTTATTGGCTTTAATGCATCGTGTATATATCATTTTGCTTTTTTTACACAAATCGTCCCATGCAATGTGAGGTTGGAATTTAACAAGCTGGCCGGAGACACTATGACTTTTGAGGCTCGGGGGGGGGGGGGGCTACACTATGGAGGTCAAGAAAGAACGTAATATGTCACAGATTGGAGGAGATGAATGGGTCCGTTTCCTCGCCCACATGGGTATCACTGGTGGTGAGTTGATCAGCTTCTCCTTCAGAGCAGAAAGACCCAAGCTGGTCATCATTTATGTCCACAAGGAGGAAGATGATGAAGATGATGAAGATGATGAGGATGATGAGGACCCACTTTATGAAGCCATCTTAGCTCAAAGAATGAGGCTGAGCGAGGAGGAGGTGTGCAACCTATGGGACATAATTCCACCATATGCTGCCTTCGTCGGGGTGCCATTCGTGACCCGCCTGACAAGTACCATGGTTGATCAGCATGTCATGGTATGTTGCATTTACTGTAGTAATTTGATGATATGCTTTATTGTAGAGTGCAATGATATGTTGTGTAGAAGCTAGTCGATGATATGCTTTAGTGTAGAGATTCTGATGACATGCTTAATTAATTAGTGTAGAGTCCAATGAAATGCTTATTGTTCGACCGATGATATGCTTTAGTGTGTAGCTAGAGTCCAATGATATATATGCTTAGTGTAGAATCCGAAGAACTGTCAATAGTGTAGAATCCATATATACATATTAGTAGAATTCATGCTTAGTAGAAATGTAGTACTATCTTTTGATAGTGTAGAATGTGTAAGGCTACTTATTAGTTGATATGTTCTTGTTATTCAGAAATTGCCAAAGAGCCTATCTGAGAGTTGTGGTATCAAGCCTGATGAAGAAGGCTCTGCTGGAATACGCCTTACTGCGAGGGGCTCCGTCACCACCTGTGCGTATGGCGTGGACACGAACGGTCGCACACACTTCAACTCGGTTGGGTGGAAGAGCTACCTTGTTGGCAAGAATCTTCATGTTGGACATGCAATCCTAATTACTATCAGGAACACCCACCGCCAAGGCTTGAGGATGATGATCGTCATCGATATCATCTAGAACTACATATGCATGTGGCTGCTGAACCATATATATGCTAGTATGACTTCCTAGTAGACTTATCAACTATGATCTATCCATGCATTGTTGACTACTATATATGAGTTTGTGAGATTGTGTGATTATATTAAATGTGGTATTGTCGTTAATGTTTGCATCTGACTTCTTTTTATTTCTATTTATCTAGTTGTAGCGTGGGGAGAAAATAGGGCGCTACTACTACGTCATGATAGTGGTAGTGTTGGTATAGAAAGAGGTG
The DNA here is from genome assembly GCF_002162155.2 of Triticum dicoccoides. Lineage (NCBI taxonomy): Eukaryota > Viridiplantae > Streptophyta > Magnoliopsida > Poales > Poaceae > Triticum > Triticum dicoccoides. The sequence continues at coordinate 624,145,047 of NC_041389.1, forward strand.
CTACTACTAAGTATTTTAGTTGTAGCGCTTGTTCAGAAACGCGCTACTGCTAAAAAATAGTTGTAGCACCATAGCAGTAGCGCGGGCTCCCATGCTACTGGTAAGGTTTTCCCTAGTAGTGTGAGTTTCACTTTAGCCAAAGGTTCTAAGTGCCTTTCATGTGTGCAAGCTAAGCAACCTTGCCAGCCTCATAAGGCTGCGGAGGAGAGACACTTGGCACCATTAGAACTCATACATTCTGATCATTGTGAGATGAATAGTGTGTTGACTAAAGGTGGAATGAAATACTTCATTACATTGATAGATGATTCCACTAGATATTGCTACGTGATCTGTTAAATAATAAAGACGAGGCTCTACACTACTTTAAAATCTATAAGGCGGAAGTTGAGAATCAACTTGAAAATAAAAATAAACGAGTCCGGTCAGATTGTGGTGAGAGTACTTCTCGAGTGAGTTTGGTTCCTTTTATGCAGAACACGAAATTATTCATGAGAGAACGCCTCCCTATTCTCCCCAGTCAAACGGGGTTGTCGAGCGGAAAAACTGTACTCTAACTAATTTGGTTAACGCCATGTTAGACACATCGGGTTTATCCAAGGCATGGTGGGGGGAGGCTATATTGACAGCCTGTCATGTCCTGAATAAAGTGCCGACAAAGGATAATGAGATCACTTCCTATGAGAAATGGGCGAAGAGAAGGACAACACTCTCGTACTTGCGTACTTGGGGATGTTTGGCGAAATTCAATGTGCCGATCCCCAGAAAGCTTAAGCTTGGACCCAAGACCCTCGACTGTGTTAATTTGGGCTACGCTAAGAACAACGTTGGCTATAGATTTCTTATAGTAAAATCCGAGGTACCTGACCAGAGGGTTGGTACAATTTTGGAGTCTAAGGATGCTACATTCTTCGAGGATATCTTTCCTATGAGAGATATGCAAAGCACTTCTAGACAGGATCTGAGGAGACTCCCGAGCCTGCCATTCCTATGGAATATTATGAACGAACACATGATGAAAATCCTGAGGAGGATGATGAGGAAACCCTTGGTAGGGGCAAGAGACAAAGGACTGCAAAGACCTTTGGTGATGATTTATTCGTGTACCTCGTGGATGATACTCCCACTTCTATTTGAGAAGTGCATGCCTCTCCAGAAGTTGACTATTAGAAGGATGTGGTCCGTAGCGAGATGGATTCCATCATGGCTAATGGGACATGGGAGATCACTGAGCGTCCCTATGGTTGTAAACCATTGTGATGTAAGTGGGTGTTCAAAAAGAAGCTTATGCCCGATGGTACGATTGAAAAGTACAAGGCTAGGCTTCTGGCCAAGGGCTATGACCAGAAAGAAGAGGAAGATTTCTTCGATACTTATTCACATGTGGCTAGAACGGCCACCATTCGAGTATTACTCTCGTTGGCGGCCTCGCACGGTCTTCTCATCCACCAGATGGACGTTAAGACGCCTTTTCTGAATGGAGAGCTAAACGAGGAAATATACATGCAACAGTCAGATGGCTTTGTGATAGATGGTCAGGAAAGAAAGGTGTGTAGGTTGTTGAAATCTGTATATGGCCTGAAGAAAGCACCTAAGCAATGGCATGATAAGTTTCATACAACTCTGACATTTGTTGGCTTCGTTGTTAATGAAGCTGACAAATGTGTATAATATCGCCATGGTGGGGGCGAAGGAGTTATATTGTGCTTGTATGTTGATGACATACTGATATTCGGAACCAATCTCAAAGTCAATGAGGAGGTCAAGTCGTTTTTGTCTTGGAACTTTGAGATGAAAGACCTTGGTGTGGCTGATGTTATCTTGAACATCAAGCTACTGAGAGATAATGAGGGTGGGGTCACACTTCTGCAATCCCATTATGTTGAGAAGGTGTTGAGTCATTTTGGATATTCAGACCGCACACCATCTCAAACACCATATGATCCTAGCGTGTTGATTCGAAAGTTTGAAGGCACGGCTAAAGATCAACTGAGATACTCTCAAATTATTGGTTCACTGATGTACCTAACTGAGCCGGTTTGTTTCCAAACCGAGTGATGTACATTGGCATGTTGTTGAAAGAGTTATGCGCTATTTGAAAGGTACTATGAACTATGGACTTCACTATACCGGATACCCGTCGGTACTTGAAGTGTATAGTGATGCGAATTGGATCTCTGATGCTGATGAGATGAAGGCCACAACTACGTATATGTTTACTTTTGGAGGTGGCGTTGTTTCCTGGAAGTCTTGCAATCAAATGATCTTAATGAGATCGACATTGGAAGAAGAATTAACACCATTAGACACATCTGGTGTTGAAGCAGGATGGCTTTGGGATCTTTTGATGGACTTGCCATTGGTTGATAAACCAATTCCGGCTATTCTTATGAACTGTGACAATTAGACTGTCATCACCAAAGGTGAAGAGTTCAAAGGACAACATGAAGTCCAACCAACACATAAGAATGAGATTAAAAGCTGTCAGAAAATTAAGAAACTCTGGAGTGATAGCGTGTCAGGACCCCGATCCTAAGTCACACCGATCTAGCATGTAACACATCATATCACTTTGCGGCCTCACACACGGTATTCCCACGGGTGCCACCTTACCTGGATAGTGCCGCTAGCATCCATATGACGAAGAACCCGGGCCGAAATGACTAGTCATAAACCGAAGGTGGTGCTAACTTACAGGGACAGGCATACATGACCCAACAACGAACGTGTCGATCAACAATGTATGAACCCAAACCGTAGCAAGCTACAAGGACTTAAAGGAACAACGCGTGACATTTCCCCAAAGGAACAAACATAGGAATGAAGGACACATGTCGGCCAGTCTAAGTGTTCTGGAGCAGTAGCAAGCTACCATGGCTTGGTGGAAGCACTAGGAGATATTTCCCGGTAAGAGAGGCTACCAATAATAAACAACTAGGTTGTCAGATCCCACACATACCAAGCATTTCAATAACATACAAACAGTATGCTCGATATGTGCAAATACAATATGCTCGAGCCTCAGTTGCTGTAGTGACGGCGGCGACATCGCCGGCGGCGTGGAGTTCTCGGCCAAGACGGGGCTATGGCCTAGACGTTGAAAGAAACCATGGGACAAGGGGGAAACGACTCGGGGGCTCACCGTGAGTCCATTTGGAGGGTCAGTGGGCTCGAGGGCGGCCGGAGTTCAGCGAATCGAGCGACGGCGGCTGGCGGGTCTGAGGTAGGAGATGAGCTCGAAGGCATCTCCGCAGGGTGTCTGGGCTCGTGGGACTCGGTGTAGAGGTGTGCCCCAGAGAGGTGGAGCTCGTGCGCTAGCTAGCTAGGCGTGGGGAGGTCGGTGTCCGCGGTGGTGCTCGTCGGCGGCGACGGCTGCGCTTGGTGGCTGCGTGCAAGAGAAGCAGAGGAGGGGAGAGAGAGCAGCGAGTGAGGGAGAGGAGTGAGGGGTCCAGAGCGGCAACGAGGGAAGGATCGGGGATCCCACGTGGAAGCAGGAGGTGGCCGAATCCGCATGCGCGCGCACCACGCCTCTCCTCTGCCTACTGGTTGAAGGAAGAAGACGGGCATGCCCTTGTGGGCTGGGCCAACAGTGCTGGGCCGTCCAGGTGGGCTTTGGTGAGCGCCAGGTAAGGCTTTTCCTTTTGATTTGTTTCTGTTTTCTACTTTTGCAATTTGTTTTTGATTTAGTAAAAACACCAAATCATTTCTATAAATCCTGAAATTAATTATGGGCAATAACTGAATTATCTCAGAGGCCCTTAGCTGTTTCCAGAATTGTTGGAGCATTTAATAATATTTATAGAAATCAAATGCCCCAATTCAAATATTTTATGACTTAAATTCAGTGCCCAACTTGTTCCTTAAAAAAGTTCATTATTTTTTGTATGGATCAAAATCATTGCCAAAAATATCAAACATCAAAGAAGAGCATTTTGGGTTCTTGAATGCAATTTATTTAAGCTGGACCTATTTGGATTTCAAAGTGCTAGGGTTTGATCACCCCCAATTCAACTTTCAAATAAATTTAGACATGAAGCATGGATGATTATGCAACTAGTTACAGGCAATGCTAAGATTATGACAACTCACCCCCACTAAACAAGAATCTCGTCTCGAGTTTCAAGCGTAGGGTAAGATGAAGAGGGGACGCAAACTAACGCAATCTTCACGATCCAGGTTGCACTTCATAAGAATGTTGATTCGATCACCATCTTTGTCTCGACGTCTTGCTCTGAGAACTTCAACCAACATGACAACGAGAGGAAAGGAAAAACTCTAGAAGGATCGATCTTCTTGGAGATCGAACAACTCAGGATCAACTCATGGAGTGAGACATTAAAACATCTCTCGAGCTGAGACACGTAGCATACATCCAGAGGGATGAAGTGAACAGATGACGATGGTTCACTAGATAGGCAACAATTACATACTTAAGAAGGTGGTGAACGGTTGTCAACATAACGAGGAGTTGAGTTGCCATGATACCATAGCGAGACATCTTGGAGGAGGTGACTCTTGGAATTATTACCTTAAGTGGCAAAAAGAATTAGTTTTTATGTAGGGATCATTGAGACTCTTTATACCAGCCTAAGACAATTCACCAGCAATCGTTTGGCGGAGTGCGAAGGAATGGCATACCCAGACTAGAATGGATGATGTGGATTACCTTGTTGAAGACAACGCAATAGATGCTTTTGCTTATCATCAGAAATGGATAGCGGCGAAGGCTATGCTCGGTGGGTGCACGCAAGAGAAGCAGAGGAGGGGAGAGAGAGTAGCGAGTGAGCATGAGGAGATAGGGGTCCAGAGCGACAACGAGGGAAGGATCGGGGCTCCCAAGTGGAAGCAGGAGGTGGCCGAAGCCGCACGCGCGCGCGCCACGCCTCTCCTCTGCCTACTGGCTGAAGGAAGAAGACGAGCATTCCCCTGTGGGTTGGGCCAACAGTGCTGGGCCGTCCAGGTGGGCTTTGGTGAGCGCTAGGTAAGTGCTTTTACTTTTTATTTGTTTCTGTTTTCTACTTTTGCAATTTGTTTGTGATTTAGTAAAAACACCAAATCATTTCTATAAATCCCGAAATTAATTATGGGCAATAACTGAATTATCTCAGAGGCCCTTAGCTATTTACAGAATTGTTGGAGCATTTAATAATATTTATAGCAATTAAATGCCCCAATTCAAATATTTTATGACTTAAATTCAGTGCCCAACTTGTTCCTCAAAAATGTTCATTATTTTTGGTATGGATCAAAACCATTGCCAAAAATATCAAACATCAAAGAAGAGCATTTTGGGTTCTTGAATGCATTTTATTTAAGCTGGACCTATTTGGATTTCAAAGTGCTAGGGTTTGATCACCCCCAATTCAACTTTTAAATAAATTTAGACATGAAGCATGGATGATTATGCATCTAGTTACAAGCAATGCTAGGGTTGTGATATAGCATTGGAGTATGTCCATATGGCTAAGAATCTGGCAGATCCCTTTGCAAAAGGGCTAGCACGTGTTGTGATAGAGTGCATCAAGGGAGATGGGTATGAGACACACATGAGTTGCCATGGTGGTAACCCAACCTATGTGATCAAAGATCCCATGAAGTAGGACCTGGGTAAACAAGCCAGTGGTGAACTGAGGAGAGTAACTACACTAACCCACTCCCTTGGAGATGCAATACTCTCGAAACTGTATGGTAGGATGACTATTGTCTTAATGTGTTCCAAAGCTTATGTAAGCAAGATGCTATCCTACAGAGCGATCTTTGGAGGAACACACCTATGTGAGCCCGACTACTGGTCACAGTTTATGAGATTGGGGTGATCTCTATTAAGCTCATGAATAGGCCAGGAGTGTGACTTATATGCTCCACCCGAGGGGTCAGCCTTCGGCAGCCTAGTACTAGTAAGACATGTGGTGAAGCTTCTTTACGCTAAACTGACAATTCAAGGCATAGTCCATTGTCTAGTTGTGAAGGAGTGTAGCTACTTCCTCTAGGTGAAGCTCAACCTTAATAGGTATTCACTGAAACACTAGTATATTGAAACAGCGATTGGAACAGAGGACATAATGGGCCCTCGAGATCTGGTGGGGGATTGCTGAAATTTGGGATGGGCTTTAGGCCCATATAGCAATTTCTGAAAATCTCTAAGGGCCCATGTGGGTTTATTGGCACTAGGTGTAGTGGGAAGTTTAGTCCCACCCCGAAAGATGGAGAGGAGTTGGACCTCCTTATAAGGGTTTCCCTTCTACATGCTATTGGAGCTTGAGAATAGAAGATGCCCTCACGCACTCCTCCTCCGCTGCCCGCCTTGCCATGCCTCGTCACGATGCGTCGCGTGATACGTCTCCAACGTATCTATAATTTATGAAGTATTCATGCTATATTATTATCTGTTTTGGATGTTTATGGGCTTTATTATACACTTATATTATGTTTAGGACTAACCTATTAACCGGAGGCCCAGCCCATATTGCTGTTTTCTTGCCTATTTCAGTGTTTCAAAGAAAAGGAATATCAAACAGAGTCCAAACAGAATGAAACCTTCGGGAGCGTTATTTTTGGAACGGAAGCAATCCAGGAGACTTGGAGTTGAAGTCATCTAAGTTTCAAGGTGGCCATGAGGGCGGGGGGCGCCCCCCCTACTTGGCGTGCCCCCATGTCTCGTGGGCCCCTCGAGGCTCCCCCTACCGACTTCTTTCGCCTATATATTCCCATATACCCTAAAAACATCAAAGCGAACAATAGATCGGGAGTTCCACCGCCACAAGCCTCTGTAGCCACCAAAAACCTCTCGGGAGCCCGTTCCGACACCCTACCGGAGGGGAGGATCCCTCACCGGTGGCCATCTTCATTATCTCGGCGCTCTCCATGACGAGGAGGGAGTAGTTCACCCTCGGGGCTGAGGGTATGTACCAGTAGCTATGTGTTTGATCTTTCTCTCTCTCTTGTGTTCTTGATTTGGCACGATCTTGATGTATCGCAAGCTTTGCTATTATAGATGGATCTTATGATGTTTCTCCCCCTCTACTCTCTTATAATGAATTGAGTTTTCCTCTTGAAGTTATCTTTTCGGATTGAGTCTTTATGGATTTGAGAACTCTTGATGTATGTCTTGCCGTACTTATCTGTGGTGACAATGGGATATTCACGTGATCCACTTGATGTATGTTTTGGTGATCAACTTGCGGGTTCAATGAACTTATGCATAGGGGTTGGCACACGTTTTCGTCTTGACTCTCCGGTAGAAACTTTGGGGCACTCTTTGAAGTACTTTGTGTTGGTTGAATAGATGAATATGAGATTGTGTGATGCATATCGTATAATCATGCCCACGGATACTTGAGGTGACAATGGAGTATGTAGGTGACATTAGGGTTTTGGTTGATTTGTGTCTTAAGGTGTTATTCTAGTATGAACTCTATGATAGATTTAATGGAAAGAATAGCTTTATGTTATTTTACTACGGACTCTTGAATAGATAGAACGGAAAGGATAACCTTGAGGTGGTTTCATACCCTACCATAATCTCTTCGTTTGCTCTCTGCTATTGGTGACTTTGGAGTGACTCTTTGTTGCATGTTGAGGGATTGTTATATGATCTATCTATGTTATTATTGTTGAGAGAACTTGCACTAGTGGAAGTATGAACCTTAGGCCTTGTTTCCTAGCATTGCAATATCGTATACACTCAGTTTTATCATTACTTACCTTGCTGTTTTTATATTTTCAGATTACAAAAACCTATATCTACCATCCATATTGCGCTTGTATCACCATCTCTTCGCCGAACTAGTGCACCTATACAATTTACCATTGTATTGGGTGTGTTAGGGACACAAGAGACTCTTTGTTATTTGGTTGCAGGGTTGTTTGAGAGAGACCATCTTCATCCTACGCCTCCCACGGATTGATAAACCTTAAGTCATCCACTTGAGGGAAATTTGCTACTGTCCTACAAACCTCTGCACTTGGAGGCCCAACAACGTCTACAAGAAGAAGGTTGTGTAGTAGACATCATCGCGCCGCGCCGTGCCGCGGGTTGGGGGAATGAGCCAAGCCGAGCTCACACGTACGCGCTTATTTTTTCCGGTCACTAACGGAGAGTTTCTGATAGCTGGGCCACGATCTGAGACGTCAGATCATGGGTTGTCACGGACTTAGACGTGGGTTGAGCCCACGTCTCTCAACGCGGCTGCGCCTATATAAGTGTGTGGTGTCTCCTAACCCTAGCCGCCATGAACAGATGACATCTGCTCCCACGCGAACCGCCCACGTCATTCCTTTGCTGTTGCTGCCGCTGGTGACTCCATCCCGTCCGCCGCGTACACGGTCGACAGGAGAGCAGGTCTCCGAAACCCGTCTCTCCGGTTCCTGTACGGGAGAGAGGCGAATAGGTTTTTGGGAAGAAACTACGCGACTGCTCGCCTCCGATCCACTACTTCCTCTACGTCTGCGTTGTCTTCGTCATCCATGTCCACCGACACCGAACGTGCCGCCGCTGAGAAGATCAAGGCCAACAAGAAGGCCGCCGAGGATGTCGCTGCTGCTGTCACCGCCGTCGCGGCTTCTGCCTGGCCTATTGGAGGGTATAACACGTTTATCCCGCTCCTGTTTATTTTTGTACTAGCAGTATGTGTAGATTTGTCTACTATTTGCTTAGTATGTGCATGTTTGGATCAGAGTCAGTATGTCATCAATTCAGTCAATGCCATGCTAGTGATTTATCTACGGATTAAATTAGTCAAAAAAATTCCTATTTACTCAACATTTAGCACTTGGAAGCTGAAGTAACACTACAGAAGTTCTCTACCTCAGTTTTCCTACTCTTTTACTCTTTCTAATGCCCTTCCATCTGGAGCAGTGTAATTTATTCAGTACACAACTTGTCATCTTCTCCCTATGTAAATCTTCAGCCTGGCCATTCTATTTTGAAATGAGTTACAGTATCTTGGACTTGCATATTTAACCCCATCGGTGACATGTTGGATTTATGGGATTTTGCTTGCCTTCTGCGAGCAAACTTTAGATGAAAAGCTGCCACAAAATGCATCAGATCAACTATTGATAGAGATTGTACTGAAGAGGTAATCTGTTTGAACTTCAAATATACATATTGTTGTAGTCGTGATTATCATGGGCCATATGTTAATTTTCCCTAGTTTTATGTTTTGATTTCTCTTGCTCAAGGCTCGAGAGCAGAACACGTGACGTTGTTTGCAGATATGGTTTGCATGATCAACTTTCACTAGATAAGAGCATGCTTATAGACGATCTAGATTCAGGTTGTGAAGCAAGAGCACTCGAAGTGCTAAGTAAGTTACTGAAACAATACCATGTGTTTGGCACTTTCTCTAATAAGCACCCTTCTTTTCCAGGTGAAGTTGATGAAGAAATGGAAAGAGAAGACTCATCCATACAGGAAAAATTGGATATGGAGCTGCAAGATCTAAACAAAGGACTTCAGCAAAAGGAGGTACTATTTTCCTTTCATTATGATTGTAATTGTTCATATACGAATTTAAAACTTATCTGGCTTGACCTGGACACTTTGTTCACATGTACTGAATTTTCTTCCATTCTGCCATCCATAGTAAACTCATGTTCAAAGATAACCACACTTTTGCCCATCATAACCTAAATCAGATTTCCATCTCCTCAATATGTAGGGTGGTTCATGCCCAGCTTCTGCCCAAGGTGCAGCAATAGATGCAGTTGCATCAACAGCGGCAATTTGTGGTGATTCATTCGCAATTCATCTTGTAGACCATGCCCCGGACGCCACTCACCTTACTTATAGTCTATACAAGGCATTCTGTGCGGTCGCCACTGCTGAGCCTCTCCATATTGCAAATTTATATGGCCAAGCACCTTTGGTGTGGTCGCCACGGCTGAGCCCTTATATGTTCGAGATCTTATATGGCCAAGTTTGGTTCTTGTTCGAGAGAATAGAAGTGCTCTTAATTAAGGTAATGGTGTCTTCCAAGAGGGGAACAGGCAAGTGCATAAGCTAGGTAGAGACACGTTAATAACAGTAGGAATCAAAAAGATCCATTGGAATATAATCCACAAGCTGGTGCCCTGGTGAAGAAATTAGTGTAAGTTAAGGAGATGCAGTAGAAGCTGACCATTAAGGGCTTAAGGCCAACTATAGGGCATCAGAGTTGGAAGTGGTTCAACACTGATTTGCTTCTTGGTGTTTGCTTTTCACTATTGGTTGTTCACAAACGCAAGATTGTACTTCATACAAAAGCTCTTCTATAATATGTAAGCTTAGCTGATTCTCTGATTCAGATGAAGCTTTTCTAGAATATGCAGGCTTAGCTGATTCAGAGCAAGATGAGATATCGGGTGCACCTTACAATAAGCCTGCTTTAATCCTGCGAACCTTTTATCCGTTTCTTGGACCTCCAAGATAAACCTGCTACTGACATACCATTGTGAACGTTTTCTCCGTTTCTTGGACGTTCATGCTAAGCCTGCTACTAACGTAGCATTGTAATCAGTGACCTGCTAAACCTACTACTAATGTAGAATTGTAATCAGTGATCTAAAGTGTGATCCTTGATCCATCTGGTAATTCCTGATAAAATGGTACAACCTATTAGGTCACATTTCATATTTTGTAGCTTTATATTTTTACATAGAAATGTACACTATAAAAACCTCTACAAACTTGAATATGAGAAACAGGTTGGTGTGGACGCAACAAAATGTTGTAAGCCCCAGATTGCACGCATACCATTTTTGTCTTAAATCTAAATTAGTCAAAGAAGAAAATAAAATGGCAACCCAGCATTACTATCATGCAACACATTCCGTCATATGACTCATCAACGGGGCACGGCGTGCCTCCGCGCGGGCATGTCTAGTAGCTCACTACGACCGGAGAGTACCATCGGCCAGACACAATTGACATGCAATATGAGATCCCAACGAGAGGATCGAACTACACACTCTACGGGTTTTGGGCAGGGCGGACGCCGTCCTTCTTGACGATCAGAAGGCACGGACGGATCCAGGCGGCCACCGGAACCCCCACACCTCGACACTGTCGCCAGGCCGCAGTCCACCATGAAGCTCTTGTACCCCTTACCGTTGATGATGGTGGCATCGTTGCAATGGAATTTATTCAGCTTCTGGCGATCAGATTTGCACTAGCCACGACCCCAGCCACTGCTGACGTAGACGGACAAGGACACGGCCGGGTATGTCGTCGGCCAAGCCCGCACCCCGGGATCCTAATTGGCCTGGGATCGGTGGTGTTGAAGCCACACGCGGTGATCTCGGCGACATAGAGGAAGGAGCGGAGGCGGGCGCGTGTGCAGGCTGGGAGGAGGAAGCGGGCGTGCCATGGGTTCATGTCTGACTTTCTCGGGACCTTCTCCCTGATATAGCTCAGCGGCAGGTTCCGTCTCTAGAGAAGTGTTGTTTCTTCTGGAACTGGCCCACTAGTAAAAAACAGGGCTTTGGTCATAGCTCAATATACACATTATTCCCGGTTGCATTATGAACCGGGACTAATGTGAGAATTAGTCACAACTCGTGCGGCTAAAGGCATTTGTTCCGGTTCAAATGAGCCCTTTAGTCCCGGTTTGAGACATGATCCGGGACTAAATGGTGCCATGCCCTTTAGTCCCGGTTCGTATATCAAACCGGGACTATAAAGATTAGACCTTTAGTCCCGGTTTGAGACACGAACCAGGACTAAAGGGTGCAGCCCTTTAGTCCCGGTTCGTGTCTCAAACCGGGACTAAAGGTCCCATTTTCAAACTCTACCCCCCCCCCCTGGTGGATCGCCTTTTAGTTTTGTAAAAAGTAAAAGAAAATGATAAGAACTTCAAAAATTAAAATCCTTCAAGATGTAGTTATGTCACTACATCTATTAGTTAGGAAAATTAAAAAACTTAATTTTTGACATGTTTTGCAATAAAGTGTTATGAAAAAGTAAAACGGCCATATCTTTTGCATACGATGTCGAAAAAAACGCATAATATATCAAAAAAATCGGCACGAAAATCCGCATCCGATTTCGACCACCGTGGGCCTGTTTGCAAATTTTTAGAATCCTCAAATTCTAAAAGGAAAAAAAGTTATGCTCAAATTTCGGTTTTTTTTATTTTGGTTAAATCTAGTCAAACTATGGTCAAACTACTTATTCAAGAAGTATTAGTGGTACTAAATAATTATTCAAGAATATTAGTGTTACTAAATAATTATTCAGTATTTTGAATTTTGGTCAAATCTGGTCAAACTGTGGTCAAACTATGGTCAAACTATGGTCAAACTACTTATTCAAGAAATATTAGTGTTACTAAATAATTATTGTTTTTTAAAATAATAGTATCAAACTCAAACAGTGAAACGTGTGACTTCATGCTCAAGCTAAACTCCTGAGGGTTAATAGGATTGACATCTTACTATTGTCAGGAAAACAACAAGTGCAGACTTGGAAACGAGGGGGAATAGAATCCGGAACTTAAGCGTGCTTAGGCTGGAGTAGTGAGAGGATGAGTGACCGACCGAAAAGTTAGATGATTTGGAATGATGAGGGGTGATTAGAGATTAGAGGTTAAATTGAGCAATGATGACTGGTGATTAGAGATTAAATTGTAAAATAATTCAGAAATTTGAAAATCAAAAAAAAATTCAAAAAAAAATCTTACAAAATTTCGTAAAAATATAAAAAAAATCTCTAGTCCCGGTTGGTGTTACCAACCGGGACTAAAGGTGGAGCTCCAGACAGCGGCCACGTGGAGGGCCTTTAGTCCCGGTTCGTATAAGAACCGGGACTAAAGGCCCTCTAGAACTGGGACAAATGGGCCTTTTTCTACTAGTGGCCCCTCACCCACGCCCGCACCATGTCGGCCCTCTGCCTCGACTGGCTCGCAGGGTCCCGACGCGGGACAGCATCTGCTGCAAGGGGAGGTCGTTGGATTTTAATCGATAGATCAAACTGCCTAGAAGCCTATGTTGTGTAGCTTCTAGGCACTTTGATCTACCGATTAAAATCCAACAATAGGTATCAGAGCCTTGACGGTCAACAATCTATGATGGGGGACAGTGACGTTAAGTCAGTCAAATCCGGCAACGGCGGTTTCAAGGTGAACAAGAACGGTGGACAAAGTGAAGAAAGGCGACAAGTCAGCAACCAAAGGTGGCGGAACGGGCGGCGCCAACATAAAGACGCATCGCAACACCCCCATCCAGTACCCAATACTCACCGAAGCCAACTATGATATGTCGGCAATGAATATGAAGATCATTCTCTGAACCCTTTGAGTATGGGAGGCCATCACGGACGAACACGACGACGACGAGTGCGATGGAGGTGCCATGGCCGCCATAGCCCAGTTTGTGCCGGATTCTGTGCTAATGACATTGGCGGAGTTCGAGGCGGCAAGAGAGGGGTGGAACGCACTCAAATAGATGAGGATTGGAGAAGATTGCATCACGAAGGCTCGGGCACAAGTGTTGAAGTGCCAATTTCACAAGTTGCATATGGAGGAAACTAAACCGGTGAACGACTATGCCATGTGCCTGGCTACTTTGGTGGGAGAGATCCATGTGCTTGGTGCAAAGCTCGAGGAAGTCAAGATCATGGAGAAAATTTTCGGTTTGGTGACTGATAAATTCACGTACATCATTGGCACACTCGAGCAACTTGACGACATCGACAACATGACCATAACGGAGGCTATTGGACGCATGCAGACATGGGAAGAGAATGCTCGTGGTTGTCGGAAAGGAAAAGAAGTTGGTAGTGACCAACACATGTACTAGCACGCAAATTGGGAGTCCCCAAGTAGGAAAGGAAGGTGCAATGTTGGCAAAGGCTCCAGCAACGCGAAGAGCGGCGGACAAATCAGAAAAGGCAGATGAAAAGGCAAGCTGCAAGGTCATGGTAGGGCGGACCGATCTAAAGAGCGGAAGCTATGGGACTTGGATATGTCTGAGGTCAAGTGCTATAACTGCAACAAAAGATGGGTCACTTTGCGAAGGATTGTCCGGAGCCTAACAAGCGGGAGATCAAGGCAAATTTTGCGGAGCTGGAAGACGAATCTCCAGGTCTTCTGATGGCCGAAGTTTGTGATCTCGTCCAAATAGTGGTTGTGAAACCAAACCGGAAGGTGCTACTTCATGAGAAGAAAGTAATACGGAAGTTATCCGGGAACCAGAATGTGTCATGGTATCTAGACACATGACGGGGTGCAAGGAGAAATTCCACAAGCTGAGATATGATGTTCAAGGCTCAGTCAAGTTCGGTGATGGTTCAAATGTGGAGATTTCTAAGCAAGGTCTTGTCCTTTTCGAGGGTCTCACAAGATAACATCGCATACTCACCGGAGTGTACTACATCCCACGTCTTCACAACAACATCATCTCTGTCAGAAAACTTGACGAGAATGGATGCAAGGTGGATATTGAGAACAGAGTGATGACGATCTTCGACAACCTCCAAAACATGCTAGCGCGTGTGAATCGCATGCGGAACAGGCTCTATATCCTCAACCTTGTTCAATCTTAACCAGAGTGTTGGCTCGCCAAGAGTGATGATGATTAGTGGTTATGGCATGCTCGATTTGTACACTTAACTTCTACACCTTGAAGAAGATGTCAAAGATGGAGATGGTATCTGGGATGCCTTTTATCGACCATGTTGATCGAGTATGTTATAGGTGCTTGGTTGGAAAACAGCACCACAGGCTGTTCCCTGCTCAGTCTATCTATCGTGCAAGTGATGCACTCGAGCTGCTCCATGGTAATCTATGTGGCCCTTTCACCCCCGGCAACTCACGCAAGAAAGAAGTACTTCTTCCTTGTGGTAGATGACTACTCGAGATACATGTGGGTCGTTCTCCTACGATCTAAAGATGAGGCATTTGATACATTCAAGAAGCTGAAGGCTGCAATGGAAATGGAACACAAGATGAACGTTCGCGCTCTCTGGACAGATCGCGGCGGAGAGTTTACGTCGAATGAGTTCAATGACTACTGTGGGAAGATCGGCATAAAAAGGTTCCTCGCGGCACCGTATGCGCCACAGTAGAACAGGGTTGTTGAAAGGCGCAATCAAACCGTCATTGACATGGAAAGAAGTTTACTCAAGAGCAAAAACCTTTCGGTGACACTTTGGGGAGAAGTTTTCTTGATGGCGGTCTATCATCTCAACCGAGCACCAACTGAGGTGGTGATCATTAAGATTCTGTATGAAGCAATTTATGGACGTAAGCCGAATGTGTCTCATATATGGACGTTCGGATGCGTGGCACACGTGAAGATGGCGGAGCCGCATCTCTCGAAGCTTGTCGATCGCAGCACCAAGATGATGTTCATCAGATATGAGAGGAGTTCTGGCACCAAGGCATACCACTTCTACAATCCACAAACCAAGCGTCTATGGATTTCACGCGACGTTGTGTTTGAAGAAAACCAAGCATGGAATTGGAATGCGGCACCCAACACTACAAGGGATAACCCTAGTAGTAGCGCTTGTTTTATAGCTATCAGTAGCGCTTGTACAAGCGCTACCAGTAAGGCGCTACAGCTAACTGGTAGCAGTAGCGCTGGTTTTCCGGCGCTACTGCTATACCTAGTTAGCAGTAGCACTTGGTAGGGAAAAGCGCTACTCATAATAGTAAGTAGTAGTAGCGTTTGTTTTGAAAAGCGCTACTGCTAAATTTTCCTGTATTTTTGAAAATGCAGCTTATTGTCACTGTATTTGTATAGGTTTTATATACAGTACTTTCATCACATGATTTTATGACCATGATTAGTTATGATATATAATAGTGGGTGAAATGAACGTGGATTAGATTCAAGTGGAGGAAACATGTGGTGCATGTCGAAAGTAATATTAATCAATCCAAACTTCATCTAGTTTGGATTAGTAGTACTTTCGATGTGCACCACATGTTGCCTCCACTTGAATCTAATCCATGTTCATTTCACCCACTGATATATATATATATATAATAACTCATCGTGCTCATATAACAACTTAGCATCATGCATGGTCATAATAACTTGGTCATCATTTTTGTCCATGAGACATCATATAACAACTTGGTCACTAGTCATAATCACAACTCCTCCTCCTCATCATCATCAACTCTAACACATTGTAACACATGATAACACATTGTACCTAGGACCTACTCCTCCATCATAGGACCTACTACCCTCTTTAAGGTAAAATAGCATAAAACAAGATAGGCCCCGACTCTCCATTATGGAGAATGGAGACTATCCTGTCTCCAATTCTTGCGCTTCGAATAATCTTGCTTCCAAGTAGCTCCATATGATTGTTCATACATTTTGACCATTATTTGATTATCATGTCTTGATCGGTTTTAGAAATCCGGTATGAATAGTTGTGAAACCTAGGCAGATATGGTCGTAAGCTAACAACATCAAGCCGACCTTACAGAAACATCAGATCAGGCACACAATCCTTCGGGATTTTCTGTTGAAAACATAATAATAACATCGTAGTTATCAATGTAGTTTAGCTTTACAAGAATATATGCAAAAGATGCACGGATGTCGTAACAGTAAAAAATCTTACCATGCCATCTCCGTGGATGTTACCATAGGTCAGCACATGCACTAGTGGCATCGTATTGACCATAATGTGCAGACGTTTGATAATTGATATTGTAATTCTCAACATAAATAGTAAATGAGATAAGATGATCTTTCTCCTAATGAGCTAATTTTGCGCCATCCGTGTAGTAGGTTCTGTCTACCATCTTCTGTACATTTTTTGAAGAATGAAAATATGTTGTCAATGGAAATAAGTTGTCAACTATTAAATAAACAATATAAATTACTTAATAACTATGTTTGAGAAACTCACATAGCGGTAGAATCAGAAGCATATCAACAAGGACTCAAATATCCATACTTTCTTCATCGATGTCAGGATCACCAAGATCCAAGGTGACAAGCATACCCTCATGAAAATCATGTGTCTTGCAAAGTGCTTCCCAATTTGGGTAACCAAAATGGGATACGCTTTCAGAATTTTATAGATTTACAGCAAAATCATAACCATGATGGGTCCTTAGGTGAACTATTTTTGTTTCCATATTTCATGATCTTCAAAATCCATCCTCTCCAAGACATAGTGTCTTTCATGTCATGGGATAAGCTAGTCGAATTGTAAAAGACGAAAATTACACGTCGAAAGAAGCAGCAGTCGTACTTAATTACGAAAAAGCACTCGTCGTCATTGCGTACCGTTTCAACATCGAAGGTCTCCTGGAGCTTAATACTGAAGTGCCGACCTTATACCAGGTGAGGCCTGTCGCACAGAACCCGGTCATCGCTGCACCAGTCGCACTCTGGGAGCCTATCATCGTCGTCAGACATTTCCTATGTTTATAATTCAAAGATTACACTTTTACAATTCAATATATGTACTACAAAAACTAAATTAGATCGTTGTTATTCATCACGGGTTGACTATCGGTCTGTCGAGTCTTTTCTTGAAAACTCTCAGCTCACGTGGTGTATATATTCGACCGTTGGTGATGGCCGCTCCTCCCTTTGTTCGCGAGTGCATTACACCAAAATGTCTAGCACAAGGGAACGAAGGAGAAGCCACCCTCATGAGAATAGTCGGGATTCTTCGTCCACTCATATATGGTGGAGACTCTCCCTCACTGATTCCTCTCTGACATGTGCGATCGTCGGTGATGGTCGTTACTCCTCCTTCCCCTAGTGCATAACAAAGGTCTAGCACAAGGAGAAGAAGGAGAAACGACCCCCACGACAATAGTCAGGATTCTTCGTCCTCTCTCATATATGGTGGACACACTCCCTCGCTGATTTTTCGACCATTGGTGATGGTCGTTACTCCTCCCTCCCCCGGTGCATAACAAAGGTCTAGCATAATCCGGGCGACTCGATATTTCCTACATATTCTAGTACAAGTTATGACAAAATTCATGGGAAAGCATGTCCTTTGCTAAAAAGGACATATATCGAGCGCCTAAGATTTGCCAAAATGGAATTTAAGCAACACTCCCGAAAAACATAGGCCACTGTGAGGTGTTCCCTGCAAACATAGGCCATCCATGTAGCTACCACTCTACTACAACTATCAAAACATCTACATCATCATCGACAAGGGGATTTGGCTGGTCTCACCTCAAGGTCGGAGGTGGTCGGTGACGGGGACGATGGCGGGGATGATGCAGGGGCTCCTCGATTTCTGTAAAAACAAAATATAAACAAAAACATTAGTATCCTCATCTTAGGACTTACTGAAAACCTATGTCTAAAACATCCTAGTTCTAGCCCTATCATTTACTAAAAATACCTTGTTCTAACCCTAAAAATTGAAAAGACCTATACATTTACTAAAAATACCATAATTCTAGCCCTAACATGTGCCCATCCATCCATTCATCTATATATCCTCATAAACCCTAGAAAAATGCCCTGGTTTTTTAACTACTGTCTACTTCTTGAATCATAGAAAAATGCCCTAATTTCACATAACTTAGAAAATTCCTATTCTATTGAAAAGACCTACATTTACTTATTTTTTTAATTCTATTCAGAGAACCTACATTTACTAAAAAAATCCTCATATATCATAATACATTTCTGTACGTAAAAATTTTTGTTACTAAATTCTTTTACTAAAAAAATCTATACCTAAATTTTTATACAAAGATAGGTTGGAGGAGGAGGAGGAGGAGGATGAGGGAGGAGTGAGGGCTTCGGGCGGGTAAGGGAGGGAGGAGAGAGGAGGGCCGTGGGAGGAGGACGGAGGGAGCAGGGCGGTTGGAGGAGGGAGGAGGGCCGCCAGTGGGAGCAGGGAGGAGAGAGGAGGGCCGCCAGAGGGAGGAGAGAGGAGGGCGGCGAGAGGAGGGGGGAGTGAGGCAGATACCTTGGGGGCGCTGGTGGGTGATGGTGGGCGACGGCGGGCGGCGGCGGCGACGGCGCGCGGCGGAGTGAGCGAGTGAGAGTGTGAGGGGAAGAGTGAGGATGCGCGCGGGCCGGGGTGTGGATAAGGTTCCCCCAGTAGTAGCACTGGTTCGTAACCACCGGTACTGCTAATCTCCATAGCAGTAGCACGCTAAGGGAACCAGTGCTACTACTATGATCAGTAGCAGTAGCGGTTTTATAGAACCAGCGCTACTACTAAGCTAAGCATGTAAAAGCATCAAATTAAAAAAAAGCATATTGGTCATCAATGATCTTTTTGTGTAGAATCTAAATTGTCAGTATGAATCTTCGCCGGTTTAGGAAAACTGGTGAAGATTCATATTGCCACAGATCCTAAACCGGCGAAGATTCATATTGCCACAGATCCTACACATAGAGTACAATGAAGACCAAGTGGATGTGATAGTTTGAGAAGCATCATATTTAAGGTGGTAAACATTCTGTTCGCGGAGCAAGGTGGGACTAAACTTTGGTCATAGAAGGGGACTGAATTTAGCAGTAGCACTGGTCGGAGAAAAGCGCTATTGCTATGTGCAATATAGTAGTAGTGCTTTTTACGTATGAGCACTACTAGTATACCTAGCCTGCCGGCAACGGTCTGACAATTATAGTAGTAGCATGTTTTATGACTACAACACTACTGATATGTGCATAGTAGCAGCGCTCTTTCTTCCACTGCTAACTAGTAGCAGCACTGCCTTTTAAAAAGCACTACTGGTAAGCTCATGTGTATAAGGTTTCCCTTAGTAGTGCAACGATGCTTCAAATGGTAACATGTTCACATTTGAATTTCCAACTAATGATATTGCAGGGGAGGACGTCCAAGTGGTTGGCAAGGCGCCCAGCCAAGGTGACCGCAATGGTAGTGATCACCATGGTGCCGACACCGACGATGACGCGCGCGCATGGGTCGCAAGGTAGCAACAACGACGCGGGCAGAGATCTCGGCGACAACATCGACAATGAGGCGCATAGTGACAACGACAATCAAGATGATGGTCACGGTCATGATGACTACGCCGATGACGCGGATGCCGACAACCAGACATCAACCACGCCGGGGACTCAATTGTCCTCCTCAAGTGTATCGACGCCGACACAATTTGTGTCGTCTCCTTCGCAAGCCACAACGGATTTTTTTGGGTCTCGTCGCTACAAGACCCTCAAGAAAGTTTATACGCACTGCAAAATCAGTTTACCTCTGTCCAGACGTCAATCGCAAGTTACAAGAGAGTCGCTCGGTCAAAGATTATAGAAAAGCCAGCTAGCCCGTGCAGCCGTATACATAGTCTGCAAGCTCATCAATAAAGCAGTCTGCCTGTTTGCTTGTGTGATAGTTTTGCACATACGTGTGCACAGCTACGAGAGGATTTGGTCTAGCGTTCCAAATCCAATAGAGGTGGCACAGCTCCAGCGTTGGTGGGGTTGGCGCTGCCGGCCAAGACGATCTGCCCAACCTCACCCTCTGGCTCGTCGTCCAGCGTGGCCAAAACCCCGACCTCGGTCACCGCTGTTGGAATTCCACCCACAGGATCGATCACATAAAACTGTACGAACACACACGCATAAAAACTTATAGCCAATTTTATTTCTTTTTCTCCTTTTTCTCTTTTCGTTACAAGTCTGCAGCCATATGCATGTATATATAGGGGCTTGCTTCGGTAGAACCCCTCCCC